>NW_017728912.1:10370972-10427162 GCF_001723895.1 Crocodylus porosus | reverse complement strand
GATGAGTGACTGCCATCCATTACAACCCTCTGGGTCCAACCACGGAGCCAGTTTCCCAGCCAGCAGATCGTGGTGGAGCCAAGGCCACAACTGGCCAGTCTGGCCAAGATCAAAGGCTTTTTTGAAGTCAAGATATATGACATATATCCCTGGGAGGAGGCCGCTGCCTGGTGCCGGGCCGGGTCAAGCCCCCGCCTAGGCCCCTACTTGGCCCAGCCCCCCAGGGAGTGACAAGAGAGAGTGGGGTACTCACCAGTCCCCCTTCTGTAGGGCAGGGCCCCCCAAATCCTGGGCAGGGCCCCCCTGGTCTGAGAAACCAGCGTTATATTGAAGGTCAAGAATAGTTGTTTTGAATAATTTTGTCTTTGAGAGGAAACATCCTAGATTGAAAAGCCCTTCATTCACTCAGCATTCAATGTCAGTTCTGGCAGGGAAGCAGTCCTTAATGAAAACCAGTAAAAAGCAAAACAAAAAACAAAAAACCCGCCAGAATTGGGTTGACTCCAATTTGGATGACAATGGACCTGTCTTTGATCTACTACAAAGAATGACTGCAGCCATCAGGTTGTGAAAAAGCCTCAGAACCTTGATGTATTTTTCAGGGGATCCAAATGTAGCCAGTACTTTGCAGAAGGCTTTCATGATTGATGGAGTCAAAAACCTTAGGTCAATGAAAGCCATATACAGGTCCTGATGTTCCTGACACTTGTCTTGATTCTGGTGGGCAACAAAGATTAAGTCATTGCTTTGTAGGATGGTCTGATATCACATTAAGATTCTGGCAGGACTTCCTCAGCAACAGGTAGAAGATGGTTCAGGAGGATTTTTCCTGCTGTGGAAAGGAGGGCAGTACCTCACTAGTTTCCACATGCAGATTTCTGTTCTTTCTTGAAGATAGTCACAATCTTAGTATTCTTCAGGTTCCTAGGGATCTCCTAATTGTCCCAGATTAGAAGAATAAATTTATGAGGACTCAATACCAGTTATTTGTAGCTGGCCTTGAAAATTTCAGCAGGTATTCCATCTAGTACAGTAGCTTTGCTGTCCTTAGTTTCCTTGATGACACACCATTCTCCTAGGATAGGAGGGTTGGCAAAGGATCACTTTTTCAGGGTGTTGGGGGCTGGACTTGATGGTGGCATCTGTAATGCTGTGACTGTAGTCCAGAGTAGTGCTGAAGAATACATTATATTCAAAAGCTTGTCTATTCCAACTGTGCAGTTGATACCACCTAATGAAAATCCTTGCTTTTATTTTAGTTTTAAAATGTATATTATTACCACCAGTAGTGTATGTACCACATTGCAGGAATCCTTATCTTAAGTTTAGCTATCCTGTTGCTTTTCTGCTTATTCCTCCTATTAAACTAGACCCAGCAATATGTAGAGGAAAGTCTTATAACTCAATAGAGACAAAACTGCATCTGAATACACAAACACCAGTAGGAGCACATTCCTCACAGAACAACCACTGCCTTTCTTACTCCCTATCCGTGTGTTCAAGGGAAATTTCCCCAAACACCTTTAAGAGCTGAGTTTGGGAATAAAAAAAATCATAAGCTGGCTGAACACTAAGAACCAAGGACTGAATACCGATATTGGTTTAATGGCATACTGAGTCTTATGGTGGAGTTCATTAATTTGTTTGACTTTATATTGACTTTACGGCATACTTCCTTCACCCTACACATGATAACAACTCTCCTCCCTTTTGTTAGATCTTAATATTCCATCAACCAGATACTTCTTTTTTTGCAGATGGCTTGTCTGCACCCTGGGAAATTTCTCCCCTTTCCATTCTCACAGACCTACCCACTGTTTTTAGTCATCTATGGGCCTGTTTCTTTCCTCAGATTTGATGAAGAATGCCTTGCATTTGAAAGCTTGTCTAAGTTTGTCTAGCCTAACCATGCAGTTGGCCCCCAAAAATATATCAGCTACAAAAAGCCTTGACTGAACACACAGCATTCATAAAGTTATTACATCCTGGTATTCTTAAATTAATATCAGCTCCTTATCTGCCCTAGTCATGTGTAATGAACACAAAGGGACGTGAGAGCCCAGCCTCCAGAGCAGACATTCTGATTTTTGATAAATACTATACAAAGCCAAAGGTACAGGTAAATGACTGAGAAGAGATGCTACAGAAGGGAAGATCGATATTAGAAAACTGGATGGAAGATGAATATTCAGGATGAATTTTCACAACTTGTTTGGAATAGTAATTGTGTTGCAATATTGAAAGTGTTTTGGCTTCTAGTGGTATTTCCCCTATAAATTTACTCTTCCAGAACTGGCATTTCAGGGACCAACATCAAAGACTGGAGAGACATATCTCTTTGGAGGATTTTAGCACTTTTGTGTGTTTTTGGGATTGGTTGAATATGAGTGGGTACCTAGGGATACAAGGTATTTGGATACTATTCTTTTCTAGTATTGCACTAAGAACATCAGTCAATGTGCATTGAAAAAGAATGAAGACAAATTAAAATAGCTCTTTTCAGGCTGGATTCTCTCTAGAGTTCAGCTGCCATGAAAGCCTTTGCCAGGATTTTGGAGCCCTAAAATCTTTGCTTCCTCATCACAGAAGACAAATATACTTTTGATTGAATCCAGCTCTTAGGTCCAGTGTTTCTATTTGAAATTCTGAAGTAAATTTAAATGAAAATTTTAATAGTTCCTACACTTTTGTGGTGTACTCTCTAATGTTGCCATATGAAAATGAGCTCCAGGTCATGAAGAACATGTTTCTTGTAGTAAACAATATTTGTGCTTAAATTTCCTTATGTTGTGCCAGTATCCCTTTACCCTTGTTGCCTTTTCTAACCCTTCATATACATTAGGGACATCTCAGTGATCAAATGCATGTCAGAAGTCCAACAAAAGTTCTTTGTTATTTCAAGAATATAGATATTTTTGAAGTGTGCACAGAGAACAATGTGCTATTTCTTTCTAAAGGGGGGTTGGCAATGTGAATGTTGTTGAAATACATCTTCATTTGCTCCTTATTATGAAGTTTCACAAACTGAACTGTTTAGTGTTGTGGTGAGAGGTAGAAAATGTGTCCTGTTATGTGTAAAGGAAATGAACTGGGGACTACTTGAGAGACAGTGTATGTTCATCAGGATTCCTAGCTTTTTGCAGGGGAAAAAAGCAAAACATCTTCATTTAAAATGCACAAAAATCTGGAGCTTTCTGTGACTTACTGAAAGTGTTGCAGCATCACACAGTGAGCAGTGCCATTTGTGATCTCTCTTATTTTTGCTGTGGCTTTTGCCTCTCAACCGATCAGCAACAGCCTCTTCCTCCCCACCCCTGGCACTGGCCAAGAGTAAAAAACTGCAGCAAAAATACGACAGAGTAGAAATGGTGTCGCTTGGCATGGGATATTACCATGCTTTCAGTAAGTCATAGAAAAACGTAGATTCCATGGTTTTCCATGGCGAATGGAAAATTTGGATCCCTGGTGATTATGTAAAGATCAGATATAATACTATTATAATTGATGTTAACAAAACCAAACAAAATACATGGTCACTTCTAAAAATAAGATTTGAGTTGTTTACCCGTGAAGGTGGATGTTGTAATTATTAATATAAATTCAGAAACAGAGTTGTACATGTATTCACTCTTGTCACTAGTAATGGGATTAACTAGTTATTGATACTCAGAATAACAGATGTTGGGTATGTGGAGCCTTTTGAGTCCCTTCATCCTTTTTCAGTGTTCTGATCAGGTGAAAGGAAAAAAAAACATGCAGCTTTTGTTAAATATACTAGCACATTACCTTTCTCTCTCTCTCTTTAATTACTGCAGTCAAAGTAGTGGGAGAGGTTTAATCCCCATTCTGTAAAATAAGTACATTGATGTTATGGCAGTTCTGGTACGTTACACAGATAGAGGCTATGGTGGCTATGAACTGCTTCCCCTGGGATATTATACTCTCCTGTGGGTACTTCTTTCTGGAAACACTGACCATTAGAGGTGAAAAAATTACATGCATCACAGTTGGGTCCTAGTGTGCATCTTACACTAATATACAGATAGCCGTAACATGTGATGTTACACTTTTACTCCATTTGTAAGATTTTCAACAGAGGTGCAACCGGCCAGTATTGCACCCCAAGCAGTGCTGCCTCTACTCTCCCCTGCACCTTCCCTACTCCAGTTCTGAGGTGGACAGAAAAGAAAGTGATGAATGGTGGCAGAGCAGCCAGAAGCTTGCTCCTGGTGGGGAGAAATCACTCCTTTTTTCACCATGCCTGTGTATGTTGAGTGGCCAAAAACACAGTGGTTTTTGGTGTTGCAAAAGGGGGTGAACTCTCTCCCCCCCATACACCCTGCAGGGTGCTGGGGGAAGGAAGGGTGGGACACAGGAGGGAGAGGCACCTCTGCAGCTCCATTCTGGTGCCTCCCCCCTTGGTCTGTGCCTGGCGCTTGTACTCTACTCACCTGCTTGTTGTTATAATACTACGATTTTTCAGGCTTGAGCATGGGCTCTCTTTTAAGTAAAAAGTTGCTGAGTGTGATGCTTACAAGAGCAGTTGTGCAAAAACATGTCTGTTATAGCCTAGCTCCTTTGGTCCCAGTTCCTTGTTGTTCCAGGACCTTTGGTTCACTTGAAGGAAAACCAGCTATTAAGAATCTATCCTTTTTAAGGCCTAGATCCCTGGCAGATGTAAATCTGAAAGGGTCCAAATGTTTCAGAGAGAAATAGTCAGTGGAGCTCCGGCTGAAGATTGAACTCTATACCTTTAGGGGCAAATCTTCCTACAAACTGTAGAATCCAAGTCTTATTGACATAAATGGAATTTATATTCACTTACCTGCTGCAGAATTTGATCCTTACTATAGACTCTTCTATATTAGTTGTAGTAGCACTGAATGAAATGGGATTTTCCTTACACAAGAAATTCAAATGCATTGAAATTTCCCTTTATTTTGACCTGTGAAAAAAGTATATCTACAAATATGATTACAAATATTTTAACGTTTCCAAACTGAAAATGACCATATCAAAATGATTTCCATAAGGCTGAATCATTTTCATTTGATTTCATCATTCCCACACATTTAATAAGGTAAAAATGAAACACTTTGATCTTACTGAAACACAAACAAGACTTTGGTAATTTTCCTCTATGACATAATTCCTGAAGTGTGTTGTTGTTGTTGTTGTTGCTGAATCAAGTCTCTTACAGAAATCAGTTTATTGGGAGTCTTTGAACCAGATCCAATTGGTAGTACTTGATTTATTTGAACTTTTAGAGACTTCCAGTTCCTGTGGATTATTCAAGTTCTCTCTCCACCTCTTGTTATCATCATGGCTATTTTGTTTCCTTATAATTGTCTTTATTATCTGAATTGGAGATTGTCTATAATATCACAGGATTTTTTAAGGGGGATCCAGCTACTCGGGGGTGGAGGGAGGAGATGCTTCAGAGATGCTTCGGCCCTGCTTCGGTGGGACTGAATGTGAAGCCAGGTTTGTCCAGTGGACAGGTTCCCTTCCTGTGTCCCTGTCTTTGGGCGAGCAGAGAGTGTCTAGGGGGACTGGGCAGGTAGGTGGAATCTGCCTGCCACTGCAGGTCTCCCCGGCTGAGTCTGGGTCCTTGAAGCACCCAGCTGGAAAAGTCGGGAACAACTGTAGCGCATTCCCCCACTTCTAGCATAGCTGGTGATACTGGCAGTAGTGGGCAGGGAAAGAGGGGAGGGGATGTACTGCTAAGCAGAGGAGAAAGGGGGTGGGGATTCTTATCTAGTTTGGGGGCTTTTATTTTTATGTCACCAGCTGCTGCTCCAGTGGTATCATCAACTTAAAGTGGGGGCAGAAGGGGTGTCACCCCCACTGCATTGCCTGTTGTAAGGTAAAATAAGGTCATGACAGCACTCCATATCTGGATCTATACCCACCATCTGTACTGCCTTCAGAAAAAATCTATTGAAGTCTTAGCAAGAGATTGTTATCCACTGATTGAAACAACAACAGCAATAGAAAAGGAATCATCATACCCCTCTGTGGAATATGCATAAAAATATGGCATGTTTGACTGAAACAATACAGATGCCAAATGCTGTGGAAAGATGCTCCGTACAATGTCAGCACTGGCCAGAAGTCTGCCCAGGCCACAAAATCTACAAGAAACTCCCTTTTCTATTTTCAGTTTACTATAAATCCAAAGTGCCAAAAAACTCTTCACCAGACAAAAGGGGGTGGGGAAGAAGCAATTATAACTGGATCTGAGCCCAGCAGACAAAAGGAACAATACAAAGAGGCAGTGTTCCAATCTGGATTAGGTTTTAGGGTAGAGCTCATGTCTGAGGCTAAATCAGAGCTAGAAATTGGCTGTGGTTTTGACAATGTTTAAATCTTGCAACCTCTTCTTCGATTGTTTGTGGGGGGAAATGGTGGAAAGAGCTCAGTGTACTTGAAAGCTGCATCTGAGGCAGAACTGTTAAGTTTGTTATGTTTTAATCTGAACCAAAATCAAAACCATACAGATTAGTTCAGAACAGAGTTCGTAAATCCTGCCTTTTCTCTCTACTTTGAAATATGAAGAGTTTGGGATCAAAAGGTCCAGTTTAAATCCATCTCTGTTTATAACCCAGTAGCTTAGATACTTGTGTAGTACAGGGCATTATGAGCTGTGAGTTTACTGGTACATTATTGCCATTAACTCAGAACAAAACATGTTACTGATTAGACGCACCTTAACCTATTTTTTTTCCTTTTTACATCTGGGACAAAATCTTTCTGATTTTAGAGCATTTTTTATGTGTATCATGAAGGTACGCTTTATTATATGACATTAATAATTCAGGAATGCCCTATGCATTCTGTGTTCTGAGTAATGCAGAAGTAGTATGAGGATGATATGTTTCACCATGGATAAAACCCATATTGATATGTGGCTTCGATTTTGATTTTTTGATAGACTAATTTATCCATGGAGTAACTTAGTTTGTGTCAACTAGGCTATAAGAACCAAGATTGTTTTCCTTTAATTAAATGACTGCATGGAACAGTATGTTCATTTACTAATAACTTTAAAGTGGAAGGATTATTTTACTGTGGTAGAACAGACCAATGTGAAGTGTATTTAAAGTGAATTTTGCTCTTTATGAAAGTTGATTATGCAAGCATACTATACTATGGGGCTAGGGAAAGAAATGGCATATAAACCAGTATAAGTTATCAGAAACGAATTCAAATCTGTCACACAACAGAATTTCAGTGCACTAAAAACACAAAATGGCCAAAACTGGTTTAAAATAAACTTAGATGGATGTAGTATCACATTTAACTGATATATGTTAAATCGGTTTATTGAACTTCTGTCCCAGATCCCCTCCGATTCAGTCCCTCAGCATCCCAGGATGTTTTTCACCTCCCTTCACAAGGGTGGGTGAGCTGGCCTTGGTCCAAGCTGTTTGCTGCAGCCGAACAGGGAGCTGTGCTTTAGCGCCCTCCGGCTTCTGGCCTGGGTCACAACAGGCATGTGGCTGCATTTCTGGAATCCAAAAGTGACTGTCTGTTCATTTGCTTATTGGTTCAGTCTACTCAGCTTAGACTAACCTGAAAAGGTTGAATTGATTCAGCCTTGGGCTTTTTGACCATCTGTACTTAGTCTTGAAGAAGACATGTGGCCTGAACAATAGTGATAGTACACTTTTCATCTTATCACACCAACATGACCTCAGCTGTGACCTAAAAAATCATCTCTAAAGATAAAGCAATGGAGAGTTCTTGGCCTTGCTGAAGAACTGCTAGTAGAAGTGTTAGTTGTGGGGATTTTTGGATAACTGCCTACTAGGAAGTAGACTCAATTCGCACAGGCAGCTGAACAGCTTTTAGACTACTGCATGTTCTTTATTTATACAGCATTCACGCTAAGCATTTCACAGAATAAATAAAATGGTCCTTGCTCTCAGGAATGAAAGATCTAACTTTAGGGAAAGGTCAGCACAAGTTTGACTCTGTGTGTGTGTGTGTGTGTGTGTGTGTGTGTGTGTGTGTGTGTGTATGCGTGCACATACACATGTGCAGGAGACGAAACGGTGTGTCAGGTTAGGAAAAGGTGTGTCAAGGTTACACAAATGTTATGATGGGCATGTTATGATGCTATTACTGCTTCATTTTTCGTGGGGTGGAGTGGGCTGCTTCATTTTTCTGTGTCAATAAATGGAGAGGATATTTGACTCTTGATGGGTAGTATTTTCAGATTTTGAGAAAGATGCCTTTTTGTAAAACTTATTTGAAATAGAAAAAAGAAAAATATAGCAGTTGCTGAGGTATGTTGGATCAAGGACTGAGTATTAAAATGTGCTTGCATACCAAGAGGGAAGAATGAAAAGAGAAAACATTGGAAGGGGTAAATGATAGATAATTGTGAAGATACATATGTATGGTTAAATTTCCCTTCAAAAGTAACTGGTTATTTTGGGTGGATCTAAAAATGGAGGTTCCCAAATTCATTAACTTTTTTTTTATTATTTATTTAGATGTATTTAAAAATGTATGAGAGAGCCAAACAGAAGGAAGCTGGGGGTGCAAAAGGAAGTAATGAATAGATTTAAGAATAAAGCTATTTTTACTCAATTTATGTGACTCAGAACTGCTTATTTGCCCACCACTTTTTAGATTCCTTTTTCAATTGTTTATAACTTACCAGAATTAATTGTTTGACCTGAGATTTTACTTGACTAAAGTCTTCTTTAGCTTATGCTGCAGTGATTTTGTAGCTGTTTTTTTGGACAATTTCAGTAAATGGTTCAAAGATTTCTCAGAATACGGTTAGGGGAAAATAAATTAACTTGCTTAAGTTATAAAATGTATACAACCATTTCCCTGAGAAGTTTTAGGACTTTCAAGCTCTAGACTAGAAACTTAAAGTTTGCTGGTAATTCTCCCTGGTGAGAAAAATGGGCCTTTTGCAATTGCTGTGAAAATCTCTTACTTAGCTCCTATTTCACCTCTACTAATTCTGTCATTGATCTTAATATTGCCCTTGCCCAGGGGGGTGCACAATATGACCCACAGACTGTATCTGATGCACCAGGCCTTTCTATGCAGCCTTCCGGACATCTCTTAAAAAAAAAAAAAAATTACTGTCCTACAGCTGCCCCTCTGAAAGCTGGCATCAGCTTTCACAGGTCATTGGCCATTGGAGTGCTTCCCACCTCTGTGGGGTCTTGGCACTCCATCTGGGAGCCCCATGTGAAGGTGCTGAACATGATGGCACATGGCTGGACAGCTGGTGAGTGGGGAGGGGAGCTCTTGCCTGCAGAAGTGGGGAGGAGGTGGTGGTGGAGTTTGAGGGTAGGTGTGGGGCTTCACACCATGGTACATAGCCTCTGCCACTGGCAGCAGCAGAAGCAGCAGACAAAGGACCCTTGGGGTGCTCTTAGCCCTATTCAGACAGAGCCCCCAGTGGCACACAGTTCCTGCTGAATACTGGGAGGTGCACAGGGTGGCATGGAGCCAGCCTGTCTTGGCTCTCTGGCACATGCTTTCGAGCCAGACTGGGCTGGGTATGTGCCAGCACATGGAGCTCCTGGCACTGAAGGCAGGAAGACCCATGTGGAGACATGGAGCTGGCCTAGCTTTATGGTGCACAGCTCCCATCTGTAGTGCTGGTAGCACCATATACTGTCATGGAGCCAGCCCAGTTTGCACCAGTGGGCTGAGTCAGCCTGGCTCCATTGCTACCATGGGCAGCTCCTGGAATTCAGTGGGAGCTGTGCACTGCTGAGGTGCCAGCAGTGACTCGAGGGCCCACCACCTGCTGCTGCTGTACTCCTGTGGTGAAGGCTGTGCGCCATGGGGGGAGAGAGCATTTGGTATGGGGGTCCACCCACTCACAAACCCCACCTCCACTACCCCAGCAAATCCCACACACATTCCTATAGCCATACTCATCCACAAACCCTTTACCTTCTCACACTGACACCCACTCACACCCTCCACAGACCCCTCCACAAATTCCACACACCTTTGCAATCCCCCTAAATCCCCCACACCCCTTCACAAACCCCACACAACTCTCCCACAACCTGCCCCACCCCTCCACACCCAATATACAAGACTCTATTTTGAGTTGTTATGCAATCACCTCTATATACACTACTCAAGCTCACATAAATTGGAATAAAATATTTTTACAAAATTAAAATATGTTATAATAGACATTTGATTTTTAATATATGATTTGGCTTTTTTTCTGGTTCCAAGATGGCAACCCCTCCTGCCTCCCACCCCCCAAAGGAGTGCTTCTCTGGGAAAGAACTAGGAGGCTTCTGGTGGCAAAGGCCAGGGTTTAGAGGGACTTATAATCCCAAGATGGTGATCAGGGGATGGGGCACCTGTCTAGGGGCAGGGCTACTGTTGCAGCTCTCAACAGCTCACCAAAAGTAATTAATCAGCTCTACAGCTGAAATAATAGCCCACCCCTGCCTTTGCCACACCTTGTCCCTCTCTTCAGTATTTATCTGTGATTATATACCAGTACCATCTTCTTTTGGGAGTAGGGGTATGGGGAGAGTGGCAGAAGGAGAGGCGTTCTACATTGCACATTTTCGCTACTTTTTTCTTGAGTGCTTTTGGCAAGTCCGACTCAGTAGCATAACTGTAGTCCATAACTGATGTCCTATAAAGATATGTGTGGCAGAGCACTTTTGTGGCGCTCACCACTTGAGGGCTCTCACAGGCTCTGAGGAGAGCCTGCTTTGGAGAAGCAGCAGGGGAAACCTCCCCCAGGTACTATTTTAAGGAGGAAGGTGTGGGCAGGGCACAGTGGGTGCCTGGCACTTTAAGACTGGAACTAAGCAGCAAGCAGCTGCTTGATTAAGGCAGCCATTTTTAGATCTCTGGCTGCCTATATAAAGAGCTCAGTTCCCTGCTGGCTGGGAAAGCAGCAACATTGGCTGTGAGGTTCCATAACAACCTGGAGGTAAGGGCAGGAGCTGGAGGGGATAGTTAGGAGGCTCCTGGTCCTGGGCATGTTCTAAAACAGCACCTGCTGGGAATGGGTGGCCTGGTGGGGCTCTCAGTGGTGTGGGACCCCCAGGAAATGCCAGGCCACTTACCACCCAAGTGAAAGGTGAGTTGGGGCACCTTAACTCCAGCTCTCACCTTTGGGTGGGTTTGCATAACACCAGAGAGAGAGTAGGGGGCCAGGCACAGATGCGGCCACCTGAGCCCTGTGGGGTGAGAGACCCTGAGAAAGGAGAGGGCGGGCCAGGCATGGCTGTAGCCACCTGAGCCCTGTGGGGTGCAAGCCCTGGAGGAAAGGTAGTAGGGGCCAGGCATGGCTATGGCTACCTGAGCCCACTGGGGAGCAAAGCCCCATGGCCCCAAGTGAAGGGGGCAATGTAGAGTCCTAAGTGAGTGGGGCAGAAATTAGTATCCCCAGTGAGGGGGTAGCCCCAAGTGAAGGGGGCAATATGGGGCCCTGAGTGAAGGGGGCAGAGATGGGGATCCCCAGTGAAGTGGGGAGAAGAACCAGAGGGTGTATATGCCCAGTGCATATACACAGTGTTACCCTGAAAGGGGCCAGGATATGCTTAGACCTGGTCAGGTAATTGCCTGGCCACTATCCCGGTGAGGGTCACAGGTGAGGCCCAACAGATGATATGTCTGCCACCCAAGGAATGGACTAGCTAAGCCCATGGCCAAAGGGTGCCTGCTCCAAGAGGAAGTAAGGTGGCATAAGTTGTCAATGTGTGAAAGAGACCCTGTGAGAGAGGGTGGAGTGAGTGAGGCCTGAGTGAGCTGGGTGGTATGAATGTGCGTGTGACTGAGGCCTGACGATGTGGCCTAAGCATGCTCCGGCTCTAAGCCGAGGGGAATTTAACATCCGGATGCCATCTGCGAGGCATGGGCAGCTGTGTAGGGGTGGTATGGAGCTGCAGATAGTGCCCCCTGGCATCAGGACAGTAAATGGGCTGCCTCCTGCTTAATTAAGATCGATTAATTAATAACAAGGCATGGCAGATGAGTCAGGTGAGGGCATGTCCAAAGGCAAGTGGGGCAACACTTCTCCACAATATGCTTGAGTCCCACTTCTCCACAATATGCTTGAGTCTTTAAAATACTTATCAGTAGCATATACTGTGTAAAGAAAATGTGTACAGCACCATGTAGTAGTGTTCTCTTATCACTGTTTATCTAAAGCTCATTCTTCATAGAATGTTTTAGAAATCCATCCATGTGATGCTGGGTGACAGGTGGTTGATGTGATGTGTTTTGCTAAGTTTTGCCATAATTTCTGAAATGCTATGAAAATAAACTGTTTACCATTTGAAGAAAGATCCTCAGCCCAACATGTTAACGAGCACTTCAATTGTTTATATACCAAAGGTAGTTATGTGCCATATGTTTGACCATTGATAATAGGCATCAACCAACATTCAGCGTGGTTGTTTATTGTGTAGGCATTCCCAAGGCTTCATTGCCTATTTTCATGAATGACAGAGACCTGAATCTGAAAGGTTCTGATGCTATTATGTCAAACACTATGACTACTTTCCTTTTCTATGTCCTTAACTAAAACCAGCTTCCAAAAATAACTTTGGGTCATCCCTTTCATTTTTCCTATCCTTCAGTCCTCCTCATATAAATCTTTTTGATATTTTTACTTGAAGATCCCATAGCAGCCAAGTAGTTTCTGAGAATAGCTAAAATGTCCTGAAAATAATACCATTTAACTACTTTAGAGTAATGCAGCACAGACATCTAGAAAGTGTTATAGAGCATTACTGAGGCAGCATACTGGTTTTGCCTGCCACTTTAATAACATCAGAAAAGCTGTGGAGCAGCTGGCAGGTGGGTGTACAGCCTCCTAGGAAGTCACCTGACCACAGGGGGCCACCTGATTGGAGGAGGGCTGGGCAGGGAGAGTATAACCCCAGACTCTGGGAGCAGGGCTGGCAGTTACATCTGGGGGGCTGGAAGAAAAATGTTGCACAGCCTGTGGTCTGCAGTTCCTATAACACCTGGAGGTTAGGGTAGGAACTAAGGTTCCTTCTTGTCCTGGGTAATACCTGAAACTGCACCCTGCTGGGGTTGGATGGTGTAGTGGGGCTACCTGTGGCGGAGCAGCCCCCAGGGAATGCCACACCTGTGCTTCCCCAGTGAAAGGCAAGGATGGGGTGTTTTAAAGCCTCAGCCTCCACTGACTTATCGGTCACCCTTTAGAAGGGACAGGCTTGGGGCCAAGGTCCACTGAGTGGGACCTGAGGCCCGAGGGCAAAAGACACAGTGTGAGTGTGTGGCCCGGTAAAGGGGTAGAGTGAGTGTGCGATCCAGACATGGGTTGGAGTGCAGTCCAGTAAGAGGCCAGGTCCCTCAGTCTACCTAGAGGGACCTGACACCTTTGTGATCCAGTAAGGGTCTGGGGGAGTAGTAAGGAGAATTGGAAGCAACCTGTGAGGCATGGGACAAGGTGTAGGGATGGTTCATAGCCATGCAATTGACTTGGTACACCAGAGCGACAACTGGGCCAACCTCACCCCAGAGGAAGTCAGCAGTCCTTGGGGTATTGTGGCCCAGCTGCTCAGCCTGTTTGGGGTGGGGAAGGGGGGAGGAGGGAGGCTGCCTATCCAAAGAGAGGGGAGAGACTTTTATCTTAAATGGTTGCTGGCCCGGTCCCTCTTATGCTAATTGGCTGTGAGGGTTGCCTGTCATGTAGTCCTGCCCTTCTCTGCCAATTGGTGGTGAGGGGTGGGGCTGCATGACGGTCAGCCTTCGCAGCCAATCTGTGGTGAGGGGCAAGTCCAGTGGGGTCCCTTGGCCAATCAGAGGTATGGGGGGCCTGCCATACTCGCCCATGAAATAGCTGCTGGGCCCAGTGATCTATCCATGAAATCAGTTGGCAACTGCCTCGACTTTAGTTTCCTAATTCTGGGTAGGGACCTAGTTAACTTACAATTTTGCAGAAACTGTGAAATCTGTGACTGCAAAATCAACTTAAAACACTGGCTCCCCAGTAGCAGCCAACAATCTTCAGTACCAGCTGGCAGGGTGGCCTGAAGGGCAGCTAGCAGCCATGATGATGGCCACCCCTTTCTCCCTCCTTTTTCTCCCTCCTTTCCCCCTGGGTCCTTTTCGCCAATCAGCAGTGAGGGGTCTGGCCACAACAAAGGGCAGCTAGCAGCCAAGATGGTGGCCACCCCGTCATCCCTCCTTCCTTCTAGAGCCACACTGCCAATCAGTGGCAATGAGTGGTGCCACTAGGAAATGCCTGTGAAATCAGCTCTTTGTGCCATGACCAAGCTATGAAAATTCCTTGGTCTCTCCATGAATTAAGTAGGTCCCTAATTACGGATTACTCCAGAGGTAACTGGAGCTACTGACTGGAACTACTCAGTTTCTTTTGGTCATTTCCTCAAATGCCTCCTTTCGTGTCCAAACCTACTTCATATTTTTCTATAATAGGACAGACAATATGAACTAGTTAATATTGTAATAAATCTTGATTAATAATTTATCTTTTTTAGAAACATTCTGTGATACTAGAACAGTCATAATAACTGCTGTCTTTTAATGACTGTAAACCCTGTGCATTTATAAAGTGCCCCAATTAACCTGATTATTTTAAAACACTTTTATTTTTACATCAAAACCATATTTTAGTAATCTGTTTAACAAAACTTTGAGAAGGCCCTAATGTTCTTTTGAATGCCTCCAATTAATATGTCATCCAAAGAAGAGTACTTGGTCCATTATCCTTTGAAATACAGCAAATGCACAAGTTAACTCAGTCAGTAAACTTTTGTAGTTATGGGCGTCAGCGTCAATTACTTTTGATTGGCTCCAATACTACCTGCCAGTAGTTTTGGGACAGGTCTAATTTAAGAAATTACATTCCTTCTACCAGACCCTAAAGTCATCTCCACAGTTCCCTCTTGTGGCAGTTTCTTCTTAAAAACAATATCCAACAGCTTCTCCCTCAGTCCTGGAAGTTTTACTCCAAAAAAGAAATTGATCCCTGGGGGCCTCTTTAAAAACAACTAGTAACAAATAATTTAACTTGTAAAAAACTCAAAGACTTCCTCCTGTTAATTGTTTGTTAGATGAAACTTGCATTGTTCTTTGTAAAATATTGTGCTAGGCATATAATCTTTTTAGAAGCTCTGGTATGCCTTTATTGTACACCTCAGCCAGGTTATTGTGAAAACATAAGTCTTTAAGTACAAAAAATATGTAGATTTCTTTTTCCAATCAACGTAAGGATAATAGCTCTTTGTTTAGGCATACTTTCTATAGCATTAGGCAAAAAATCTGTTTGAGTCTCCGAGTAAATATTTCAAAACCTTCCCCTTTCCATGCAATTGGAAACTGTTTCTGTTGCCACATGTTAGCTATGTTAACTTTGCTTTTTTCCCTCCTAGAATCCTATCACTAGTTTTCTCTCTTATGTGTGTCAAAAAACAAAGACAAGTTGAAAGAACATTAAAAGTCTTCCTCAAGAAGTAGCAGCATAACAGTGTTCTTCTTGGTTTGAATCAAGAAGAATAATGCTACACTTCCATAAAATAAGGCACACTGACAGAGACGATCAATTTAGTCCACCTTATTGCAAAAAGCCTAAATAGTAACTGAAACTGCAAACAAGGTTGTTATTATCTAGTTTTACTGAACCCACTAGCCTGCAAGCAGGAAATAGGCAGCCCTTTGAAATGTGAAGTGATAGCCCAGTTTCTCAGTCTATACCCCAAGGATGGATTGTGCTCACTGAACAAAGATCTTACTCAGTACTGTTTTATTTTCATTCCAGGAGCTTTCACATACCTTATGTACTGAACATCATTCAAACATTGCTTTCTATGTTGTGCAAGGTTTCTGTTCATCTTTCTGGTATCTGAGTACTTTACAGACATTAATGATGTTACCTTCACCGCACTGCTATAAAGCAAAATATCAACACCATTTGATGGAGAAGTGAGGCACCAAGATAGTGAAAATCAAAAATGCCCAATAGCTTTGGGTGCCCAATTTGAGATCTTTATAGCCTAGTCTTTTCAGACATGTTAGAGTTTTGCAGCCCTTTATGGATGCATCCACACATGCAAGCATGTGTGCTTGCAGGAGCTCAAATAGTAGCAGTGCAAATTTGAGCTGGGGCTTTTTGCCTCAGTGTATGTGCTTGGATATGCACTTTGTTTCATAGTTTCATAGTTGGTAGGGTCAGAAAAGACCTGAACAGATCATCAAGTCCAATCCTCTGCCATGGCAGGAAGAAGTACTGGGGTCAAACGACCCCAGCAAGGTGTTCGTCTAGACTCCTCTTAAAGACCCGCAGGGTAGGAGCCAGCACCACTTCGCTTGGAAGTTGGTTCCAGATCCTAGCTGCCCTGACCGTGAAGTAGCACCTCCTGATATCTAGTCTGAATCTACCCTCTGCCAGCTTGTGACCGTTATTCCTAGTCACTCCTGGTAGTGCTTGGGAGAACAGAGACTCCCCCAATGCCTGCTGGTCCCCTCTGACTAGTTTGTAACAGGTCACTAGGTCCCCTCCTCAGCCTTCTCTTGTGGAGGCTGAACATGTTCAGGTCCCTTAGCCTCTTCTCGTAGGGCCTGCACTGCTGCCCCCTGATCATGTGAGTGGCCCTCCTCTGGACCCTCTCTGGTGTTGTGGAACACATTGTGCCACTTGGGACAAAATAACTCTGCCTGAGTACTCCTGGATTTGCAGCCAGGGGGAGCTAGAGCCCAGGGCCAACACCTGTGCTGTCCCCAGTAGTATAAAAAGCTGCCCTGGGAAAGTAGCTCAGTGATACTAGCTCTCAGGAGCTTTTGGGGCTCAGCCAACTGGTGCCTGGGGACACTACCCCTTGTGCCGGCTAGACTGCTGAAGGAGCCCTGAGAGTTCCCTGAACCCTTTACCCACTGCAGCAGTCTGGCAGCGGGGGCTGCTAACTGTGACCTGCTGTGCACCTGACAGACCCAGATGGGGATTGCACAGCTAATAGAGGCATCTGTCCTTCTGGGCCAGCTGCCAGTGGGCTGTGGCTGCAGAGTTGGCCTCTGTGCAGCACTACTGCCACATGTGCCCTCTGCCCGGCACACTACAGGAGGGATGTGGACAACATTGAGAGGGTCCAGAGGAGGGCCACCTGTATGATCCAGGGACAGCAGGGCAGACCCTACGAAGAGAGGCTACAGGACCTTAACCTGTTCAGCCTTCACAAGAGAAGGCTGAGGGTGGACCTGGTGGCTGTCTATAAACTCAGTAGGGGCAGCCAGCAGGGTTTGGGAGAGACCCTATTCCCCTTACCCTGTTCGCCGGGGTAACAAGGAATAATGGCCACAAATTGTTAGAGAGTAGGTTTAGACTAGACATCCGAAGGCACTTCTTCGCAGTCAGGGTGGCTAGGATCTGGAACCAACTTCCAAGGGAAGTCGTGATGGCTCCTACCCTGGGGGTCTTTAAGAGGAGGCTTGATGTCTACCTGGCTGGGGTCATTTGAGCCTGGTTTTCTTTCCTTCCCAGGGCAGGGGGTTGGACTTGATGATTTACTAGGTCTCTTCTGACTCTTCTTCTATGAATCTGGGAAGCTATCGGCCAGAAGATGTTCCGGGTGTGGCGACCTGCTTTGGACTGTCAAAGCATGTTTTCCTGCATATTCTCCTGTCAAACTGTCAGCCACAGCCAGCTGGGTCCAAGGTGCTGGCTCTGAGCAGGGTCCTGCCACTGGCCTTCCTAGCAGGAATCTGGTGTTTCCTATTGGAAAACTGAAAAATCCATGAGAAAAACAAAAAGTCACTCTGTAAAATATCCCAAAATCCATGTTCCTCCATGAGTAAAACAAAAGACCACTATAAGGAGAGACAGCGTGAGACAGGGATCAGTTGGACAATGAGATAGATAGATATATAGAGAGAGATGGAGAGATATAGATATATAGACAGAGGGAGTTAAAGCTCACTTATCAGAATAATAAAGTGAACTCTAAATACAAGTTTAATGAATATATATCTTCCTGTCCTCCCACAGGGGCGATGGCCCCCATACAGGGGTAACAGCCCCTGAGCAAGAGGTTGAGTCCCTACACAAGGGCTACGGCCCCTACACAGGGGCCAAATGGCCCTTACAGGGGCTACCATCCCCCCCTTGAAAGGCCCACATGCCCCATCCCAGCTCCCTGTTGCTGCCCCACCTGGCCCCATCCCCCACTGGCTGCTGCAGTCTTCCTGATGGCTGTCCTGCCCATTCCCACCCCCCACTTGCACCCCCAGGCCCCCACGGATGCCCCCCAACCCCAGGCACTATCACTTTAAAGAAGAAAAAATGAAAAAAAACCCTGAAAAAAGCCTCTACTTACCTTAGGCGGGGGGCGGGGGCAGGGGCCTCTGGAGCCTCCTGGCAGAGTCTCCCAGGCAGCAGCGGGCAGGAGAGCCCAAGGTGGGGCTGCTGGGGCTGTCCCTCTGCTCTGTGCTGTGTGGGTGGGACCCAGAGACCCTGATAACAGCTGACCTGCTGGTAAGTGCCGGGGGGGGGTTGTTTTGTTTTGTTTTTTAACTATAGAGATGCTGGGGTGGTGCACTTGGGGGTCTGGGGCCAAGGAGGGCAGGGTTTGGGGGGCTCAGCAGGAAGCGTGGGGTCGGGCCAGGCAGGGAAGTAATTGGGGGGGAGGGGCAGGCAGGGAAGGGATCAGGGAGCTAGGGAAGTGGTGGGGCCAGCGAGGGTCCCCCCCCATGGTCCCCTCCCCTCTCCTGTAACCCCCAACCCCTTACTTACAAAGGGGTTTGAGATGGGCCAAGAGGCATATGCGTGCTCGTCTGGATGCACCCTATATGGTCAAAGCACATATAAATTGCAGTTGTGTCCAGCATTCCTGGAAATGTGACTTGGGCATCTCAAGTGTGACACTGCAGAACCTGAAGAAAATACAGGTAGTACACACCTGAGAAAAGTTTGTTTTAAGCGACATAGTGAACAACTATATTGTTTTGTGAATGTAATGCAACTGCAATTTCTGTAGTACTTTAAAAATGATACTTGGACTTTCTGTTGTCAGGTGCCACCAGTTTCTTTTGGTTGCTCGTGTCCAGATCCAGCTTGCATCTGTGAAGAAGAGGTATGGGGGTGGTATTACACCTTACTTTTAAAACATGTTACATCTTCATGTAAAGGTAGGAAAAGATGAGCTAAATACCATGTGAACATGTCAGAGTAGTCCACTTCAGGTGAGAATTATCCTCATTCGGTGTTAGGGAATTTGTGTTGCAGCCATATTAGACTGCTCCACATGGCCAGTTCAAGTCCTTCTGCAACCCAGGAAGCACCACTCCTAGTGGATGCTCTATCCTGCTCCAGAGTAACAGTGGGGAGAGCTGGAAACAAGGGACTCCTAAAAGTAAGAACCCCTCCCTTCCTCCCCCTGCTCAGCATATCTCTCCCCTCCCCTGTCTCCTGGGGCTCACTCCATCTCTCTTTGGCCCTCCCCATCTCACAGGGCTTGTCCCTTTGTTCCCTGGGGCTCACCGCTCCTGGCCCAGTCCATTGGGGCTTACCCACCCCCATGTTCCCTGCGGGCTTATCCCCTCACCCCCAGCCCAAGACAGTTGACTTCAGGCCTCAGATCTCTCCTTTCCCTAGCCTGATCCCACCTCCACATAGTGCAGCCAGGCCTGATACAACTCTGTGCCCCAGCTTGTGATGAAATGGTGCTTGTCCTGTGAGCAGAGGAAAGACTTGGGCAGGGGAGAGAGGGGAGGGAGACCAGGGGATCCAAGACTAAAAAGGAAGCATTCTAGGTTTCCTTTGGGATGGAGGTGCGTGATGAAAATAGCCAGGATGGTAGCTGCTTCTGAGGGCATAAAGACTGCCAAGTTTCAAGGAGATGGGTGTGGGGGGTTTCAGAGAAACTGCATCTCAAACTGTTCAAAGCAAAACTTGTATCACTTGATGGCAGCGGCAGCCTGCTGTCTTCCCACACACAAATCTGGGGGCCCATACCTAATGGGAAGGCTGTGGAGCTGTGCTGAACTTTTTCCGGGGGTGTAGGACCCTGGATCTGTGTGTGGGATGACAGCATGCTGCCACTGCTGGCTAGAACCAGGACCAGCACCAGCACCCGAGTCTCCCTGATGCAGTCCATGCCAAGCATCAGGAAGAACCCAGTGCTGGTGTGGTCCCAGCTGGCAGCATCAGCCTGCTGTCATCCTGTATGCACATCTGGGGGCTTGCATCCCCTGGGAGGGCTGTGGGGCTGTGGCAGACTCCTCCCGGGGGGGCACGGGCTCCCAGGTCTTCACGTGGGATGACAGCATGCTGCTGCTGCCAGCTGGGGCCAGCACCAGCATCAGGCTTCGCAGTATCATGCCACGTGCAGATCCAGGGGCCCTTTCCCCCTGGGGAGGAGTCTGACGCAACCCCACAGCCCTCCCAGTGGGTGTGGCCCCTCAGATCTGCGTGTGACAGCATGCTGCTGTTGCTAGCTGTGGCCAGCGGCAGCACTAGGCTTCCTGGCATTTGGCAGGGGCTGTGCCCAGTGGTGGTCCCACCTGGCAGCAACTGCCTGCTGTCATCCTGCATCATCCCGGGGCCTGTGCTCCCTGGGAATAGCTGCAGGAAGTGATCAGGGAGCTGGGGAATCCAGCTGGGAACTGGGGGAATGTTCAGGGACCCGAATATTCCCTGGTTCAATTCCCCAACCCCCTGCTCAATTCCCCAGCTCTCTAATCACTTCTTAGCAGGCTGCTGAAACCCCATGTGCAGATCAGGGGCCTGTGCCTCCCATAAAGCTGTGGGGAAGTTATCAGAGAGCTAGGGAATTGAACAGATATTAGTATCAAAGAGCAGTCCTTCCCCTTCCCTGTTTAGCTGCCACAAGCCTGGCTTCAAAACCTTTCAAAACTTTTGAAACATTTCAAGTGCCTTTGTTTTGTTTTGATTTTGCTGTTTTAAGCTTGAAATAGCTTCGAAACGAAACACCCGTCAACACCTTGGAGGTGTTTAAGACCTGGCTAGACAAAGCCTTGGCTGGGATGATCTAATTGAGGATGGTTCTGCCTTGAGCAGGGGGTTGGACTAGATGACCTCTTGAGGTCCCCTCCTAGCATCATTTTCTATGATCCCTTTGGGCTCACTAACCTGTCTTCTGCCCCCTAGCTCTCTGTTTTTCTGCACTGCAAGTGCTGTCCCATGAGAGGAGAGAACCACCTGCCTGATGCCGCCACCACTCAGGACTGAGCTCACCCCGCCGAGGCTGCAGCAGGTGAGCAGGGAGATGCTGAGAAGTCATGAAGGGTGAGGAGGAGGATGACATGTGAGCAGGATTGAGTGGGGAGCTGGTGAGTTCTGGTTTGGGTGGAGAGGGTGGCAGGTCCTGACTTATGCTGGGGGGCAGGGGTGTTGGTGAGCCCTAATACAGGTTCACAGGGCTGATGGGCCCCAATCTGGGCTGGGGGGTGGCCCTAGCAGGGCCTCAATTCTGAAACCTATACTGCCCTAGAAAGCCAGTGAGCAGGGCAAGCATGGAGCTGACTTGCAGCTCCTAGTCACACCGCTGGTTACCAGACTTCTAGAAACAGATCAGCTCCATGCCTGTTAGTGAGGACATTAACACTTAACATGCAACTGTTCACAGAATGTGCTAACTTTAATACAGCTTAACATTTCTTAGGTTGGTACCTACTAATTGTAACATGTAACAACACTGAAACTCAATCATTTGGGTGTTTTGAACACTTATATCTTCAGGCTTTATCATGGAAATACATCTACTACAGATGTATCTGGGTGGACTGATGAGGTGTTTATTTTATTTATATGAATTTTGTAATAAACTGCACTTACCCATAAAAGTCAGGGTTCTTAAAACAATATATCTGTGCTGTTTGTAATACTGTATCCAATTTATATTTGCAACTGCATTGGGTGATGGGGGTGCTGAGGACTGCTTGCAGTTATGAGGCATGTTGCATGGGATCTAACATTAATCTATGTGTATACAGGTTGTTTGAATTAAATCATGAGTTGTTCATACCTCTAGTCAGGACGCAGTTATAAAAAACTTAAAATTATGTAGGAAGAACGGGTTAGCTTTGTTGTAGCCAAAAAGAGAACAACTTATGGATGGACCGTCATCTTGCTGATTAGTAGCTGGCCATGTGTTGTCTTCGTCGACACATTTCATAGAAAGGGTGGTTTAATGAAGGACGGAATTGGGGAATAATTCATTCCGTGCCATGAGGTTAACCACAAGACTTACAGAAATCACAGAGCTCACTGCTCCTGCAGATGTGCTGGAACTCTATTTTGAGACTGGATTTTTTTCAACACTCTCTATTTTTTTTTCTCTCTCTCATTGTGAGGCACGCACCTATCTTGTAGCCAAAACTTTTAATAAAAAATAGATTTATTTTTGCTGTTTCCAAAATCTTTAGCAACCTTCCAGCAATTCAGATCAACCAAAGTCAGAGCAATAAACCCAGAGAACATGGAAATGTGTGCTTTGCAGATGATCTGTTTTTTCCCCCCCTTCTCTTTTCTTTTTTTCCTTGTCTTGCTCTCTTTTTCTTTTCCTTCAGGATGTCTTCTGGGGTGATTGCTTCCCGACCTTTTTTACAGTTATGTGCTGAATAGGTCTCCCAGGAGACCTTTACCTCCTAATTGCACTAAGTATCAAAATGGTTTCTTTGCCTTATATGGAGTAGCCCCCCTCTCTAGAATGTTCTTAACTTTTGCAACCAAAGATGATTTATTCCTGGGTCATGTACAGATACTTATGAGAGACCATTTTTTTTTTTTTTTGCAGTGACCCAATTTGTACAAGATATAACCACTCCTTAATTGAACTGACTACACAGTTTTCTTTCCATTGCTTTAGATGAGACAGAGAAACATGTTGTCCTTGACTACATCAGAAACTGCACTAGTTTAACTCTAGTTTAATCAAATTAGCTTAAAAATAAATTTGAGTGAATTTCGGTGTGGACACTTTTCTATATTGGTTTAGGTTAAACCTGTTTCCAACAGAAATAAGCCTGGTTTAAATCAAAGTGCTTACATTTTCCAAGGCACATCAGTTTAAATCAATGCACCTTTATGTGGACAAGACCAAAATATATTTTCTGGGAATCAAGTTGAACACTTCTAGCAACTGTATTTCATGTATGCCCATTCTTTTCTTTCTTTGGCTGCAGTTATCACAGAGGGTTTTTGTTTTAATAGGAAAATAAAGTAATATGTTCCCAGTCCTCTATTCTTTTTTTGTAGAACATGTAATCCTAGGGTTACTTTTGTGGGAGTGCTTTGTTAGAGTATTGGCACAGCTTTTGGGCAACCTCATGTGCTGGGCAAACTGAAGACCTTGACTCTATGATATGTGGACATCCGAAAACCTCCTTAGGGAGTCAACAGATGTTGAGGATATGTAACAGCTTTGGGGGGTAAAAAACCAACTAAGTCTGATCACTAGCATTTAGTTCAACTACATCAGCTTAAAAAATAATTTAACTAAATTAGAATATTAGCTATAAGTTTGTCCAAGTTGCTTCTATGGTGAACTGGAGAACACTTCTGGGAAGCATGTCTTCCACTCCACCCATGTCAGAGCCTGGAAATTGATGGCTGCAGCTAGTTTCATGTGTCCCTAGAAGCATGCCTGGGACAGATCGCCTGAGAGGCCTGTGCTGATCTCTACACTAAACAACTACATTTTTTAATTTCTGGGCTCCAGTGAACACTGAATAGGAGTAAGCAAGTATGCTTCTCTTAGGCAGGACAGAGACATAGTAAAGACTGAGACTCACACTTGACTTTTTTTTTTTGCTATTCCAGCCACAAAACCACCCAGGCTTTGGGTTAGGCTGTGCTGGTGTCAATGGCTGCATATACACGAGACACTGACTGTGCAGTGGTTACTGTGCAGTCATTTAGTACTCGTATAAACCTTCCATTTACTACAGGCAATGCTGTACTAAATAAGTCCAAAATGACTCCACAGTAACTGGAGTTACTGCATAGTAGTGTTGCCGAATGGTTTTTTCATGATGCTGACTGCACAGTAGCTCATTACTACTGTGAAGCATGTCATGTCACGCTTCCTGCCATGTGATGGTACTATGTAGGAATAATGAGCTACTATGCAGTCAGTGTCTCATGTAGATGTGGCCAATGGAAATAAGGTGGGGGAACAGATATGGAACAGGAAGACATTAAAATAAGAAGGGGAACTTAAAGTACCATTCACAAAGGCTTGAAATAGCAGTAGTAGTATTTACACCAGTTGTTCAAAGACAATTGTTCAACGGCCCATCCAAGTCCTGTTCAGGACTAACCTAAAGAAGAAAAGACTGAATTCACTCGTATAAATGGCATAAAAATGGAAAAGGTATTTTCTACTTCTTTTACATCTCTAATACAGTGTTTATGAATTCCTTGTAAATTCATTGTTACATAAGTATTATAAGTAAAGATGTCACTCTAGGAGTGTAAACCCAAAATCATATTTTTCAAAGATTTTGGGGAGTTGTTTGGCATTTCTGACAATCGTTATGAATCGTATAGAGAACCTAGTTTTGAAAAATATGAGTGTGAATGTCCCTTTGTATTCTATGTTTTTGGATGTAGATAACCATATGATTAAATTATTCTGAGCTAAATGTGTTTGGGTATATATAACATGCCAATTACTCCACAGTAGTACAGGGTTCCTGTGTACATACCATTGTACGCTTTCATTTACTGTGGGGTAAAATCATACACCTAGGTAGTAGTGCTGTGTGAAATTTCCCTGGGTGCTTTGTTTTCAAGTCGTTTCAAGCTTGAAACAATGAAACTGAGACAAAATGAAGGCTTCAAAACAGCTTCAAAACAAAATGAGGGCACTCAAAACATTTCAAAAGTTTCAAAACGTTTTGAGTTTTGAAGCTGGGCTTGCCTGCAGGGAAACAGAAAGTAAGGAGAGGGAGGGGATAGAGGGGGGAAGGACTGCTCAGATATTGACTGTGTAGCTGGCCAGTGACTGTGATCCTTCCCTGAGGTCCCTTCCAACCCAAGTGCTCTTGGGGAGGGACAGAAAAACAGCTTCACCTTACACACGCACACGCACGCGCGCGCGCGCATGTCACGAGTTTTGCTTATCAGCTGCTTGAGGTGCAGTTTCCCAGAAACCCCTATACCTATATCCTTGAGATCTGGCATGCTTCATGGCCTCAGCAGGGGCTACCATGCCTGCCTGCAGTTTTCACCCTACTGTGCCTTACACACACACACACACACACACACGATCACACATATCGTGAGTTTTGCTTTGAACGGTTTGAGGTTCAGTTTCCCAGAAAACCCTGCACCTATTTCCTTGAAACATGACAGGCTTTGTGGCCTCAGCAGGGGCTACCCTCCCTCCTGTTTTCATTCAAATCAGGCAAGAAATAACAAAGTTATAGGCAGCTTCATGATTCCCCATTATAGTCTATGGGCAAAACACTGAAACAGCAAAACAGTTTTGGCGAAATGAAATGGAATGGTGCTTTGAAATGAAACAAAACTCAAAAAAAAAAAAAAAAAAGGTCATCCCATTGAAATGACAAAACAGAAGTCAAAACAAAACAATGCTGTTTCACACAGCCCTACTAGGTAGTACCAATTTATGTGTTCATGCCCCTTAGTCGATTTTGGAATGACTTTAAATAGCAAAAAGTTTTACATTCTTTTGCTGGTGATGAGATTTATACATATAAAGAACTCTGAGGTACAAGAAAATAAGAAACAGTGTGAATGGAACAGGTATGTTCATAAGATATTACATGTCAGCCAAGTACAGATGGTCAGAAAGCCCAAGGCTGAATCGATTAAATCTTCAGCCATTTTGAAAGCTGCACTGAACTTCTGTTCTGTTATAGATTTGAACCAGTTTCCGATCACTTTTAGCATTTTATGTCATTACTGTCTCTAGCCATACCACTAATTATCACAAATGTATGCCTGATTTTTATTCAGAGAATGTAGTGTTTGGTATAGTAAAGGAGAAGAAGACTTCCATATCTCTTGAAGTGTTTGTGCCATACAGAATGCAGACAGACATCATCCTTGTGCTGTCATAAAAATGTTTATGGTGGCACAAATCATGAGCAAACAGATGTCCTAGCCCCTTCTCGTGCTCCAAGTGCCCAAATATGTTGCTGCAACTATGAACAATGTGTGCTCTTGGAGGCTGGGGGGGCACGACGAGCACCCGCAGGTGGTGGCGGCAGTTGGGGGTGCGGCAGCAGCAAGCGGGGAGCTCCTGCAGGTGGTGGGCGGGGTGGAGTGAGCGGTGACTGCCAACAGGCGCTGTCAGCAGTGTCAGTGGCACTTTTGGCATGGGGTGCACCACCAATCTCAGGGGATGGATGTGCACCCACTATGGGTCACCAATGGCTGCAACCAAAGGTAGTCACAGTTTGTGATGCCTTAAATGGGAGGATATCAGTTTTTCTTATTGTATACCAGGAAATCCCACTGCAGGTGATTTTCATAGTGTGCATAGCAGGATGCTGTGCCTCAATTCAGGGCATGCATCTGCAAGTGAAGGAACCTGAATGGGAAGTTCCTCCACTTGCCAATACGTGCCCTGATTTGGAATGTAGCACCTAAGACTGTTGTTTTGCAGGGTCAGGTCCCTGAAGCCCTGGGAGTGGCAGGAACCCAGTACTGCAAGACAGTGGTCTCAGGCAATGTCTGTAGACACCAGTAAATTGGATCAGCGGGCACATCCAGATCTGACTTCTGTTTATACCCATAGAGAGGAAGTTGTTGGTATCACTTCCCTGAAACTCTTGAGAATGTTTCTGGGAATAATAGTCCTGCTCTTCAACCTACTCTACATGTTCCAGACTGAGATGTTTTCCTACCTCTGCCCTTGATCTGTCTCCCAAGTGTTTTAGTGTGTCAGCAAGGAGCAGATCTACCACCTAATTTGTGAATTTAGTCATTGGACAGGGTATGGGTCTTGGTGGCATTTTCCAGGGCACTGGAGAAGCAGCATGGGCATACCATAAGTGAAAGTTTATAATAATTTTTTAAAAACTTTTTAGGAAAGTCTGGGCCTAATTCTGCTCTTACTTTTACCAGTGTAAGTTAGACCCTATTTTAGAAAAGTAATTGGAGTTACAACTGTGCAGCCAGAAAGAGACCCCGTGACTGCAGAGGGTAAATGGTTCCATCTGGATATGCAGCACACAAATTATGATTCAGGAATGTGCAGAAGGAAGTTTTGAAACTCATAAGAAAAACACAGTTAGGTGGTAGCATGGTATAAAGCAGGGGGAATTTCTACTGACATTTCATATGCTCAAATCAGAACATTTAAAATTGTGACCATTTGAACAACAGGTTAAAATACTCACATGATGAACATGGTAAAGGATACCATGTGTCTCGCATTTGGTAAAGATACCATGCAAGAATGCAAGTGAAGTGAACCTGTACTTGGTCTAGTGAGATGTTGGATATTCTAACACATGCAGCCAGGGTCTGTACCTTCAACTTCCTTGGTTTCCCACTTCTCTGCCTCATTACAGAGCCCTGCTCTTCCCAGACACAGCACTGTAAGCCACTACTCCATCATCATTTACTGTGAGCAGTATTCACTGATCCATTACAGTCATGATCCTTCCAAAATTCTCATACTGGTATACATAGTGATTATGCTACTGGGGTATCTGGAAAAATAAAATCAATGAAATAAACTTTCATATCAATTGTATATGTCTTTTATAGCTGTTTAACAGAATTCTACTTGTGTGAAAATTCCATGCTAGATCCCTATCCATGAAGGGGGTCCTGTAGTCACAGACAGTATCATTATGCACCTTTCAGCATAACACTGAACTCTCCTGTATAAAAGTGCAGTAAAACCATATTTTATGTATGATTTTTTTATGTTGCTCTTTTAAATAAACCATAGGAGGCAGGGCCTGCTCTTGAATCCACGATGAGAACCTGTTAAATCAAGTCTTCTCGCCCTATTCCAGGCTGAGCACATAAAACCCTTGCTTGTCTTGAAAAGTTAACGTAACTCAGGAGGTTTTACAGCACTATTCCTCAAGTTTTCTTGGCTCTTTAGGTTCAAGGCACCACTTGTAAAATGTCAGCTCTTACTATCTGCTCATATCTGAATAATTCCTCTGTTAAAAGAAGTTATAAAGACCACACACAACAGCTCAGAAGGATTTTTGAAGCCATAGATTGTTACTCAAAATGTCTGGCTGTATCTTGTGAATCATGTGTAGGTGTTTGCAGAGCTAATAGTGGTAATATTCTTCAGCAACCTTAAAATGATCTTGCATTACCCTGAGCACCACGGTTGAGAAATGCTGGTTTAAAGCATGTTGGATATTGACTTGAAGAAGAGGCCTTTTTCAGCAAAAATATTGGGTATGGAGGGAAACTCTCCTTCTAAGTTTATGCTTTTAGAGCACTAAGGGGAGAGAAGAAAGAGTTGGTTGATAAGGAGGTGCCAGGTGCTCTTCCCACACTGGGAGAAAAAGTTCTTTAGAAGATCTCTGATGTGAGCCCTATTTCTTCAGGTTTCTCAGTGTGCAAGTATTTCCATTGGCCTTGTCCATGTCATAGCATCATAGAAAATTAGGGTTCAAATAGATCTCAGGAAGTCATCCAATCCAACCCTGCTCAAGGCAGGACAGTGCCCAATTAGATCATTCCAGGCAGGGCTTTCTTGAGCTGGACTTTAAAAAGCTTCCAAGGATGGAGATTCCAGCACTTCCCTAGGTAACCCATCCCACTCTCCTAGTGAGAGAGCTTTTTCTAATATCCAGTCTAAACTTCCCTTGCTGAAACCTGAGACCAATGCTGCTTGTTCTGATATCTGCCATCACTGAAAACAGTCTAGCTCCATCCTTTTTGGAAGCCCCCTTAAGGTAGATAAAGGCTGTTATCAAAATGTCTTTCTAGTGCTATACATAATATTTTGTCTCTGTGTTAAGTACCTTTCAAACCTTGGAAGAGATTCTGATTTGAAATCACTTTGTGACTTGAGCTAATCTTTTCCTTCTAAATTAACCACACTATGAAAGTGAGATTCTTTAGTGCTGCTTTACAGTAGAATTTAACCCTAGCCCTAGACAAGGTCCAGAGCACCAAAGGTTTTACATGATCCTTTTTTTTTTAACAAAATGATTGCATCTTTATTTTAGTGTAAATAAAGCCAAAGTAATAGATTTCAATTTCACATTCAGTGGAGACAGAACATAAAAACTTCACACAAGGAGAAATGTTGCAATGGAGTACACTATTCTGTATCAAATTAGAAACATATGGTGATGAAGAATACAGGACATTTTGCCTTTTGTCTGTCAATGAAGTGAAATGCAAGAAGTAAAGCAAATGGAGAGCTTGATTCTGCTCTCATTGAAATCAGTTAGATATTTGCCATTGACTTCAGTGGGGGCAGAATTTGTCCTGGAATTTCTGCAGGAGAAGAAATCCTAGTGATGATTTCAACAGTGATTGAATATAGATTATACCCAATGCTGGTTCTTTCTGCACTCTCTTATTTCCTTTCTGATCATCTCAGGATATGGGATTGAGAGAACTGCATTTAAGATACTAGTAGCCCAGAAATGGTTTTGAATTAATTACAGGAAAATGTTTTTTTCAAAGGTTGTGAATAACTTCTGAAGGTGTAAAATAGAAATGGACAGTCAACCCTTCTTAATTTTTTCTGGCACAGACTAACCAGATTTTTCAATTTTTATATTGGAGTTAAGTTACCTTAGTGTGATATAACCTTAATGAAAAAATAGGCTCCAAATCACAAAATTTTATTTTCTGCATCCCTTACTCTTACCAGCTCTCTAGTCCTGCTGTTTCCCCGAGCCTCCTTCTATCTCCAGTTGTAAAAATGCAAAATATAATGGACAAAATTAGGGTGGTCATCTCTGGTAAACTGCATACATTTTATGTCACAATCTTTAAGCATTTCATCTTTTTCTGATGTCTTCATTACCTTTCAGGGTCGGAAAGCAACTTCTTTTGTACTATGCCCAGTATCATGGAGTCCCACTCAGGATGCTGGCTTTTGGGTACAAACATATATATGATGATCAACAAAAAATAAAGCTTAATGAAGTATTGCTTAAGGCAAATACAGCTGAAAGAGGCCGTGTGAATTATAACGTTGTGTAATCCTAACTAAAGCTCCTGAGGAGGTTAGGTTGCATAAAAAAGCCTATTCCCAAATTATTCTTATTCACCTGGTATTGGTTCTCTCTTAATCTGAAGCTTTATTCAGAAAATGGTATCTTCTTTTGCAATGGATCTGCCTCTTGCGTGTGTGTCCTGGGGAGCCAAATAATAAACGGGACTTACCAGCAGAGCGGGACGACGAGCATGCGATGCCGCTGGAAAGACCCACATGGCGTGTCAGCCGCCTTTTTGTGCGGATACACCTGGCCGGTGACGTCATTGGGAGCCGCCGGCCGGCAAACTTAAAAATGGCAGCTGGGGCAGCGGAAGGAACGGAGGGCCCCACGGGAGAGCAGGTACCAGCTCCACCAGCAGGAGGGGCAGATAGGCCCTGGGGTGAGCAGCCACCGACTCTGCCAGAGAGAGCGGCTGCGACCAGGACGATGGAGGAGGTGGGAGAGGGGCCAGAGGGGTGAAGACAAGCAGTGTGGTGGGAGGCTGCTACGGAGGCAGAAGGTGCAGCAAGCGTGGTCGCGGAGGACCTGCCAAAGCACCAGAGGGACGGCAGCGTGGGCCCCGGGGGAAGTGCCGGAGCGACGCTGCAAAGGCTCAGCCATACAACAGTGGAGAAACCCTGGGACAACCCAGAGAAGGTGCCACCGTGTGGGGATCGCCGCCACGTCACGGTACAGTGAGCTGAGGAAGGCACCAGGAAGCGGGAGTCAGGCAAGGCTCGAAAGGACCAGTGAGGTCTAGCTAGAAGGCTCAGCTGAGCGAGGGCTGAGCAGTTCTGATTTAAGTTGTGTTAGGGCAGGGGGTATCCCCAGCTGGGGAAGGGAGAACCAAGTTGGTATCCCTATTGAAGGGGATGTCTAGGGTATTATGGTGAGGCCAGAACCTGTGTAGCGACCCCGTCCAGGGTCAAACAGGGAGAGGCCAGAGGGACCGTGGGCCAAACATAGGGCTAAGCGCCACGACAGGGGCAGGCCAGGAGGAATATAGTACCCTACGGCTGTAGACCTGACCCGTAGAAGAAGAACGCACAGAAGGTGGCGTGAGGCCGGGATGTAGGGGTGGCAGAGCCCCGTGATGTGACTGCTGAGGGATCCTGGGCCGCGGAGCATACCACGAACTGACCTTGGCACTGAACGAAACATCAAGTCATGGCAGGTGAGAACAAGGCGGGGGACCGGGCCGAAAGAAAGCTGCTTCGATCCCAAAGTGATCTCGAGAGGGGAGCGACATCTTCCTGCAGAAGGGGAACCACCTGAGGGCTGGGAATTGAAACCTGGCGGTCACAGTGTGCATTCCTTTTTTTTCCTGCTTCTGTTGCATCTAAAATAAACGTTGCTACAGATGTATACTTTTTAACACTGGCCACAAAGCAGCAATGAAAATGAGCTGGATTCTGTCCATTTTTGTGCCTCGTGTATAATATTGTTTACATTATAATGTGCACATTTGTGCAAAATGATGAAAACCATGGAATTCTACAGTGAAAACTCAGGTATAATGTGGCCTACCGAACCTTTTTATATTGGTGCTGGCACTGAGAAGGAAGGGACCCAGATTGATTTTTAGCTAGCAAAAACACCTAGTAATGAGTTTGTGGTTGATAGGGTAATTGTTGAAAGCCAATCCACAATTTATTTATGACAAAGGATAATTCTATTTCATGCTAGAACTGTAGACAACACTATAAAACTGAGTGTGTGTAGAGACAAACATTAAGCTTTGATTTCCGTGATTAGAATTTTTCTTATCTTCTTCCCCTTTATTCTTATTAGAACAATGGCTATTTTAGTCTATATTTCCTTCATTAGAAATCACATTTGAATTTATATAATCCTCTGCCAACTTGGGAAATTCTGACTGCTACAAACAAAATTGGAAACCTTAATTGTCATGCTGGCTGTAGGTAGCCGGGTCAAAGTTAGGAGAAGCCACATGATCCAAAGCCAGGACATCTGTCTGGGAAACAGTGTTGGAGGTCCAGGGGGTCAGGCAAAATGTGAAGTCAGGAGGCTAGCTGGGTCAGGTAACCAGAGAATCCATCAGAATCAATAGTAACATAATCCAAAGGTGCAGCAGCCTAGGTACAAGATTGTACCTTGTTGCCCAAACACTTCTTCTTCCAGGTCAGAGGCTTATATGGGAAGGGGTAAAAGGTCAGATGAACTTGGCTGGCCATTCTGGTGGGAGGGAGTGGGTGTACACCTAGCCTGCCCACCTCTCCCACCCTGCTTCTGGCTAGCTATATCAGCCTTGGGGCACATCTACTTGTGACAGGGGTTTAGTCATTAGGGTTGCATTCTATACCCCCTAAATTGAAACAATGTGTTTTTAATTAGAACAGTGGGGTTTATTTTTCTGTCACTGTTATGGCAAGGGGCCTAAACCTTTTTTTTTTTTTTTTTTTAGCAGAGCCTGCCTGTGGCTGGGGGGTGAGCTGCTGGTGGCCTGAGCAGCCCCAGATGTGGAGGCCCCCATTCCTTCCCTCCATGGTGGTGGTGCCCCCCAGGGCCCAGGTGAGTTGCTAGGAGGCTGGCTGCTGCCACAGGTTGGAGGCAGTACCCAATCTGATCCAGTTCTTCCCTGACCCCAAGCTGGGGCAGTGCCCAGCCTGACTGTAGTGCACCTGGGTGGCTCCGGAGGGTACTGCCACTTTTCAAGGAAGGACTGCTCCTCCCCCCCCCCCACAAGCTCAGGGGCCACTCAGACCGGCCATGGGAGAGTCAGGTTCCCCTGGAGAAGAAAAAGAAAAGGATCGGGCCCCTTGCTGTTTCTGGCTTTAGCAGACACCTGCTGAAGGTCGAAGCAGCAAGAGGCCTGATTCTTTTTTTCTGTGGAGCCTGCCCACCTCTCTGTTGGCCAGGGAATGAACTGACTAATAGCTACAATTCAGCATTGAAAGTTAAACTAGATCAGAATGTAGTTTAGTTTGCAGTGATGTTAACTAATTTAAAACTACCAGAACTCTTGCACGTGTACAGTGTGACTCCAATAAGCCACACAAAGTGACATTTTTGCCATGTATACATGGTAATGGCATCAAGTGTACAAGCACCCTTAGTCATCCATTAGGGAGGTGGTAGATCAGGTTAGGCCTCTATGCGAGGTTAGCGAGGCCCTAGGTTCAAGGTGAAAGCCTGCCTTCAATGTAGCCAAGGCTCCCTGCACCACATTTGACATGGTAACATAGTGGCAGGTCTTACAACATTACTAATATCACTGGAGCCAGTATAGGAATTAAAAAAAAAATCTCTAGTGTTCTCAGGGCACCTATTTTTTTTGGAACTATGCTTTAAATTGTTTGTTTGTAAAACTGTAGCCTCAGGATCTATGGACGGCTATATTCCATGAAGTCTTTCATTCTTCTGAATGTGATCCAGCATATTTTGGCTCTCTTGTCTTTTTTTTTTTTTTTCATTTGACTTCTTTATATCTTAACTGTACAGATATTTGGGCCAAACGCATTTTTCCCTCCTCCTTTCTCGTGTTTTGCCAATATATCTTTTAGCATATACCTAAGAACAGCTTTTGTTTTGCTCACTATACTTTTAGCTCCATTTCTAGTTTTATAGTTAAGTGGTTTTCAGACTTTGTAGGTCACATGTCACATTTCACAGGGATGATAGCAATACATTGGAGGTGATTCAATCCTTTCTGTTTAATTTCATGCTAGTGTCTGGAAGATGTTATCTAGGTTAGCCAAGCAGAAGAATATTGTTCCTTTTGTAAATCACATTTAATTTCTGGACTTTTGGCAATCCCACTGTTACTTGGTGTACTATATTGGTTTTATTTTTACAGATATTTATCAGGAGCTGAAGTGTGTATAGGACAGATAAATTACTAGTGTTACCCATTCAATGTGGGTTCATGAGCTGACTGGATTGTCTGAAAAACAAGATTTTTTAAAAATTAGATGTTGTATTACAAGTAATGTGAGATTTCTAGATGTACATTTTGAAATTTTTGGATTATTACACATTTTTCCCATGTTATGGTTAATGTTGGTTCTTCAGAGAAGATACTTTTAACGCATTATTGTTACTGTTGACATGTAATTTATTCTATACATTGCTATTCATTTTATTGTTTATAGTATTTTTATTTGAGGAGAAGGGAGTCAGAAAAGCACATACATAATGTATTAATTTAGTGTAAAGCTAACATAATGAGAGTGTACGATGCAACAAAAAAAGAAACATAGCTGAACCTGTATGTCATGGACAGGTGCAAAATCTGTCCATAATAAGAGTTGCTTCAGAGGGTGTTAATAATGAATATAGCAGCACTTCTATTTTATGATTGCAGCTGGTAAACTCTCTAACCTCTCATGTATTTGCTCAAATATAACATGATTTATGAGTGTGCTAATTTTAGTTATTTATTTTCCTTTCTACTTTATCTTTCTGTATGCAATGGTCCACTAGAGTGTCATGACATAAACTATGACTGTCTATGTTGCTTATATACATTGACAGAAATGAACAAGAGCTGGAATAACTGTACACTTGGCAAGTTCGTTTTGTGCAAATTGGCTTATGTGCAAGACATTATTTACACCAGAAATTTGCTTTGTGCGAGGTTAGCAGAGTTCCAGCCTGCAGGGGGCTGGAAGGAAGCAGAAGGAAGGCGGTGAGATAGGGTACCATGTGCATGTACTGCACATGAACGTGGTCCCAGGTAGCCTTGAGAGCAGCTTTGTCAGGTAAGTGGGGGGCAAGATGGGGATTGAGGCCTCTGTAGTGAGGGAGCTGGGCATGGCTGGGTTGGGGCTGCTGTACAACCAGGCAGTGCTTGGGGCCTGGGCCTCAGTGTGTGGCTGCAGGACCCCAGAGGGGAGGAGGATGGGGCCTCAGGTAGCTCACTGGGGGAAAGGGAGGGCCAGCTCGGCTGTGGAGTCTCTGAATCAGGGAATCAGGGCAGCAGGTAACAGCAGGGCTATCTGGCGAGCCTGATGGCCCAGCTCTGTCCTGGCAATGCATCCTCTGTGCCTGCCACCGCTTGAAGTGCAGAGCTCACAGCTTCTCCGCGAGGCCCTGCTGATCCCAGCCATGCCATGTTGTGCCTGCTGTAGCTGCAGAGCCTGGGGAGGGAAGCAGGCCAGCAGGGAATGGTGGCTGCATGTGCTATTTCCCCCTGAGGCCTGTACAGCCCAGTGGGCCCAAATCAGCGTGGCTGGCATCAGTGGGGCTGTATGGAGAAGCTGCAAGCTCCGCACACAGGGGCAGCGTGGGATGAGCAGCAGCAGGCGGGGAGATCCCCGCATGGCTCCTCTGCTCCCTGATGCACCAGACTGTGGGGGAAGGAAGCAGGACAGCAGGGAACCGTTAATTCCCTGTAATAATGGATTCAGTTTGTGCGAATTCGCTTTATGCAAGGGTTTTTTGGAATGCAACCCTCACATCAAGAGAGACCCGAGTGTATTTGAATTAGACTTAAAGCAAGGTAAATGGGTTTCATACATACATACATACACAAAAATAAAACAGCAAAGTATGGTGTGTATAGTGAACTAGATACAAGTATTAGCAATTGATTTGAAAGTACTGTAAAATAATTTTTAAAAAGGTTTAAATGTATTGCTCATGGAAAAATAATGTTCTGTGTAGGGAAAAAAATCTTCTATTAAACCTGCAAGGAAAGAATCTAACAGTGGACTATCCAATCTTAAAATGCATTATTTTTAGCATCAAAATTCTATTACTGATCTTTTTCTCTAATGGGAATCTGCAAAGACCAAAGAAACAGACTGCAAGGTTTTATTTCAAAATAAATGTATTTTAAAATGAAACAGTTGAAATAATGACTAACTTAAATATGGAATACACATCATCTGGAAACACTGTAGTTTTAAGCCCCATTTCTATTTTCATTGAATTTAATGTAAAAAATCCTGCTGAATTTGGTTAAACCAGAATTAGGCCCTGGGTAGCAAAACTTGGAGAAGGGCAGAAGAAACCCCACTTTAATTAGATTTAACAAGTCAATAGATACTAGTAAAGAGTATCATCCTTTTTCATATCTACATGAGAAGAAAGAGGTAATTAGCTATATTAATCTTAAGTCAGGCAGAGAGCAGGGCAGGGTAGCACCTTAGTATATGTACAGGAATTATATTTAGATTGACTTAAACAATTGTACAGGTGTGCAGAAGGTTTAAATTGTCCCCAAAATGGCACAACCAATTTAAGTTTGTTCACTTGAAGAGGTGCACTAACTTAGGTTGGGATCAGGTTAACACAGTCTAAGAAAGGGTTAACCCAATCTTGTGAACATGTTAATATGTTCATACCATGGCCTTGGGGTTGGGAAAGTCCAGCCACTTGCCTCAGTCCTGGGGCTGCACTATTCCCACCCCACCAACCGTGACTAGGTTTTTTTCAGTTCCCTGACTTCCCTCCCCTTCCCCGAATGGGGCAAACCCCCACGTGGATTCACCAGCCCTCCCTCCCCCGTCCTGCCAAGCTCCCTATGAACCTATGAAATCTCTTTGTGTACTTTGTAGCTCTCCTGATCTCACCTGCCTTTCCCCCTCTTCCTGAGTTCCTTGCACTGGTTTCCCTGTACTGTTTCTGGGACTAGCAAATGGCTTCATGCACTGCTTCTGGTCTACATTCATACAGATTAAAATAAACCCATGAATGTAGACTGGGTGCAGAAAACAACTGTATGCACCCTTAGAGACTAACTTTAAGGGGACCCTCTGCCCTGCCTTCTGTCAAATATATGTTAGAAGATTTATCTAGTAGTATATTAATTGCTTTAAATAGGTTGCAGTTATTAGTACATTTTCATAAAGTACATAAAAATATTAGTACATTTTCCACCTGCAACCTTTTTGGGAGGGGGTGCAAGATTGGTACAAGATTCTAAATTCAATAGGATAAGAGTAACATTGTGGTTAACAGTATGGACTACTATTTTCAGTAACTCTTTTGTAATTAAAATGTGTTCCTCAATTGCCTTCTAAGGAAGCAGGTTCAGACTAATGATGATGAGTGAAAAAATTAATTAAAATTTTGCCATTAAAGACTTGTGCTTGAAAAACAATAAGTGGGAGCATGGTTTCTGTTTTGTGATTCTCAGTAATAAAGATGTTCTAACAATCTGAATTTAAAGTGACAGTAACTACAAAAGTTTGTACAGATAATAACCAATTACAATCCACATGTAAGGATGCCAAAGTCCCATTTTTATATTGGATATAATTAGCTACATTTACAAATGTAATAATAAATAATTTCAGCTTTGCTGTTGAGTGAAGAACTTAGAAGAATTTTTGGTAAGGACACAGGTTTCAGTTATCCTTATAAACCTATAGGGATGTATAACTTTATAGGTAATACTAAAATTTTAGAAGTTAAAATAAAAGCCTTGCAATGGGATATACACCTGGACTCAGGACCATTAGATGCTACGCTCTTAAAAATGCAACATGATTGTTCAGTAAAACCAGTCATCAACTTCCATAAATCTTACCAAGCTGTATTTGAAACAGCAAATTTTTGAGTAGTGGCAGTATTTATTATAGTAGCATTATTTATTAACAGACTTACTTTTATTTAAAAATAAATAAATAAAGGAGAAAAATTATAAAACACTCATTTTTATATGGCATGGAGTGAGTTTGGCACTGGTAAGAGTGAGGATAGATTGCATGAAAAACAAGGCAAAATCAAACAGGATTAAAAAAGAAGGGCCTTGTTATAAATTAATTTAGGCAGCTCCTAGAACTCTTAACCCTGGGATTGTGCACACATTAACACTTGAAACTAATTTTAAGCTCACTTTAGTCCATTCCAGGGTGGGTTTATCTGTGATCTGTGTTACCCAGCTCGTGTTCCATTAATATGTGACCACTCCCCACAGATGAGCCGCCCAAGTTGTGGTCGTCCAGCATTTTGGGATACAGTATCCTCTTCCCAACTCTCCTGTTCCATGTGGACAACCATTCCACCCCTGAACTCAACTGTCCAGAGGGCAGTTCAGGAGCTGAACCAAAGTTCTAATTTGAGTATATAAGTATGCTGGCAAATATCTAAAACTATAGGCATTTATACACATACATTTGTATGCTCTGATGCGCTAGAGATCCAGCACATTGGAGCAGACTCAGTTAATCGTGTCAGCTCTTCACGTGAGCTGACACGCCCAGCACAGCATTGTGTGTATTTGTATAAATGGCAAAATGCGCATCAGCACACAGAAAATGGCAACGATGCGCTTTTGAATTAAGACACCTTCAATGTGTTTTACTTCCAAAGTGTGCTGCCACCATTTTCTCAGCACTGACACATTTTGTTTTTTATACAAATGCATGCACCGCAGCACCAGGTGCTTTTAAAAGAGCCCGGCACTACAGAGCAAACACGTGTGCAAATGCCCTAAGTTCCCAGAACTATGAAATACAGGCTTTCTTAGTCCTTGGTATGATTCATTAGTCCATTAATCCTTGGTGCAATTAGTTTGAAGATTCTGGGACTTGCTGAATAAGGAGACCAGGCGAAAAGAACCTAAAGAGTTGAGTTTTGAAAGGAACTGAGTGGGAGCCTGTTGTGTTGGAGGAGGGTGAGATCGAACAAGGTGAAGGGAATTGATGATACTGGGACTGCCAGGAATTGTCTATGGGACAATGGGTATATGGTACAATTTTTGCAAGGGGGTGAACATATAGTACATTAATGCATCCTTACACGTGGCTTGTAATTGGTTATTATCTGTATAAACTTTTGTAGTTACTGCCACTTTAAATTCAGATTGTTAGAACATCTTTATTACTGAGAATCATAAAACAGAAAACATGCTCTACTTATTGTTTTTCAAGCACAAGTCTTTAATGGCAAAATTTAAATTAATTTTTTCACTCATCATCTTCAGTCTGTTTCCTTAGAAGGCAATTGAGGAACACACTTTAATTGCAAAGGAATTACTGAAAATTGTAGTCCATACTGTTTTAAGTAATGTTACTCCTATCCTATTGACTTCAGAATCTTGTACCATATACTCACCCCCTCCCAAAAATTGTCTATGGGACAATTACTGGCATCCCTCTCCAAGGAGAAAGTGGGACTTGGAACTAGGATGGCAAAAACTAAATTATCTGTTTGTTTTTTTTCTTATATAGTCATCAGAGATTTTATATTTTAAAGGTAATTGTCATTGCTCTACTGAAAATAAGGAAATAATGCTGCAATGTTATTTCCAGAAAGAAATTACTAGTAGTAATATTAGGTTGTAGTTAGAGTGACCGTATGTCCTGGGTTAGCTGGGACAGTCCTGGATTTCAGAGGCAGAAGCAGGTCCCTGCTGGCTCTTGAGATTTATATTGGGCATCCTGGAAATGCAGGTGTTCAGGGCACAGTTTGGCCAGGAGTCAGAGCAGCATGAAACACCTTTCAGGTGGACAGGTTTCTCTCTGATCTGTGTTACCCAGCTCATGTTTCATTAATGTGTGGCTGTTCCCCACAGATAACCCACCCAAGTTTTAGTCCTCCAGCATCCCAGGATGTAGTGTCCCATCTCTCACCCCTGTTCCATGTGGGCAGTGTACTAGATGTTCTGGATTTCCTTATTGTCAGCCTAGTTGCAGTACAGTTCTATTATGGTAGGCTTGAACTGCTATAAATAAATAACCCCTTTGGAGATGGTATTCTGGGTACTATCTAAGTGCAAGAGCTTGAGCAGTCACTAGTTAAGGGGACCTGGGGTAGGATGACAGTAACTATTGTGTTATAGCCTTGCTTTGCATCATTGGGAAGCTGTTAGCCAAAGTCATCATTCTAATGCTGCAGATCCTTGTGGAAAGTCTACCCTGAGTCTCAGTATGGTTCAGATCTAGTAAATCCACAATACATATGCTATTTTCCTTGAGACAACTACAAGGAAAGTTCTGTGAACAAAGAAAATCTCTGTACCTAGCATTTGTCAATCTTACCAAAGCTTTGATTTTGTCAGCAGAGATGTTTTGTTTTGAATCTTGAATATGATTGGCTGCCCTCCTAAGCTTCTGAACATCATCATGTCCTTCCATGTCAGTGTATGTGAAACAGTGTAGGCCAGTGGGTCACATTCAGAAGAATCTGAAATCAAGGCTGGTGTCAAACAGGGTTGTGTCCTAGCTCCAGTGGTTTTGGGGATTTTATTTCCTGTGTTACTCAAATATGCCTTCAGCAGCTCTTCAGAAGGAGTATATCTCCAGACCAGATCCAGTGGGAAAGTTTTTAACCTCACTTGTCTCAAAATGAAGACAAACCAAGAAGTTCCCATCTGTGAAATGCTCTATGCTGATGTCGCAGTGATTATTAGTCATTCAGAAGCAGGACTGCAAAGTTTCAAGGATCGCTTTTTTCATGCTTGTGATGTTTTTGGGCTGATCATTAACTTGAAGACAGTAGTCGATGGCTGGAAAATGGTATTTAGAGGTTTGCTTTTGAAAATTGATTTGTAGGTAAATATATTTGCATTACAATGATGGTCTGGGGCAATGGCAAGGGTTAATTGATTTCCAAAGGGCTGGTTCTCACACAGTTTCATAGACTTCAAGGCAGATGGGATGTCTAACCCAGGCAAGCAACAAGGCCAATGGATATATACATTGCCCGGGAAATTGTGGGCATATACCACACTGTTCCATAACATTAGGTAACGTAGCATCAGCTCACAAGGCCCAAGAGTGGGGGCCCTAAGCGTTCTGGCTTTGGGGGAAACAGACCAAATTAGGAAAAGACCTGGAAAGTCCAAATTAGGATCAAGTTTCCCTCTAAGGTGTGTGAGTGCACAGTCATGCATGAGTAAAAGTCTGGTCGTGCACAGACTTTTTCAGGCTGCTCACCCACTGGTAATGGAGCTGGGCTGTGTTGTGGGACACTTAGTATAGGTAAGCTCCTCTGCTGGCAAGGCAGAGGCAGGGGCTGGCATGGGCTTTGCTGGCTCTGGGGAACTACTCTGCTCCCCCGCATCACCTTGGGAAGTGAGGAGGCACGTGGCGTCAGGGCTGGGGAGTGGAGCACTTCTTGGAACCGGCAGAGCCTACAGAGCAGTCCCCCGGAGTCAGTGGAGCCTCACTTGGGGCAGGCAGTGGCTCGTCCCTGAGGTGAGGCAAGACAGGGATGGAGACTGGGGCGGGGGCTGGCGCAGGCTTCTCCGGCTCCGGGGAACAGCTCCGTGGGCTCTGGGAAGTGCTCCACTCCCTGGCCCGGATGTCACATGCCTCCTCACTTCCCAAAGCAACGCAGGGGAGTGGAGCAGTTTCCCAGAGCCTGCATCAGCATCCAGGCCCCAGCCCCTCAGCCTGCAGCCTGCAGCCTCCAGCCAATGTTCCCTCTAAGAAGTAGCAGTCCATTAATGTGCTGCTTCGGTCCATGAGTGGGCTGCTTCTGTCCATGAGCACAGCGCTTTGGTATGTGAGTGCACTGCTTCAGTCCTGCCTCTCCCTTTTGGTGCGGCATGGGACACTTACTGAATGTAAGCTCCTCTTCACCCAGGGCAGGGGAGCTGGGGCCTGGGGGGCTGAAGTCTGCCTGCCCCAAATGAGGTTCCCCTGGGGGGCTGGGGCCTGGAGGCTGGCATGGGCTCTGGGAAACTGCTCTGCTCCCCTGCATCACCTTGGGGAATGAGGCACATGGTATCAGAGCTGGGGAGTGGAGCAGTTCCCACCCCAGGCTCTGCCCCAGCCTCCATCCCTGCCTTGCCTCACCTCAGGGAGGAGCCGCTGCCTACCCCAAGTGAGACTCCACTGGCTCCAGGAGAGTTTCCGTAGGCTCTTCAGGCTCCGAGAAGTGCTTCACTGCCCGGCCCTGATGCCAAGTGACTCCTCACTCCCCAAGGCCATGTGGGTGAGCAGAGCAGTTCCCCAGAGCTGGTGAAGCCCACGACAGCCCCTGCCTCTGCCTCACCTAGGGAAGAACCTTACCCTTACTAAATGTCCCATGCTGCAGCCCCACTCCATTCCTGGTGGGTACATGGCCTGAAAAAGTTTGTGCGTAGCCAGACTTACTTGTGCATGGCCGCGCACACGTTCACCTTAGAGGGAACCTTGCTTCCAGCTGCCCCAGACCCCGCTGTCTGCATGGGTGAAGAGTAAGGAGCTTACCTTTGGTAAGTGTCCCACGCTGCACCGGAAAGGGGAGGCGAGACCTCCAGGCTGCTGACATCTGACATCTGATATCCAAGAGAGAGCCTCAGAGTGAAGCTTGTGTCCTGGCTAGATGTTCCTTGACTTTGATAATAGCCCTAGGATGGGTAACTATAGAATTGCTTGTATTATTCTTTTCTGTTATCACTGTGTATCAATAAATTTGCCTATTATTGAATGGAAAGGTCATAGTCAATCTGAGAGTTTTGGGTCCCCCTAAAAAAAGGCATCTTTGTCCTAAATCCAGTGCCAACAGGAGTCGTGGGTAAACAAGTTGACTGCCCTGTTGAATAACGAAAGCCTGAAAGCGATTAAAAAATTCACTTAAGATTCACCATCTCATAAAATCTTGGCTTGGAATCTGAAATTAATGCTTGCATTGGAAAGGGAAGCAAAGCCACAGCTAAACTTCAAAAGAGAGTTTGGAAAAACAGAGCATTCACTTTATCAACAAATATGTCCATTTACAGCATTTGCATACTTAGCGCTCTGTTGTACAAGCAGCAAAATATGGACTCCTTATTCCAAGGAAGAAAGAAAACAATAGTTTTCATCTTCAGTCTCTGCTATACCCTGGGCATAACATGACATGACAAAATCTCCAACTTCGGTGTTCTGGAATGGGCCAAGATACCCAATATGTTCATGTTCCTGAGACAGACATGCCTGTGTTGGTTAGAGCATATGAGTTGTATAAGTGATGACTGAATCCCCAAGGACATACTCTGTGGTGAGCTGGCCACTGGTAAACATCAACTTGGATGGCCCAAATTCTATTTTGTTGAAGTTTGCAAGAAAAACCTTTGCAAACTTCAACCATCCCATTGATGCCCAATGATTGGAATTAATTGCTTTGAACTGCTGCAAGTGGAAAGCTGCTGTGAAGCAGGGCCTACATTTGCTTTGAGATGAAGAGGGTCAATGATGAAATAGAGGAGGCACCAGAGGTTGGCAAGACAAGATGGTACTCAGTATACTGGCACAAAGTCAACCAAGTTTGTATGTGCAACTTGCCAGAGGGTCTACTTGTTGCACATCGGACTCCTGAGCTACTCAAGAAGCTATGGTAACTCACCAAAGGTTCAATCTCCATGGTGTCTCAAGATCAATGGTTGCCAATATAATTCTTGATACTATATAAGAGTAAGAGCTTAAGCAGTTACTAGTTAAGGGGAGTTGGAGTAGAATGAGAATTCCAACTATAATACATAAAATTTCTGTTGTAATATTTGCTAATTCTTTCCATTTTCCACTGTTGGGCATTCTCTTTAACAGATGTCAAAACATTTTACATGAACTTACTCCTTTTTTACTGCTACTTGACTATTTACTTTCTTAACAGACCAGATGTCTCAAAAATGAAGCATGAACAGAAAAAGGTATCAGTTAATCATGCAAAAATATCAAACTTGTCAAATTGGAGAAGACAGTAGAAGCCTTGAAATCATAAGGGTGAATCCTGCAACTCAGAAAGCTCCCTTGGTGAATTAAACACATCACTCTAAAGCTGCAATAAGCTGATGGAATATATAAAGTTATTTTAACAATAGGTAAACAGAACGAAGAATCCTTTTAGTAGAATCAGTAACTGGATTTGCTGGAGACAATGGAGACCCAGCAGATGACTGTACCTATTGTCTTCAAGCCACTGGAGGCCACTTTTATACTTAAAACATAAGATTACTGTGACTGATTATGTCACTCGTTATGGAATATTTTCTGATGTCTTTTGCATTTTACAGAATAAGTGCAGAAATCATCTAAACAACATTGTCCTGGGAAGATCATAAGAATGAACAGATGTAATGAAGGAAGTAAATTAAAAGGCATTTTCATCCAATAAACCTCATTTTCAGATGAAGTGATCTTCCCTTAGTCTCTTTTTATAGAGACAAAACTCCAAATTTTCTTCAGTTCTCATAGCTAGCTTGAGGAAATGGAGAGTTATTGAAGAATCACACTGAGTCATGTTGGTGAGACAGTCAGAAAAACGAGAAGTAGAGTCATAACTTTTATCCAAAATAATTGCTGAAGAAGGAACAAGGCTGATGCATTCTTTGGTGGTGTGGTGAGAGGCAGAATAGGACATAGCATAATAATAATAAAGACTAGGAAGGAGATATTATGGTTGTCCAGGTGCTGATATTTGGATGTTGTATAGCAGCAACTGTACAGGAAAAGAAGTCAGTCTCATTTAAAGTATGGAAACTGGAGGTCACTGGTTACTTTGCATACTAGAACTTGACTTACTAGTACCTTGAAAGTGGGCAAAACCTTTGATTATTACCTCTGCTCCCCCTTGACTTTTGCTGGAATGAGGAAAGAAAAAAGGAGATGGAAGATGTTTCAGTAGTATTCATTCTTTTTGCTGTCAATCTGTTACAGATTCTGTTTATTTTCAGTGAAAATAGCTTAGGAAAAGATTGGTATTTTGGCTTTGTGTTCACACTCTACTTCCATAATCTGTGTAAGAGAGAGCCTGACCTTTTGCTAGAAGAGTGAAACATAAAAATCTTCTCATACATACAAGTCATTCTCAACAAGTAATCTCACTGGTATCAATCAGAACCTGTTGTTATTAAGTTTAATGAGGAAACTTGTTCAGTTGCACACACTCAATCTGAAAACAATAAAGGCATGGCTTCTATAAGCTAAATCCATTTAAAAATAAAAATCCTCACAGTTTTATTTGTTGAAAAAATGAATTGAGCAGATAGACATGTGGCCACCCACTTGGTTGTGCAAATTATTAGAAGTGAAAATAACTTGTGACAGAGTGCCTGAAGGTTTTGTTTAGCCCATCACACATGGCCTCAATAACTTTGTGAAACAGCACGCCCCTTCCCCCAATAACAGAAATCTGTAAAGCATTTTTCAGATTAAATGTGCACTGTTTTTCCTTTAAGTTTTGGGAGCAAGTGGCTGAGAACGACATGCTGAGTGATTTGGAAACAGTCTGCATCGTCAACAGAGGGAGATGCCTGCTGCTTTGCAAGTAATGCAGAAAATATGCCAACCATGCAGATCTCTCCATGGTAATAATTTCAGAGTTACTTGATGTTTACATGTGCTATACACTAGGCTTTTCCAGGCCACTATAGGAAGGAGGGTAGATTTAAAGCACCTTTGGAAAACTATTACAGTTCAAGTCATATTTTATTAGGATACAATATCAGATTTTGAATTGACATTTGTCTCTTGATTGAAGATAATGAGCTCTCTAGAAATGATGTGCGCTTGCTGCCCTGCTGCATGTGTGTAGGTGAACAGGTACTTGGTTTGTCTTTGCTATGCAACTCTAGTAAATCTTAGAGTTTGACTGTTTGACATACATTTAAAGAAACTGTCATTCTGTCATATGGGCAAGGCTGTTTTCTGATGGGGAACTGATTGTGTCAGAAAATGTTGGCAAGCATTTTCATTTACATTTGAGGAATGAGTAACTCAACCTAGGCAGGCCTGCAGCACTTCACAGTGCCATAGGCTGCCAGTAAAATTAGCTTTACACTAACAGACCTGAGATGATTAATAATAATAATAATACAAAATAAGAATGAGAGGATGCAGTGACCCAAATATCTTAAATAATCAAGAAGGAAACCTCAAAAGGTGCCTGGAGTAAATTTTAAAAAATGCAGTTGAAATGTGACAATTAGTTGACATGCATTTGTGTTCAAGGTAGACAGCTATATATGGGATGTTTATCATATCCTGTCAGCCTTTGCCTATACATGGACAGACATTCTTCCTGGTTTGAAGGGCCTTGAGAGCAGAACAGTGGGATGTCTTCAGTCCATAGGAATGTAACAAAATACAGTTAGGTAGGCATTGTCTATTGTAAGCCACGTAGGTACTCCTGGGTACCATCGTCAGGCTGCAATAGTGGTCCTGCTAACTAGGAAGCAAGGCGGTTATTCCTGCTTCCAAACCTGTGAGGAAATCCTCCACTATCTCGCTGAGTTCCTTGAAATATACTTCTGGTTAATAAGGATTGTGCTTTTAGTGAGCTAATGAGAAGGTAACATAGTAGCAGTTTTAAACATTTTGTATATTTAAAAGCTGATAACTCTCTCTGCTAGGCAGGAAGACAAGGGTAAGGAAGAGATTAAAAACAGAAGATTTGACCATTTAAGAGTTAAATGGTCAAATTCCAACAGGCAGTTGGCCTATTTTAGGTGCCTTTTTTGAGATTAAGATTTGTTGGCATTAGGTTAAACCAGAGCACACTTGAAATGGTGAAAGAAAAGGTGAACTTTTATTAGTCACACTTCAGTGTATATCAGTAATAATAAATAATTTTACTGTGGAATGGCCAAACACTAAGACATTGCACGGTACTTTGGTTGTCTAAATGTGTATTTATTATGATACCTCTAGCATTTGTTTTTATAACAATCAACATGTGTTTTCTACACACAATGAGAAAAGCATCAATTCATTTATATCAGTCAATGTTAATGCATACACATTTGCCATATAAACCTGTAGGTATTAGAAAATCAGAAATAATGAACTGGGCCAATTGAAGACATCAAAATCAGTATTCCTGTGCTTCTAGTTTAGATCAGGATATACCATAAGCAGCCTTTGACAGATGGCAGTAAATACTACTTCTTTAAATAGCACATTGGATCTGAACTTGATTTTGGTAAGTATGTGAATATAAAGTACTAATAATACAATGCTGCATAATCTGGAATTAATATATAAAATATAGTTATGAAAATCATGTCCTTATTGTTCAGATTTCTGTGTATTATATCTTGATCTCTTGTGTACAGCATTTTACTTGAGAAGAATTTAGATGCATAACATGCAGAACAAATAAAACAAGTTACACATGAATAAATGATTATTAATAATCATACTTCATAACTAGAACACTGTAAATTAGAAATCTTAAAACTGAGAGTTAGAAAGTCTTCAGACATTTCCCTCCACCCCTGGTATTTTTGGAAATACCATTGTTAAATAACATTATCAACCTTAAAAAATATGGAATGGTTATATCATCATCTTTCTAAAAGAACTGGAAAGATAGGAGAGTGGCTAAAATTTATAGCACAATCCTTTGTAATTTCTTCTTTTTATTGTAACTCAGTATTCCCAACATAAAAATACACTGAACATTATCATTTGGGTCTCAAATTAATGTAATGATTTGATAATGTAATCATTTACAATCATGAAGGTTAGAAATTTTTTAAAATAAAAGAAACTGTTAATGCATAATCAGTTGATTCCAGAAGTCTGGCCTTTTATAGCCTTCATTTTAATACTGAGACTTTAAACAGAAAAGTTTAAATGGTGTAAGGTTTTTCAACAGCTTAAGCATCAAACAGTTTTATTAGAATATGGTTCTCATTTGAAATAAATAGAATATTAAGATTTCTCCAGCTTTCAAAATAATATTGCAAAGTCCTGGTATTCCTCCTCAAAGTACTCCTTGAGAGAAAATAGTCTTCCAGTTGTCTACAAAATATTTGTAGCCCATATGCTGATAATTGATGGATTCTAAATGTTTTCATATAGCTTATATCTGTAAAGCTATAATTTCTTATGTGCCACTGACATGGAATTCCCAGGAAATAAAGGATCAGGAAATAAACTGAAAAAGCATGTAAAGATTTTTTTCTTTTTGTCTTTGTGAGACACAAAATGTTGCTATGTCAGCAAGCAAAATGTAGAACAAAATGATTTAATCATCACAGAATACTGAATTCACTTAAAGCTAAATTATCCATCATCATCATACATACAATAACACTGCTTAGGGCAACCGTGATTATTTGCATTAAAATAATATCTTGCTCTTTCCTGCTTTTTACATTCAAACATGGATATTATTTGTGCTCCATATCCATGTATTATTCTGCATGCTATTGTATAGAGTATGGTATACAGTTTTTCCCAAAGTAGCACAGAAACTGGAAAGCATAAATAGAGACTTTCTAATTTTTTTCAGAGCAACATTGATACTGACACAACTACTAGGAAAAAAAAAGACAGTTAAATGTTCTGTGAAATGGCTCCTATGTCATCCCCATCAAATGTCAGAAGCAATCACTGTCTGGAATTTTTAAAGATGTTGGTACTGCATTTATAGAAATAGTTGCTGTGCTTGTTAAATTCCACATATGGGTTGTTACGTTACATGCCAGCACATAGTAGGTATTTCTAGTTAATAGAGTTTGGAACGGAAAAAAGCATTGTGGTTATTCTGACATTTTCCCCTAAAAGATTCATTTGAAATGCTATGCTATTCATTTGAAATGCTATTTGCTTTACTGGTCCCCTTATCTTATGGATATTTAGCAAGTGATTTATTCGTGACATTGCTAGCAGGGGTGGGAAAACTATTCAGAATTCTCCAAGATGTGGACCGAGGTAAATAATATGTTGTAGTATTTAAACATCTGATCATGCAAACCACAAAAGACATGTAGAGGAAGGAGGAACTACCTAGAGTGCTGAATGTTTAGAATCTGGAAATTGTTGGGAACAAGGAAAGAATTTTTGTCGTCTTCTACTACCCAGACAGCTGAATCACTACCTGTATCTCAACCTGTCCTTTGTCTTTCCTTTCCAGTATTTTGTAACTAATTAGTGGCAGATAACCCCAAATTTACATTCAGTATATGCAGTATTACATGGCATAGAACAGTAATCCACTTACAATAGTGAATTTTTAACAAGGTAGTTTCTGTGCCACTTGCATTGTACCACATATGGTGGGAATAAGGTGTAAGAGACTGGGGCGTAGGCAGTCTTTCTTAATGGTTAAGCCACTAAGGGGAAGGAGGGCCTGGAGCTGGGTCAAAGAGCAGGAGCTATATACCAAAGCCAGAGGGAGATCTAGAAGTAGCCCATAACACAGTCCAGGATCTGGGGAGTCAGATGCCAAGTACCAATCTGCAGGGCAATCCATAGGGCAAAGTCTAAAAACAAAGCCAAACTGGGGTCTTGATCCCCCTTCCTATAGTATTGTTGCATATTATCAGTGTGATCAATGTGTCTGTTTTATTTCATATTGTAATTTTATTTCACTATGTCATCATTTATTTCATGTCTGACCAATCTCATCTCCTTCTCTGACAAGGTGACATATAATCTGGACAAGGGAGAAGAGATTCAGATCATATATCTGGACTTTAAAAAAAACCCCTTTGATCTGGTGTCCCATGATCTCCTCATAGAAATATTGGTCAACTGTGACCTTGGCTAAACCAGAGTCCAATGGCTGGGGAATCGGCTCCAAGGCCAGACCTAGTAAGTGGTAGTCAATGGATGTGAATCATCATGGTGCTCCATGACCAGTGGTGTCCCCCAAGGCTCCAACCTTGGACCTGTTCTCTTTAACATCTTTATTAATGATGTGGACACTGGTGTCAGAAGTGGACTGGCCAAGTTTGCCAATGACACCAAACTTTGAGGTACAACATCCACACCTGAGGATAGGCTGGTGATCCAGGCTGACCTCGATAGGCTTAGAAAGTGGGAAGATATAATCCTGATGACATTCAATACTGACAAATGCAAGGTGTTTCACCTCAGGGCGGGGAACCCGCAGCACACTTATAGGTTCAGCACTGCTATGCTCGCTATTACCATGGCCGAAAAAGACTTGGGGGTCATGACTGATCACAAGATGAACATGAGCCACCAATGCATTGTTGCAACTGGTAAAACAAACAGAACTCTGGCTTGCATCAATAGATGCTTCTCAAGTAAATCTCAGGATGTAATCCTACCGCTGTACTCAGTCTTGGTGAAGCTGCAGCTGGAGTACTGCATCCAATTCTGGGCTCCACAATTCAAGAAGGATGTGGAGAAGCTTGAGAGAGTCCAGAGGAGAACCATGCGCATGATCAGAGGGCAGGAAAATAAGCCTTATGAAGAGAGTCTGAGAGTCATGGGACTCTTCAGTCTGGAAAAGCTGAAGCTCAGGGGTGACCTGGTAGCAGCCTGTAAGTACATAAGGGGTGTGTATCAGGATCTGGGGGAACACCTGTTTGCCAGAGCACCCCAAGGGATGACAAGGTCCAATGGTCACAAACTCTTCCAAGACCATTTTAGGATGGACATAAAGAAAAACTTTTTTACTGTCTGAGCCCCCAAGGCCTGGAATAGACTTCCTCCAGAGATGGTTCAAGCACCTACTCTGGACTCTTTTAAGAAATGTTTGGATGCTTATCTTGCTGGGATACTTTGACCCTAGCTGACTTCCTGCCCCTGGGGCAGGTGGCTTAATTAGATGATCTTCTGAGGTCCCTTCCAGCCCTAATATCTATGAAATATTGCTCACAACCCTATTTATAATTGAACTTGTCAATAACTGGAAATGGAAAATTTGGTTGCACAAAAAAGGTTTTTTAATTATTTTAGCTGAGAATGGAATAGTTTACTTTTTAATTTAAAATCTTTGAAAGTTTGAGATGTCTCTTTTTCTGCAAAAGGAAGAAAGGGACAATTCTTCTTGCTAGAGCTACCTTTGATTTTTACCTCACCTTGAACTCTTCCACTAAAAACAACATTAGAAAAAAAAATAAGGACCCCCCCAGAAAACGTATGTTTTTTTATTTTTGACTACACAGGTGAATGCATTTCTATTTCCAGCTGTGTATAAGCCAGATGTCAGGCTCAGAAACTTGATTTCCTTTCTGATCAATATTCCAAAATGGCTTTTCCATAAGCCTCTTTATTAAGAAGGAATAGTTCTTTTTTTTTTAAGAGAAAACACTCATGCCTTTTCTATCAAGAACACTTCCACAGTAGATTTTAACGTATGTGTTGTTTTCCTGGAGTCTGAGATAGGTTACCTAGGTGTTTAGAATGTGATAATGCTGGTCTGCATTTAGAAGGACTCATAACAGGGATCCAGAATAGATAAACATGACAAGGGAATTTCCATATCCTTAGCCAGCCATTCAGAAACAATAGTTACAGTATGTTTTAATAATAAAAAAAAATCCTGGACAACTGGACTTGAACTCTGTTCAGTCTGCAATTAATTTTGAATAGGAAAGGTCCAAGTGATTTTGGCTTTCTTATTAAATGAAACACTGGGTTCCATTATCGTTCAATAATCAAGATTTCAGATAGGAAACATTGTGATGGAAAAAGCTATTATATTGTCATGTTGTTTTAAAGGCTGAGAGTTTTCATTTGAAAGTCTCCATTACAAAGCTATTGCTCATTGTTGGCTAATTAGGTAGAAGCTATTCTTTCAGGGATAGATGCTTGCTCTTCTTGCCATAATCCCTTGTCTCATCATCTAGGAAGGTACAACTACAAACAATTATTTAATACTGACTCATGACTTAATGATGGATTAGTTGGCATGTAATATGAAAACAATAAATTTAGAAGTTTTAAATTTAAATGTTTTCCTTTCCTCAACCTTTGTTGCCTGCAACAGCAGCAGAGTTTCAGAGGTATTGGAGAATTCCTTTTTCCTTGCCTCCTCTCTTATACCAGTTGATCTATAAACTTTCCTGGTGTATGGGCTTAATATTGCCTCCCCATAGGGTTGCAAGAGTTTAACTTCAGAGCAGAATTTGAGGGAAAATTCTGATATTCTTACTTGTACTGAGTTTTATACCTAATTATACAAGTAACCCCACTGAAGCCATTGAGTTTAATGGCAGGGTATTAGAATCTGGCCATTACTGGGCACATCTATATGAGACGCTTACTGCTCAGTAGCCTAATGACACTGAGTAGTAGCGTGCCTGTCAAAAACCATGCAACTAAGCTACTGTTCAATATTATTAGATAACTGCTCAGTAACTGTCACAAAAAGAACTGTGTACTTGGCACTGCTATGCAGTAAATGTAGTAAGTACTTCATTAAGGATGTACTAATCTAAATGCTGAGTACCTATGGTACATTAATGAACATGTAGATAGGCCCCCTTTTTTTTTTTTTTTTGCTCTAATATGAAGTGTTCTCTTGTTGCACTTTAAGGTATACGTCCAAGAAGCATGGAGTAGTTAAGTCACAATTTTGAAATGTGGATATCAAGAGCAAGAGGTTCTGAACTGTGTTTGTTTACTGGAGATGGGGTGCTTGTCACCTCTTAATCAGGTGTGATACAGACATGGTTTAAAATCTGCTGAAGCCAGAGGCTAAGCATAGATGGTTAAGAAGCCCAAGGCTGATTCAATTCAATCTTCACAGGTTAGTCTAAGCTGCATAAATTGAACTGATAAGCAGGTGAACAGACATTCACTTTTGATTCTGGAAATGCAGCCACATGCCTGCAGTGGCTCAGGCCATAAGCCTGGGGATGCTGGAGTACGTGTCCTTGCTTGTCTGAAACAGACAGCTTGGGCTAAGGCTAGCCTGCCCACCTTGCAGCTAGGGGGTTGTGAGGGATGATTCAAAGTTTCCTGGGATGCTGGAGTACTGAATCTGGAAAGGATCTGGGACAGAAGTTCAATAAACTGATTTAACCTAAATCAGTTAAGTCTGACACTACATCCATCCAGGTTTATCTCAAACTGGTTTTGGCCATGTTGAAATGTTTTATCTGCACTGAACTTCCATTGCATTATAGATTTGAATCAGTTTCTGACTTATACTGGTTTATGTGTAATTTCTGTCCATAGCCAAAGAGCTCTTTTCAATGTATTTGAATAGGCATTAGAAGATGTTGTCATTATGGATTTGCTGCCTGAACTTAGGCCTCCAGAATGACAGCAAAAGTAACTTGCCTGAGATCAATCAAGAAAATTGTGGAAGAGATGAACAGTATTTACACATGCAGTCTTATTTCTTAATGATATAATCATCACTTTTCCCTTGTGAGACAGACAAATACAATCATTACTTTTACTCGAGCTTGGAAGCATGCACAATTTTGCAGAACATATGAATTCTGTTTTGTTGTAAAGGTATAAATGACTTTGTCTTGGAGGACCCACATACATTCATAAGTGGGCAAGGAAAAAAACTGCAGTAAGTAATGTAAAACTAGTAGTAGGTAATGCTTGTGGAACCACTGCTGTTTGTAACTGTTGTTTTGTCTTGTAGGTATGCATAGCCTCATTTTCATGAAACAGTGGCACTTCTCAGGACCTGCAATTGTAGTGAGGTTTTTATTTTGCCATATATGTCTCTAAACATCTGCAAGTCTTATGATGAGCGACTGAGAGCCATGAGACTCTTCAGCCTGGAAAGGCGCAGGCTCATGGGTGATCTGATGGCTATCTATAAGATTATCATGGGTGCTCACCAGGATCTGGGAGAACGTTTGTTCACCAGAGCTCCCTAGGGGATGACAAGGGCAAATGGTCATAAATTCCTCCATGACTGTTTCAGGCTGGATATAAAGAAGAACTTCTTTACTGTCCGAGCCCCCGAGATTTGGAATAGGTGCTTGAACCACCTCCAGTGGCAGTCTACTTTGAACGCCTTCAAGAGACATTTGGATGTTTATCTTGATGGGATCCTATGATCCCTGCTGACTTCCTGTCCCTGGGGTAGGGGGCTGGACTCGATGATCTTCCAAGTTCCCTTCCAGCTCTAGTGTCTATGAATCTATGAAAGTCCTCGCTGATTCTGGCATCAGTGTCTAATACTGCAGGCATTATTCTTTTCTGTTTTTTGTTGAGCAAAATGTCAGTGGGTTGCAACTCATGCTTTATTGGTGCCATTTTATAAGTTAACAGTAGTAAATGTAATCATTAAGTAGTCTTCAATCTTTTTACTAGACCTGTTTTTACACTATTTTCTAGTGGCCCATTTATTTAGGGATAATGGGCACTGGCAGTTGTACGTCTAAAGTTGTACTTTACTGCAAGTTGCTGAAGCTCTTCACTAAACTGTGGCCCATAATCAGGCATTACAATGCCATTGTAGCATGCCTAGTAAAAATTGGTTTGCTATGCATAGTAATCTGTTTAGTTGCATTGTCTTGGAGCACTATCTGAAAGGTAGTGAGAATAGCAATATAGGGCAGATAATGTTTATCCCACACCAATTAAAGAAATCTGTGCCTACTTTCTCCTTTTTTTCTGTTCCACCAGGATGGGCTCTTTCAGTTAATGTGGCCTGCATTTTTGGCATATGTGACAAGTTTTTCACCTTAATATCAGTCTTAATTTGAAGGCAATATAAAACATCTCTGTTCCTTTGCTGTGATAGTTCAGTTTGAGTTATCTTTACGTATCCTCTGGAACCAGAGAGCTCCCCCTTTAACAGATAACAAGCCTGGGAATATACTATTTTGCCCTCTTGATCTGATAGCCTTAATTATTTTCTCCAGCAGTACACAGCAGTAGCTCTTGTAATCACAGTCTAATGTCTTCTGTGACTGGAAGATTTTCTTTATCAAACTGACATGTTTATAATCTAACACTGGACTTTGGTCTCCTAAACTTCATTCAGATTCCCTAGAGAGTGTCTGAAACTACCTAATTTATCTTAGGTTTGCACTAAAGTCACAAATTCTACATTTTCAACTGAAAAAATAATATCTATATGTACACTGGGGTGTTTGCCAAGCCCCTTTTGGCAATGCCAGTAAGTGGTTTATGGCTAGTTTCAGCTAATACTGACCTTCCATAAATAAAGGCGTGCGGTTTTTTACACCCGTGGATTAAAGCCAAATCATCCTTCTCATTTCAAGTATATTTATTTCAGTTAATATTAGTACCCATGCATAAGTCATTGGTTTCTAATTTTGACCATACTGTTGTAAGAGGGCTGCATCAATACGCTCTTCGTAAATGTGCAGACACATTAGTTTTATTCTCATGTCATCTCAGGACTATGCCATGTTTAGTAAATGCCTTGAAGGTACAGACATCAGAACAAATTGTGGCAGTATAAAAATAGGGAAAGAGACTTCCTGAGTGTCAGCTGATCTGTAGCAATTGTTTCACGTGTCCATTCCTAGGCCACAGTAAGTGGAAGCGAAACCAAGGCATCATAACCCTTCCTACCTAGTTGTTTCACTACCTATCTAGTTTACCATCTTCAAGAATCTGTTTGTACTTTTCTTGTTTCCTGGGCTAGGGACAGACATTACACACAAACCAGTTTAAGTGATCAGAAACTGGTTTAAACCTGTAACAGAACAGATGTTCAGTGCACATAAACCAGTCTGAAAATGGCTGAAACTAGTTTGAGATAAACTTGGTTGAATGCAGTATCAGACTTGATTTGGCTCAAACTGGTTTATACAATGTCTGTCCCATACGCCTTGCTGATTTAAGTTAAATTAAAGTCCCCCAGCACCCTGGCATGCTCTTTGGCTGCGTAGGGCTCTCTGCTCCACAGCAGGGCTGGCTCTCCCCTCTGCTGCCTCACTGGAGTTCACAGTCTCTGCAGGCATCTGCCTGGTTTCTGCTCCACCCCTCCCCTCCCCACTCTGTGCAAGTAGGCATTCTTCCATCCCTCACAGACACCTTAGCATTAGGTAGCAGACCACATGCTGGTTACAGTCCATGCTGTGGGAGGTGACAGAGGCAGACAGACTTTTTGGAGCTATTCAACAGGTAGCTTAATGTCCTTCCTTGGAAAAATTGTTTAAGAGCTGTTTGCTCCCCCTCATGACTTCATGCTAAGCAGGAATTCCCCCCTACCCTCTGCCTTGCGGAGAAGGTATCTGTGTAATAGCCAGCAGACCACATGCTGGGTCTGTGCTGAATCAACAGGTAGCTGGTAATGTCCCTCTGTTTTCTTAATGGGGCGATAAACAGAGAGAGGGGTGACATTCTTGTCAGCCCCTTCCCTCCCCTCCAGCTTGCTTACCTGTCAGTTTGCTTCAGACAGTATACAGAAGCAGGGAGGGAGATTGAAAAGCTCTGTATTATCAGCAGATGCATGTGCTGCACACACCCCCTTTGCCTCAGTGCTAGCTGGGGGCTGGCAACACTCCTGCCCCTTGAGCTGGGAAAA
>NW_017728912.1:10350998-10370961 GCF_001723895.1 Crocodylus porosus | reverse complement strand
CCCATGATGTTTGGGCCAAGTGCATTTTTCCCTCCTCCTTTCTTGTGTTTTGCCACTATATCTTTTAGCATATATCTAAGAACAGCTTTTGTTTTGCTCACTATACTTTTAGATCTGTTTCTAGTTTTATAGTTAAGTGGTTTTCAGACTTTGTAGGTCAAATGTCACATTTCACAGGGATGATAGCAATATGTTGGAGGTGATTCAATGCTTTGTTTAATTTCATGCTAGTGTCTGGAAGATGTTATCTAGGTTAGCCAAGCAGAAGAATATTGTTTCTTTTGTAAATCACCTTTAATTTCTGGACTTTTGGCATCACACTGTTACTTGGTGTACTATATTGGTTTCATTTTTACATATATTTATCAGGAGCTGCAGTGTGTATAGAACAGACAAATTACTAGTGTTACCCATTCAGTGTGGGTTCATGAGCTGACTGGATTGTATGAAAAACAAGATTTTTAAAAAATTAGATGTATTAAAGACAATGTGAGATTTCTACATGTACATTTTGAAAATTCTGGATTATTACACATTATTCCCATGTTATGTTTAATGTCAGTTCTTCAGAGAAGATACTGTAATGCATTATTATTACTGTTGATATGCTATTCATCCTATATTGCTATTCATTTTATTGTTTATAGTATTTTTATTTGAGAGAGAAGTCAGAAAAGCACATACATAATGTATTCATTTAGTGTAAAGCTAACACAATGGAAGTGTAAGATGCAATGAAAAAAGACAAACATAGCTGAACCTGTGTGTCACGGACAGGTGCAGAATCTGTTATAATAGGAGTTTTTTCAGAGGGTGTTAACAATGAATATAGCAGCACTTCTATTTTATGATTGCAGCTGGTAAACTCTCTAACCCCTCATTCGCTCAAATAGAACATGATTTGTGAGTGTGCCAATTTTAGTTAATTTATTTTCCTTTCTACTTCATCTTTCTGTATGCAATGGTCCACTAGAGTGTCATGACGTAAACTATGACTGTCTATGTTGCTTATATACACTGACAGAAAAGGAACAAGAGCTGGAATAAATGTACACTTGGGTCTGTCTTTAGGCAAGTTTGTTTTGTGGTGCAAATTGGCTTATGTGCAAGATGGCAGCAGTGGGGGCAAGTGGCTGTTGGGGGGGAGGGGCAGGTACAGGCACCAAAGGGGGGCGGTAAGGGGGAGTCATGGGTCTGAGGTCAAGCCCCAGACTTGACTCCCACTGCTTGCCCTCCTGTTGCAGTGGTTGTGGGCTTGAATTGACGGTCTTTTAACCCTCCGAAGCTTAGATTCTGTCCATGGGAAGTTGTTACAAGAAATTTATAATTTTCCATGGATAGAATTTGATTTTTTTGGGAGTCGTCATAAATTCAAAGTTGTCCTGGATTCAAGTAAATAGTCTCCCCCATGGATATGGATTTGTATTCAGGTCATATAACAAATGCCTAGGCTGGCGGGGTGGGGTCGGACTTGAAGATCTACAAGGTCCCTTCCGACCCTACTTCTATGATTCTACGTGATTATTAGATTTTAAATACAACCCACAAGGAATCTACAAGTATCAAGATTATTTACACCAGAAATTTGCTTTGTGTGGGGAAAAATTTGCTTTGTGTGAGGCTAGCAGAGTTCCAGCCTGCAGGGGGCTGGAAGGAAGGCGGTGAGATGGGGGACCATTGGCCCCAGGTAGCCTTGAGAGCAGCTTTGTGGGGCAAGTTGGGGATTGAGGCCCCTGTAGCGAGGAAGCTGGGCATGGCTTGGGGCCTAGGCCACAGTGTGCGGCTGCAGGACCCCAGAGGGGAGCAGGATGGGGCCTCAGGTGGCTCACTGGGGGAAGGGGAGGGCCAGCCAGGCTGTGGAAGCTCTGAGACAAGGAAGCAGGGCAGTGGGTAATAGTGGGGCTGCGTGGAGAACCTGATTGCCCAGTTCTGCCCTGGCAATACATCCCCTGCACCTGCCACTGCTTGGAGCGCAGAGCTCACAGCTTCTCCACAAGGCCTTGCTGATCCCAGCCACACCATATCACACCCACTGTAGCTGCAGAGCCTGGGGAGGGAAGCAGGGCAGCAGGGAATGGTGGCTACATGCACTGCTTTCCTCCTCTGGGCCTGTACAGCCCAGCAGGCCCAGCCCAGCATGGCTGGGATCAGCGGGGCTGTATGGAGAAGCTGTGAGCTCTGCACGCAGGAGGTGGGTTGCCAGGGCAGTGTGGGATGAGTCACAGCAGGTGGGGAGATGCCTGTGCAGCCCCTCTGCTGTGGGGGAAGAAAGCAGGGCAGCAGGGAACTATTAATTCCCTGTAATAATGGATTCACTTTGTGAACTCACTTTATGAAAGGGTTTTTTGGAATGCAACCCTCACATCAAGAGAGACCCGAATTTAAATTAGACTTAAAGCAAGGTAAATGGGTTTCATCTAGTTCCTTTAATTGTACATGCATATATACAAAAATAAAACAACAAAGTATGGTGTGTGTATAGTGAACTAGATACAAGTATTAGCAATTGATTTGCAAGTACTGTAAAATAATTTTTAAAAAGGTTTAAATGTATTGCTCATGGACAAATAATGTTCTATATGGGGAAAAAAATCTTCTATTAAACCTGCAATGAAAGAACCAAAAGTGGACTATCCAATCTTAAAATGCATTATTTTTAGTATCAAAATTCTATTATTGATCTCTTTCTCTAATGGGAATCTGCAAAGACCAAAGAAACAGACTGCAAAGTTTTATTACAAAATAAATGTATTTTAAAATAAAGCAGTTGAAATAATGACTAACTTAAATATGGAATACACATCATCTGGAAACACTGTAGTATTAAGCCCCATTTCTATTTCCATTGAATTTAATGTAAAAAATCCTGCTGAATTTGGTTAAAGCAGAATTAGGCCCTGGGTAGCAGAACTTGGAGAGGGGCAGAAGAAACCCCACTTTAATTAGATTTAACAAATCGATAGATACTAGTAAAGAGTATCATCTTTTCTCAAACCTACATGAGAAGAGGTAATTAGCCATATTAATCTTAAATTAGGCAGAGAGCAGGGCAGGGGAACACCTTAGGATTTGTACAGGAGTTACATTTAGAATGACCTAAACAATTGTATGGTGTGCAGAAGGGGGAGAGACATGGGACATTTACTGAAGGTAAGCTCCTCACTCTTCACCTGGGGCAGGCAATGGGGGCTGGGGCCTGGGGGGCTGAAGTCTGCCTTCCCCAAGTGAGGCTCCACTGGGGGCTGGGGCCTGGAGGCTGGCATGGGCTCCAGGAAACTGCTCTGCTCCCCTGCATCGCTTTGGGAACAAGGAGGCACATGGCGTCAGGGCCAGGGAGTGGAGCACTTCCCAGAGCTGGCGGAGCCAGCTCCCACCCCAGGCTCCGCCCCAGCCTCCATCCCTGCCTTGCCTCGCTTCAGGGAGGAGCCACTGCCTACCCCTCCACCAGCTCCAGGAAACTGCTCCCTAGGCTCTGCCGGCTCCAGGAAGTGCCCCACTCCCCAGCCCTGATGCCAAGTACCTCCTCACTCCCCAAGGCGATGTGGGGGAGCAGAGCAGTTCCCCAGAGCCAGCGAAGCCCGCGCCAGCCCCTGCCTCTGCCTGCCTGTGGGAGAAGCTTACCTTTTCTAAGTGTCCCACGCCACAGCCCAGCTCCATTCCTGGTGGGTGCACAGCCTGAAAAAGTTTTGTGCTTATGCATGGCCTTAGTAACATGTGCACCTTAGAGGGAACCTTGCCTCCAGCCACCCCAGACCCCGCTGCCTGCCCTGGGTGAAGTGTGAGGAGCTTACCTTCAGTAAGTGTCCCACACTGCACCGAAAGGGGGAGGCAGGACCAAAGCAATGCGCTCATGGACTGAAGCAGCATGCTCATGGACCACTACTCCTTAGAGGAAACATTGATTAGGATGTGTGCATGTGATGGGCTTGTGAAACAATATGCTGGCAGGACAGAACTTGAACAGTATGATGACTACAGAAAGACAAATCGGCGATAGCCTTGGATGGGGAATCAGCAGGGGGAAAGAATACAAAAGAATGGGCTCTAAGAGTAGAAAAGAGTCCCTGAGAGGGGAACCTGAGACACCATATACAGAAGGCATACCACCAGCCCATCTCAACCACCCCACTGGTTGGGGTGGGGGAGGAGTCTTGGCCTCTGACCTCCAGGCTGCTGAGATCTGGTATCCAAGAGAGGACCTCAGAGTGAAGCTTGTGTCCTGGTTAGATGTTCCTTGACTTTGATAACAGCCCTAGGATGGGTAACTATAGAATTGCTTGTATTATTCTTTTCTGTTATCACTGTGTATCAATACATTTGCCTATTATTGAATGGGAAGGTCATAGTCAGTCTGAGGGTTTTGGGTCCCCCCAGAAAAAGGCATCTTGGTCCTAAATCCAGTGTCAACAGTGGTCATGGGTCAACAAATTGACTGCTGTGTTTGAATAATGAAAGCCTGAAAGCAATTAAAAAATTCACTTAAAATTCACCATCTCATCTAATCTTGGCCTGGAAGCTGAAATTAATGCTTGCATTGGAAAGGGAAGCAACACCATAGCTAAACTTCAAAAGAGAGTTTGGAAAAACAGAGCATTCACTTTATCAACAAATATGTCCATTTACAGCACTTGCATACTTAGCTCTCTGTTGTACAGCAGCAAAATATGGACTCCTTATCCCAAAAAAGAAAGAAGACAACAGTTTCCATCTTCAGTGTCTCTGCTGTACCCTGGGGATAACATGGCATGACAAGATCTCCAACTTCGCTGTTATCGAATGGGCCAAGATACCCAATGTGTTCATGTTCCTGAGACAAACATGCCTCTGTTGGTTAGTGCATGTGAATTGTATTAGTGATGGCTGAATCCCAAAGGACGTACTATATGGTGAGCTGGCCACTGGTAAACATCAACTTGGATGACCCAAACTCTATTTTGTTGAAGTTTTGCAAGAAAAACCTTTGCAAACTTCAACCATCCCATTGATGCCCGATGATGGGAATTAATTGCTTTGAACTGCTGCAAGTGGAAAGCTGCTGTGAAGCAGGGCCTACATTGCTTTGAGATGGAGAGGGTCAATGATGAAATGGAGGAGGCACCAGAGGTGGGCAAGACAAGATGGTACTCAGTATGCTGGCACAAAGTCAACTAAGTTTGTATGTGCAACTTGCCAGAGGGTCTGCTTGTTGTACATCGGACTCCTGAGCCACTCAAGAAGCTGTGGTGGTATCCGGTAGCCCACCAAAGGTTCAATCTCCATGGTGTCTCAAGACCAATGGTTGCCAATATAATTCTTGGTACTATGTAAAAGTAACAGCTTAAGCAGTTATTAATTTAGGGGCGTTGGGGTAGAATGAGAATTTCAGCTATAATAGATACAATATCTGCTGTAATATTTGGTAATTCTTTCCATTTTCCACTGTTGGACATTCTCTTTAACAGATGTCAAAACATCTTACGTGAACTTACTGCTTTTTTACTGCTACTTGACTCTTTACTTTTTTAACAGACTAGATGTCTCAAAAATGAAGCATGAACAGAAAAAGGTAACAGCTAATCATGCAAAAATGTCAAACTTGTCAAATTGAGGAAGACAGTAGAAGCCTTGAAATTATAAGGGTGAATCCTGCAACTCAGAAAACTCCCTTGGTGAATTAAACATATCACTCTAAAGCTGCAATAAACTGACGGAATATATAAAGTTATTTTAACAATAGGTAAACAGAAAGAAGAATCCTTTTAGTAGAATCAGCAATTGGATTTGCTGGAGACAATGGAGACCCAGCAGATGACTGTACCTATTGTCTCCAAGCCACTGGACGCCACTTCTATACCTGAAACATAAGATTACTATGACTGATTATGTCACTCGTTATGGAATATTTTCATATGTCTTTTGCATTTAACAGAGTAAGTGCAGAAATCATCTAAACAGCGTTGTACTGGGAAGATCATAAGAATGAACAAATGTAATGAAGTAAATTAAAAAGGCATTTCAATCCAATAAACCTCATTTTCAGATGAAGTGATCTTCCCTTAGTCTCTTTTTATAGAAACAAAACCCCAAATTTTCTGTAGTTCTCATAGCTAGCTTGAGGAAATAGAGATTTATTGAAGAATCACACCCAGTCATGTTGTTGGGCCAGTCAGGAAAATGAGAAAGGGAGTCGTAACTGTCATCCAAAATAATTGCTGAAGAGGCAACGGGGCTGATGCATACTTTGGTGGTGTGGTGAGAGGCAGAATAGGACATAGTATAATAATAAAAAAGACTAGGAAGGAGATTTTACAGGTGTCCAGGTGCTGGTATTTGGATGTTGTATAGAGGCATCTGTACAGGAAAAGAAGTAAGTCTCATTTAAGGTATGGAAGCTGGAGGTCACTGGTTACTTTAAATACTAGAACTTGACTTACTAATACCTTGAAAGTGGACAAAAACTTTGATTATTACCTTTGATCTCTCTTGACTTTTGCTGGAATGAGGGAAGAAAAAAGGAGGTGGAATATGTTTCAGTAGTATTCATTCTTTTTGCCGTCAATCTGGTACAGATTCTGTTTATTTTCAGTGAAAATAGTTTAGGCAAAGATTAGAATTTTGGCTTTGTGTTCACACTCTAGTTCCATAATCTGTGTAAGAGAGAGCCTGACCTTTTTGTTAGAAGAGTGAAACATAAAAATCTCATACGTACAAGTAATTCTCAACAATTAATCTCATTGGTATAAGTCAAAATCTGTTAAGTTTAATGCGGAAACTTGTTCAGTTGCACACATTCAATCTGAAAACAAGGCACAGCTTCTATAAGCTAAATCCATTTAAAAATAAAAATCCTCACAGTTTTATTTATTGAAAAAATGAATTGAGCAGGTAGACATGTAGCCACCCACTTGGTTGTGCAAATTATAAGAAGTGAAAATAACTTGTGACAGAGTGCCTGAAGGTTTTGTTTAGCCCATCACACAGAGCCTCAATAACTTTGTGAAACAGCATGTCCCTTCCCCCAAAAACAGAAATCTGTAAAGCATTTTTCAAACTAAATGTGCACTGTTTTTCCTTTAAGTTTCAGGAGCAAGTGGCTGAGAGACATGCTGAGTGATTTGGAAACAGTCTGCATCAGCAACAGAAGGAGATGCCTGCTGCTTTGCAAGTAATGCAGAAAATATGCCAGCCATGCAGGCCTCTCCATGGTAATAACTTCAGAGTTACTTGATGTTTATTTATGCTTGTTGTGCAGATGTTACGTGATGTTTATTTATTTGGAAAACTATTACAGTTCAGGTCATATTTTATTAAGATACAATATCAGATTTTGAACTGACATTTGTCCCTTGATCCAAGATAATGAGCTCTCTAGAACTGATGTGTGCTTGCTCCCCTGCTGCATGTGTGTAGGTGAACAGGTATTTGATTTGTCTTTGCTATGCAACTCTAGTAAATCTTAGAGTTTGACTGTTTGATACACAGTTAAAGAAGCTGTCATTCTGTCATATGGGCAAGACTGTTTTCTGGTGGGGAACTAATTGTGTCAGAAAATGTTGGCAAGCATTTTCATTTACATTTGAGGAATGCGTAACCTAAGCAGGCCTGCAGCACTTCACAGTGCCATAGGCTGCCAGTAAAATTAGCTTTACACTAACAGACCTGAGATGATTAATAATAAAAATAATAGTAATACAAAATAAGAATGAGAGGGTGTGGTGACCCAAATATCTTTAATCAAGACGGGAACCTCAAAAGGTGCCTGGAGTAAATTTAAAAAAAATGTATTTGAAATGAGACAGTTGGTTGATATGCATTTGTGTTCAGGTAGACAGGTATATATGGGATATTTATCATATCCTGTCAGCCTTTCCCCTTTGCCTATACATGGACAGACATTCTTCCTGGTTTGAAGGGCCTTGAGAGCAGAACAGTGGGATATGGTCAGTCCATAGGAATGTACCAAAATACAGTTAGGTAGGGATTGCCTATTGTAAGCCACATGGGTACCCCTGGGTACCACTGTCAAGCTGTAATAGCAGTCCTACTAACTAGGAAGTGAGGCGGTTATTCCTGCTTCCAAATCCTTGATGAAATCCTCCACCATCTCACTGAGTTCCTTGAAATATACTTCTTTATGGATTGTGCTTTTAGTGAGCTAATGAGAAGGTAACATAGTAGCAGTTTCAAATATTTTGTATATGTAAAAATTGTTAATTATCTCTGCTAGGCAGGAAGACAAAGGTAAAGAAGAAATTAAAAACAGAAGATTTGACCATTTAAGAAGTAAATAGTCAAATTCCAACAGGTAATTTGGCCTTACTCTACTATTTTAGGTGCCTGTTTTGAGATTAAGATTTGCTGGCATCAGGTTAAACCAGAGCACACTTGAAAAGGTGAACTTTTATTAGTCACACTTTAGTGTGCATCAGCAATAATAAATATTTTTACTGTGGAATGTCTAAACACTAAGACATTGCACAGTACTTTGGTTGTCCAGTAGGGGGCACTCCTGCACTGAGCCATCCACCTCCCTGCACCCGACCACCTTCCAGGCTCTGAGTGCCTCCCTAGGGGCGCTTGCGTCCAGCTGACCCCCCTTCCTGGAGCACTCTCGCTAGCCTGGGGGTAACGTAGCTGCCACCACCCCGAGAAGGGACTCGCTCTGGGCCCTGGATCCTCGGGGAAACACAGGCCTAAAGTCCTACAGGTACTCGACCCAGTACAGGCACTTGGGGCACCTCCCCAAGTCAGGGGGCAAAAAGTAAAGTCTCCCGTAATCTGCAGACCTAAGGGGTCTCTTAGACATAATTTAGACCCACCCCTCAATAAGTCTCCCACACGGGTCACAAAGAAGGACTTTATTGGTTACAGGGGTATGGTAAAAATAGGGTACAAGATTGAGCAATATCCTAGAAATCCTAAAGAGCAAACAGTCTGGCTGAGGTAGCCTTTTGATCATGCATCTGAGTTACTGTCAGCTAGCTATCTAATCAGATCTCGAGTAGCTTACTCGCACACTTCATCCGGAGGCTGGTAAAATCCCCTCTAGAGTCAGGTCATTTCTAGCTTGTGAGTTTTGGGGGAGAGAGCCAGTTTCAGATGGTAAAGCTCCTCTGAGTCCCCCGCATGGCTGCTGCTCCCCCCTCCTGGGCAGTCCTAACTTATATAGCCCCTGTGACCTCATTCACCTGGTCCAGTGGAGGCCAGCTCTGGTTGGCTGTCAGCCAACTAGTTTGAAATGCATCACTTGTTGCCAGGCAGATTCCAGTCCACCAGGTAGATGCCCCTCACCCAGGTAGCCAATACCAGTCATGTAAGCAGAGGGAGCAGGTTTTCCCCCCTCCCTCAGGAATGTAGCCAGCTCAGGTTACCTAAAGGGATAGGGTAAGGGTGTGTCTCCTCTGGTGGGCCCATCCTAATTAAATGGTCACAGCACAGAGATTTAATCACATTGTCACAGGGCAGAGATTTTGGGGAGAAACCAAGGTGGCTTTCTGCCACACATGGCATAGAACAGTAATCCACTTGGAATAGTGAATTTTAAACAAGGTGGTTTCTGTGCCGCTTGCATAGTACCGCATATGGTGGGAATAAGGTGTAAGGGACTGGGGTCCTGTAGGCTGTCTTGCTTAATGTTTAGGCCACTAAGGGGAAGCAGGGCCTGGGGCTGGGTCAAAGAGGAGGAGCTGTATACCAAGACCAGAGGGAGATCCAGAAATAGTCCATAACACAGTCCAGGATCAGGATCTGGGGAGTCAGATGCCAAGTACCAATCTGCAGGGCAATCCATAGGGGAAAGTCTAAAAACAGAGCCAAACTGGGGTCTTGATCCCCCTTCCTATATTATTGCTGCATATTATCAATGCGATCAATGTGTCTGTTTTATTTCGTATTGTAATTTTATTTCATTTATCATCATTTATTTCATGCCTGACCCATCTCCTCTCCTCCTGTGACCAGGTGGTAAATCACCTGGACAAGGGAGAAGAGATTTACATCTTGTATCTGGACTTACTAAAGGCCTTTGATCTGGTGCCCCATGATCTCCTCATAGAAAAATTGGTCAACTGTGGCCTCGGCTAAACCGGAGTCCAGTGGCTGGGGAGTTGGCTCCAAGGCCAGACCCAGTGAGTGGTAGTCAATGGAAGCGAATCATCATGGTGCTCCATGACTGGTGTCCCCCAAGGCTCTGTCCTTGGACGTGTTCTCTTTTTAATGTCTTTATTAATGATGTGGACACCGGTGTCAGAAGTGGACTGGCCGAGTTTGCCAATAACACCAAACTTTGGGGTAGAGCGTCCACACCTGAAGGTAAGCTGGTGATCCAGGTTAACCTCGATAGGCTTAGAAAGTGGGCAGACATAATCCTGATGACATTCAATACCCACAAATCCAAGATGCTCCACCTCGGGGCCGGGAACCCACAGCACGCTTATAGGTTCGGCAGTGTTTTGCTCACTATTACCATGGCCAAAAAAGACTTGGGGGCCATAACTGACTACAAGATGAACATGAGCCACCAGTACCTTGTTGCAACTGGTAAAAGAAACAGAACTCTGGCTTGCATCCATAGACGCTTCTCAAGCAAATCCCAGGATGTCATCCTATCACTGTACTCAGCCTTGGTGAAGCTGCAGCTGGTGTACTACATCCAATTCTGGGCTCCACAATTCAAGAAGCTTGAGAGAATCCAGAGGAGAGCCATGTGCATGATCAGAGGGCAGGAAAATAGGCCTTATGAAGACAATCTGAGAGTCATAGGACTCTTCAGCCTGGAAAAGCGCAGGCTCAGGTGTGACCTGGTGGTAGCCTGTAAGTACATAAGGAGTGTGGATCAGGATCTGGGGGAACACCTGTTCACCAGTGCACCCCAAGGGATAAAAAGGTTGAATGGTCACAAACTCCTCCAAGACCATTTTAGGCTGGACATAAGGAAAAACTTCTTTACTGTCTGAGCACCCAAGACCTGGAATAGATTTCCTCCAGAGGTGGTTCAAACACCTTCTCTGGACTCTTTTAAGAAATGTTTGGATGCTTATCTTGCTGGGATTCTTTGACCCTAGCTGACTTCCTGCCCCTCAGGCAGGGGGCTGAACTAGATGATCTTCTGAGGTCCCTTCCAGCCCTAATATCTATGAAATCCATGAAATATTGCTCACAACCCTATTTATAATTGAACTTGTCAATACCTGGAAATGGAAAAATGGTTGCACAAAAACAGTGTTTTAATTATTTTAGCTGAGAATGGAATAGTTTACTTTTTAATTTGAAAAATCTTTGAAAAATTTGAGATGTCTCTTTTTCTGCAAAAGGAAGAAAGGAACAATTGTCCTTGCTAGAGCTACCTTTTATTCTTACCTCACCTTGAATTCTTGCACTAAAAATAACATTAGAAAAAAATAAGGACCGCCCTCTTCCCCCCCCCGAAAACGCATGCTTTTTTTATTTTTGACTACACAGCTGAATGCATTTCTATTTCCAGCTGTGTATAAGGCAGACATCAGGCTCAGAAACTGGATTTCCTTTCTGATCGATATTCAAAAATGGCTTTTCAATAAGCCTCTTTGTTAAGAAGGAATAGTTTTTTGTTTTTGTTGTTTTTTAAGAGAAAACACTCATGTGTTTTCTATCAAGACCACTTTCACAGTAGATTTTAATGTATGTGTTGTTTTCCTGGAGTCTGAGACTGGTAACCTCGGTGTTTAGAGTGTGATAATGCTGGTCTGCATTTAGAAGAACTTATAACAGGGATCCATTATTGTTCAATAATCAAGATTTCAGATAGGAAACATTGTGATGGAAAAAACTATTATAGTCATTTGGAAGGCTCCATTACAAAGCTATTGCTCATTGTTGGCTAATTAGGTAGAATCTATTCTTTCAGGGATAGATGCTTGCTCTCCTTGCCATAAACCCTTGTCTCATCATCTAGGAAGGTACAACTACAAACCATTATTTAATACTCATGACTTAATGATGGATTAGTTGGCATGTAATACGAAAACAATAAATTTAGACGTTTTAAATGTAAATGTTTTCCTTGCCTCAGCCTTTGTTGCCTGCAACAGCAGCAGTTTCAGAATTCCTTTTTCCTTGCTTCCTCTGTTATACCAGTTGATCTATAAACTTTCCTGGTGTATGGGCTTACTATAGCCTCCCCATAGGGTTGCAAGAGTTTAACTTGAGAGTAGAATTTGAGGGAAAATTCTGATATTCTTACTTGTACAGAGTTTTATACCTAATCATACAAGTAGCCCCACTGAAGCTATTGAGTTTAATGGCACTGTATTAGAATCTGGCCATTACTGGGCACGTCTACATGAGACGCTTACTGCTCAGTAGCCTAATGACACTGAGCAGTAGTGTACCTGTCAAAACCATGCGATTTAAGCTACTGTTCAGTGTTATTAGACTCAGTAACTGTCACAAAAAGAACTGTGTGCTTGGCAGTACTATGTAGTAAATGTATTAAATACTTCAATAAGGATGTACTAATCTAAATGTGCAGTACCTATGGTGCATTAATGAACATGTGGATATGCCCACTGTCCTTTTTGCTCTAATATGAAGTGTTCTCTTGTTTCACTTTAAGGTACATGTCAAAGAAGCATGGAGTAGTTGAGTCACAATTTTGAAATGTGGCTATCAAGAGCAAGAGGTTCTGAACTGTGTTTGTTTACTGGAGATGGGGTGCTTGTCACCTCTTAATAAGGTGTGATACAGATGCAATTTAAAATCTGCTGAAGCCAAAGGCTAAGCATAGATGGTCAAGAAGCCCAAGGCTGACTCAATTCAATCCTCACAGGTTAGTCTAAGCTGCATAGATTGAACTGACATTATCTTTTGATTCCAGAAATGCAGCCACATGCCTGCAGTGGCTCAGGCCATAAGCTTGGGGATGCTAGAGTATGCATCCCTGCTTGTCTGGAGCAGAGAGCTTGGGCCAAGGCTAGCCTGCCTACCTTGCGTCTGGGGGTTGTGGGGGAGATTCAAAGTTTCCTGGGATGCTGGAGTACTGAATCTGGAAAGGATTTGGGACAGAAGTTCAATAAACTGATTTAACCTAAATCAGTTAAGTCTGATACTACATCCATCCAGGTTTATCTTAAACTGGTTTTGGCCATTTTGAAAGTTTTATCTGCACTGAATTTCCATTGTATTACAGATTTGAATCAGTTTCTGACTTATACTGGTTTATGTGTAATTTCTTTCTGTAGCCAAAGAGTTCTTTTCAATTTATTTAAATAGGCATTAGAAGATGTCATTATGGATTTGCTGCCTGAACTTAGGCCTCCAGAATGATAGCAGAAGTAACTTGCCTGAGATCAATCAAGAAGACGGTGGAAGATGAATAGTGTTTACAGATGCAGTCTTATTTCTTAATGGTATAATCATCATCACTTTTCCCTTGTGAGACAAATACAATCATTACATTCTTCGTGGAGCTTGGAAGCAGGCACAGTTTTGCAGAGCATATGAATTCTGGTTTCTTATAAAGGTAAAATGACTTTATCCTGGAGGACCCACATACATACATGGGCAAGGAAAAACTGCAGTAAGTAATGTAAAACCGGTAGTAGGTAGTGCTTGTGGAACCACTGCTGTTTGTCACTGTTGTTTTGTCTTATAGGTATGCATAGCATCATTGTCATGAAACGGTGGCACTTCTCAGGACCCACAATTGTAGTGAGGTTTTTATTTTGCCATATATGTCTCTAAACATCTGCAAGTCTTATGATGAGAGGCTGAGAGGCATGGGACTCTTCAGCCTGGGAAGGCACAGGCTCAGGGGTGATCTGGTGGCTAGCTATAAGTTTATCAGGGGTGCTGGGAAAACGTTTGTTCACCAGAGCGCCCCAAGGGATTGTTGAGGAGTTCGTGACCCTTTGCGGAGCTATTCCTAAAGACGGAGTCGCTGTCAATCTCAAAATTTATTCAGCATGCTGGGCACTCTGAGCGAACTCAGAGGCCCCAAATAAAACCGTTACAGGCGATTTTATAGTTTACAGATAAGATGCGCACGCAGGTAGGAATTTTCCACTGTGAATATCAGGTCAGTGTGGGACAACTCTTAATTGTTTCAGAACTGGTTTTTTTGGCTACATGTTTGTTTTGAAATGGTAACTAATAGGGAGGGAACTTACTTCAGACTTCAAAGAGAACAGGATTCAGTCATTGCAGAGTCTTATCAGCCTGTCCTTGGAGGCTGAGTCTGCTGTAGAAATTTAACTGGTACACTATTATTTACAATTTCTACAGGATGACAAGGTCATAAACTCCTCCATGACTGACTGTTTTGGGCTGGACATAAGGAAGAACTTCTTTACTGTGTGACCCCCGAGGTTTGGAATTGGTATTTGAACCACCTCCAATGGCAATCTACTTTGAATGCCTTCAAGAGACATTTGAATGTTTATCTTGCTGGGATCCTATGATCCCTGCTGACTTCCTGCCCCTGGGGCAGGTGGCTGGACTCGATCTTCCAAGTTCCCTTCCAGCCCTAGTGTCTATGAATCTATGAAAATCCTCACTGATTCTGACATCAGTGTGTAACACTGCAGGCACTTTTCTGTTTTTTGTTGAGCAAAATGTCAGTGGGTTGCAACTCGTGCTTCATTGGTGCCATTTTATAATTTAACAGTAGTAAATGTAATCATTAAGTAGTCTGCAATCTTTTTACTAAACCTGTTCTTACACTATCTTCTGGTGGCCTGTTTATTTGGGGATAATGGACACTAGCAGCAGCATGTCTAAACTTGTACTTCAGTGCAAGTCGCTGAAGCTCTTCACTAAACTGTGGCCCATAATCAGGCATTACAATGCCATTGTAGCACGCCTAGTAAAAAGGTTTGCTATGCATAGTAATCGGTTTAGCTGCATTGTCTTGGAGCACTATCTGAAGGAAGCGAAAATAGCAATATAGGGCAGATAATGTTTATCCCATACAAAATAAAGAAATCTGTGCCTACTTTCTAGTGTTTTTTCTGTTCTACCAGGATGGGCTCTTTCAGTTAATGTGGCCTGTATTTTTGGTATATATGACAAGTTTTTCACCTTGATATCAGTCTTAATTTGAAGGCAATATAAAACATCTCTGTTCCTTTGCTGTGATAGTTTAGTTTGAGTTACCTTTACGTATCCTCTGGAACCGGAGAGCTCCCCCTTTAACAGATAACAAGCCTGGGAATATGCTATTTTGCCCTCTTGAGCTAATAGCCTTAATTATTTTCTCCAGCAGTACACAGCAGTAGCGCTTGTAATCACAGTCTAATGTCTTCTGTGACTGGAAGTTTTTTTTTCTTTATCAAACTGACATATTTATAATCTAACACTGGACTTTGGTCTCCTAAACTTCATTCAGATTCCCTAGAGAGTGTCTGAAACTACCTAATTTATCTTAGGTTTGCACTAAAGTAACAGTCTACATTTTCAACAGAAAAAATAACACTGGGGTGTTTGGCATTGCCAAAAGGGGCTTGGCAGTAAGTGGTTTATGGCTAGTTTCAGCTAATATGACCTTCTATAAATAAAGGCACGCGGTTTTTTACACCCATGAATTAAAGCTAAATCATCCTTCTCATTTCAAGTATATTTATTTTAATTAATATTAGTACCCATGCATAAGTCATTGGTTTCTAATTTTGACCATACTATTGTAAGAGGACTGCATCAATACGCATTTTATAAATGGCATACACGTTAGTTTTATTCTCATGTCATCTCAGGACTGTGCCATGTTTAGTTAATGCCTTGAAGGTACAGACAGCAGAACAAATTGTAGCAGTATAAAAATGGGGAAAGAGACTTCCTGAGTGTCAGCTGGTCTGCAGCAATTGTTTCATGTGTCCATTCATAGCCCACAGTAAGTGGAAGCTAAACCCAGAGCATCATAACCCTTCCTACCTAGTTGTTTTACTACCTATCTAGTTTAACATCTCAAAGAATCTTTTTGTATTTTTCTTGTTTCCTGGACTAAGGACAGACATTACACACAAACCAGCTTAAGTGATCAGAAACTGGTTTAAACCTGTAACAGAACAGATGTTCAGTGCACATAAACCAGTCTGAAAATGGCTGAAAACAGTTTGAGAGAAACTTGGTTGAATGCAGTACCAGACTTAACTGCTTTGGCTCAAACTGGTTTATGCAATGTCTGTCCCATACCCCTTGCTGGTTTAAGATAAATCAGAGTCCCCCAGCACCCCAGCATGCTCTCTAGCTGGGCAGGGCTGTCTGTTCCACAGCAGGGCTTGCCCCTCCTCTCTGCTGCCTCACTGGAGCTCACAGTCTCGGCAGGCATCTGCCTGGCTTCTGCTCTGCCCTCCCCTCCCCTCCCCACTCTGTACTAAGCAGGCATTCCCCCATTCCACACAGACACCTTTAACATTAGCTAGCAGACGACATGTTGGTTACAGTCCCTGCTGTGGGAGATGACCGAGGCAGACAGACTTTTTGGAGCTATTCAACAGGTAGCTTAATGTCCTTCCTTGGAAAAAAATTTTAAGAGCTGTTTCCTCCCCATCACGACTTCCTGCTAAACAGAAATTCCCCCCTCCCCTCTGCCTTGCGGAGAAGGTATCTGTGTAATAGCCAGCAGACCACATCCTGGGTCTGTGCTGAGTCAACAGGTAAGGTAATGACCCTCTGTTTTCTTAATGGGGCAAGAAACAGAGAGAGGGGTGACACTCTTATCAGCCCCCTTCCCTTCCTCCAGCTTGCTTTCCTGTCAGCTTGCTGCAGACAGTATATAAAAGCAGGGAGGGAGATTGAAAAGCTCCATATTATCAGCAGATGCATGCGCTGCACACACCCCTTTGCCTCACTGCTAGCTGGGGGCTGGCAACACTCCTGCCCCTTGAGCTGGGAAAAACCTGGGACTGCAGGCAGGATGGGGGTTTATACCCTTCCCTAATCAGGGCCTCCTGTTGGGACCTAGCCATACACCCCTCAGCTCAGCTCTACAAGGGAAGGGAGGGCTGCTATAGTGCCCTCCAGCTTCCAACTGGAGCCATTGCAGGCATGTGCCTGAATTCCTTAGTCCAGAGGGATTGTTTGTATGGTTGGAAGCAAGTTTAGCCTAGCCATATTAGATTAACCTGCAAAGGTTAAATCAGTTCAGGCTCCAGCTTTTTGAATGTCAGTCCCTAGCCCTGGAGAAGGCATTCATTCTACTGTGCTCTATTTACCCCAGTCTACTGTGATCTATTTAAACACTTTAAACAAATTCTATGTGCAGTATGCTCTGACTACAGTCTGAACTTAGCTACAGCTAGCCAAAAGAAAAACCTGAGAAGTGCTAGTGGTTTCTGCAGTGACCTCAGACCACTGCTAATGCTTTTTGTTTTGTTTAAATGTTCTATCAAATCAAAATGACACCCTGGTAGATCCTAGTGCCTTCTCTACCAGTGATTTGCAACAAGGGTGCCACAGCATTTTGGGGTGCCTTGAGATGCTTCCAGGGGTGTTGTGGAGTGACGCAGAGTGTTAGCATTGTTAAGTTTGAAAACACAGTTCACAAGACAAACCCAGAGAGATTTCAGATAGAAATCCATAGTTGTGATCTTTCTGGGTCCTTCGCAACACAAAAAAAAATGATTATTTTTCTGTAGTCAAGAAGAGTGAAAACTGAGAGCTGGCATTTTCCAAGATGTGCCTCCACTGTATCCAGGGGTACCTTGGTTTAAATAGGTTGAGAATCACTGCTTTATACCATCAAGAATCATTGTATTTTCTTGTGTGAAACACCTCAGGTGCCAAATATAATCTAAATGGCAGTCTGAAGAAACAGCGTATCCCAAAATGGATGTTGAATGCATCCAAAGGTATGCCTTCTTTTTTCCTAAGGGCACCTGCCAGGACCCTGCTCATACATCAAATGTAGAAAAATATTTGGCCATTTCCCCACCACCACCGAAGGAACCCTGTTTTTTCCCTGTATTCAATGGAAACTTTTTTCCTTTTTTTTGTTTAACACTTTAAAATGAACAAAGTGTTATGTCAGGGACTCGAACCCCAACTTCCCAGGTCTGTTGTCTGACCGTAAGAGACAGGCAACATCAGCAAGGTTTTATCTTAAAGCTCTTTATTGAAGCATGCATACAACAACAAAGAGCAGCCCCTCTCCTCCAAGAACCAGCCCCCTTTGATAATAAGTAAGCAAGTTTATATAGACAATTTTGCTTCACAGATTCTACGCTTAACTGGCTCAACCTCTATGGTTGGTTAAAAACTTTTAGTGCATGTGACACGATACGCACGCAGGTGGGAATTTTTCACTGTAAAAGAAAGCAAGATATCAGGTTAGTGTGAGAACTTTTAATTAGTTCAAACTGGCTTTTGGCTATATGCTTGTTTTGAAATGTTAAGTGATAGGGAGGGAGGACGGCATCTTTGATTGTTTCAGCTGTGTCTTTGAAGCACTAAGTCTGCTTTGTAGATAACTTTTACACTTATCTATGGTCTTGTTAGTTAATTTTTACAGCTACACAATAATAGGCTTTGAGCAGTTCTTACACAGTTCTTCTTTATCATCAAACATGCAACTTTCTTTTTTAGTACTGTTACTTATGCTAGTGCGTTCAAGGTAGGTTTAGTTTGTACTATCCCTGTTTATCAACTCACATTCCAAATGTCATCCTGCATACAGAAAGCTTCATGATTATCCTATTTGTGGCCTCTCAGCAGTATTTTTCTTTGTTGGCTTTTGGGCCTGCTCTCAAACATCATATATCAGTTACAATGACTAGGAAGTATACATACTCTCTTGATTGTTCTGTTTACTCTGATTTCCAGACAACACACCTATCTAACTATTTATTTTAACATATGTCTGAAAATAAAAGGGGCTTTCTAAGGGACACTATTTCATGAGCTCTTTCAGCACTGTGAGCTGATTGCTAATGTTTCATATTGATAATATGCAAAATCTGAATCTTATTCAACAGCAATATTATAAAGCAATATGAAGAATGCAATATATTCCCAATTCAATTTAAATACCACTCCACTACATCAGCAGTGTTCAATCTTCTAGCTTGACAGCACTCACCTGGCCCATGAGGCCAGTCTGCAGGCCACACTAGGCCCCATGTCAGTCCTGCATGTCAGGATTTTGTCCTGGGGTCCCATACCTCTTCTGCATGCTAGAATCAGGCTCTGGGCCCCATGCTGCCTGTGCCCTCTGGGATCAAGCCCCATGTGCTGGTGTGGGGCTCTGGGACCCTGTGCTGCCCTTGCCTAGCCCCACACCCTGGGATCAGGCTCTATATTGGCCTACTATCCAGCCAGTGGGGTTCCCCATGGGCCTGAAAATTTGGTAACGGGAGTGTTGCCACTGTTGCCCCACTGCCAAATTTTCAAACCTGTGGGTAGCCCCACAGGCTGGATGACGTGCCACCAGGGCCAGATCTAGCCCATGAAGTTGAGCACTCCTGCATTATATAAATAAGATTCACCACATATGCGTGTAATCTATAGGTGGAAAGCAGCTTTATTTGTGTAAATCATTCTTGTTTCCCTCTTTAAATCTTGTGAATGGATAGTCAGTGTTCAGATACATGCCTGAACACGTACTTTGGTGTGGGGTAAATTGTGCCACTTGGGGCAAACTGACCCTGCCAGGCTTCTCCTGGATCTTCAGCCTGGGGAGAGCTAGTGGTTGGGGCCAGCAACAGTGCTGGCCTCAGCAGTATAAAAACCTGCCCTAGTGAACATCCTTACCCTCAAGATCTTCTGAAGCCTGGCCAGTTGGTATCTGGGGACACTAGCCCCCTGTGCTGTTATCTAGAAGATGTGCTCATTGCGGTGGCCCATGTTGAACTGTGGAAGCATGATCTCCTGGCCAGGAAGTCAGACACCTTCTCTGCTCTCCAGCTGGGTCCCGGTGCTGGCTTTGGGCTGGGTCCTGCCATTTGCCTCACCAGCAGGGATCACCAGTGGGGTTTGTAGGGATGTGTGTGTGGGGGGGAGGAACTTGGAAGGGTGG
>NW_017728912.1:10347376-10350898 GCF_001723895.1 Crocodylus porosus | reverse complement strand
CCTGCCTAGTTGTCCCACCTCATGGTGCACAGCCCCTGCCGCCAACAGCAGCAGCAGTCAGCAGCAGGCCTTTGGGGTACTTATGGCCTGCCACAGGCAGAACCCTCCAGTGGCATGCAACACCGTCTGAGTCCTGGGGGCTTTATGTGGTGCATGGTGCTGACCCAGCCTGCTACCGCATGCCTTCACCCAGGACCAGGCTGGATCCTGCTGCCTCCCAGGCCTCTCAGCACTGCAGGAGGAGCTGTGTGCCATTAGACTGGGCTGACTCCCACCTCCACAAGTCAGGCACATGGAAGCAGGAGCCAGACTAGTCTGTTGGCATGCAGGCCATGTAGAGGCTGGAGCCAGCCCAGCCCAACGGTGAACGTCTCCTGTCTGCAGTGCCGGGAATTCCATATGGTGGCAGAAGCCAGCCCGGTCCTGCTTGAAGATGCATGCTAGTGGGCCAGGCCAGCTCTGTGCCCCCAGGACTCGGCCAGCACGATGCACTGCTGGGATACTTTGCATGCAGGGGTCCCACCTCAAGGGCCTGCTGCTGGCTACTGCCATGGTGGGGGACCCACCCCTCCCACAGAGTCCCCCTCCCATACAGCATGCAGTCTCCCCCATCCCCATGTCCCTGCTTAACAGGAATAGAGCCTGGGTTTGCTGCCAACCATGCCCTGTTCTATTTCCTGGAGCAAGGTGGAGCATCAAGGGCCCACAGCAGGCATGGAGACACTCTGGCTGGATGCTAAAATTTATCCTTGGAGGACCCAACCTCCAGTTGCTTTGGGGCATGCTCCAGGACTGTGCCCTGTTCTCCTTTTTTCCGGCATGTTTTCTTCCAACAGTGCCTGGCTGGTAAGTCTGTTGGGAAGGAAGTGGTGTGGGAGAGGGAAGGTGTTGGGTGGAGGCAGATGGAGGCCCATGGAGTGAGTGAAGGAGGGAGTGGGCCTGGGGCAGGAGCCAGGTGCTGCCCAGCCAGGGCAGGGCATGGGACAGAGCTGCACAGCTCATTCAGGGAAGAAGGGGAGGCAGCTCTCACTGCTGCATGAACCCCCAGGGGAGCCATGGGGAATGTGCAAGGGGTGAGGTCAGGCTGCCACTGTGGGATGGAGCCAGGGTTGCTGCTAGGTTCTTCCTGGTAGGGGTCTGGGCTGGGGCTGCACTCAGGGAAGGTGGTGGTGGCACTGGGGTAGGGGGGGCTACAGTGTGGGCCACTCCAGAATTTGCTGTAGCCCCCACTTCTAGTGCTACTGCTGCCTGCCCTGAGCGCAGCCTCAGCCCAGCCCCCTCACCACTGGGAAGAGCCTGGTGCTGGCCGCATCCCCATCTACACTGGCAGCCTACCCTTGCCCCGCACACAGATCCAGGGGGCACGCCCCCCCCCATAGCTCCTCTGGGGGTGCACATAACAATGGAATCCGGGCACCCCCCTTCCTACAGCTCCCAGACAAGCTGCATGGCTCTGTCCTGTGCTCCGCCCTGCCCTGAGTGGATAGTGCCTGCCCCCACCCCAGTCCTACTCCCTCCCTCACCATAGGGGCCTTGACCTGCTCCCCCACGCCCTCTCCTTCCCCCTGCCCCTTCCCTCCAAACAGACTTGCCAGCCGGATGCTACTTTCTAAGCTGCCAAGCTGGTCGTGTGCATGCTGTGGCTACGTGCATGCGTGGGGCATTTGTTGGTGACATTATCAACCAAAAAAGCCAATTGCCGATAATGTCAAGTTTCCTTTTATCGGTGCTTATACAATATGGACTGTGTGTGTGTGTACACACATGCATGCATGCACACACACATAAAGACTTGCAACTTTCAGCACTAAAAACTAGGCTGTTATTTTAGTGGAGCTTAAGTTAAGATGGCTAGCAAATATAGCTTCAAACAGGTGACACTGTATACTGATAGTACTTTTTAATTCATATCACACCAATCAGTTTGAGCTTAAAAAAAAGTGAAACCAAATTTATTTCCCTGTAAAAACAAGAGCAACTGTGAGATATATATGGAACATACTGTCAAAGAGCTTATAATCACCAGATCACACTACTGCAGAAAATTCTGTAAGTGTAGCCTAATTATATGGGCAGTTCAATTTTGGAGAAAATTTATGTTGATGATGGGGATGCAGTTATTTGTAGAAGCTGAGGTATGGTCAATTCAGTTTCTCCTTTTTTTTGACTAGAATAATTTATGCACAGCTGCTATAAAGAAAAACTTGTCGTATTAAAAACGTGTTGCTGGTATTAAGGATTAATGTAGCACTATTGATTTATTTTAGTCTTTGATCAAAACTGTATTGTATATTGAAATGGTAGTAGCTTTGTATAGCTACATATTTGGACAGGTCGTATTAAAGTCAAAGTTCACTATTTGATATTGGGGCTTAGTGGCTCCAGTGGCAAGTGACAGAATTCTGTGGCGAACAGGGCTATTCTGATGATTCCTAGAGCTCTGAGTATATTGTCTGAATACACCTAATGTACCATTTAAAAAATCCAGCATGTACCTCTAGTGAATGTGTACCCCTTTAAGGTACACAGATGATATAGTTTTAATACTCCTCCCCTCCATGCATTTTGAGCATATAGTTCAGAAGCTCACAGAATTAATCCTTCATAGATTTATCCTTACAATACTCTTAAAGCTTTGTAGTGCATGTCACTAAAAAATGTTTTTTAAAATGACAGTGGATCACTGGCCCAAATATTCTTTCGTACATAGTATAATGTTAAATGGAGTAGATTTTTTCACATTACTTGGATTAATATTTATTGTCAAACGGATTTTCACAAGTATTTGGTATTTGATTATTCTCGTCAAGGTACAGATTCCACTGGTCCTTCTGCTGTTGGGTAAAAATGCCATGTCACAGAGTTGTGGTTTGTTTTTCTTGACTTTGCTACTTGTCAAGCAACAATCTGGTGGAGCAAAGGACTTCAAAATAATCTTGTAAAAACTTGACACAACTCAGAAAAGAGGGAAATGGAAAGTCAAATGGGTCACTAACTGGCTGGAGGGCTGTACCCAGAGAGTGGTGGTGGATGGGTCTTATTCGACCTGGAGGGATGTGGGCAGTGGGGTCCTGCGGGGCTCGGTCCTCAGGCCTGCACTGTTCAACATCTTCATTAGCAACTTGGACGAGGGGGTAAAAAGCACCCTGTTCAGATTCACGGACGACACTAAGATGTTGGGGGAAGTGGGTATGCTAGAAGGGAGGAATAGGCTGCAATCAGACCTAGACAGGTTATAGGGGTGGGCAGATGAGAACAGGATGGGTTTCAACACTGACAGGTGCAAGGTACTGCACCTGGGGAGGAAAAATCAGCAGCAGACCTACAAGCTGGGGAACTCCCTTCTCGTCAATGCAGAGGCAGAAAAGGATCTTGGAGTCATTATTGATGCCAAAATGAATGTGGACCAACAGTGTAGGGATGCGGTCAGGAAGGCCAACTGTACCTTGTCATGAATCCACAGATGCATCTCAAGCAGGTCCAAGGAGGTGATCCTCCCCCTCTGTGGCACTGGTCAGGCCG
>NW_017728912.1:10340026-10346861 GCF_001723895.1 Crocodylus porosus | reverse complement strand
CCAAGAATGCTAGTGGTCAGCTAGCACGTTACCGAGCAAGCTCTCTGGATTTCAGATAAACGGAGGCTAAAGAAACCATCATTTTGTTGCTGGCATTCACCATGTAATATATCGGACGATTTTAGGTTAATCTTCCTGGCCATTAATTGGCCAACTGTGGTTAAAGCATCCTGTATTCTGTGGTCAGTAGTTGGTGTTGGCAAATTCTGTGGTAACGTACTTGGTAGCTAATGTTTTTTATGAATTGCAGATTTGCTTTAAAGACTGGAAGTATGGCTATCCATGCTACATTGCATCAGGGACCAGGAAGATTATCTGGACAAGAGTTACGAGAGGCTGGTACTGAAGAAGCCAAAAGGCAGTGAAGAGAAGTGGCAGCATGTGACTACTCAAAGGAGGCTCCCCAGAACTGAAGAGCATCAGACTGAAGTCAGAAACTGCTTTCAAGCATTCTGTGATGGAACTGCTGAGGAGCAAAGGCAGAAAAGAGGACATCTTCAGGTCTGAGGCAGAGCCTAGAGGGAAGTATAAGGCACTAAGAACACTGCACCAAGAAAGAAGAGTTGACGATTCTGTTCTGTGGGTGACAGAGGCACCAATTGGTTATCCAGATTTGGGGTCCCAAGAGGTGTATTGCTTGTCTGGAACCTGAATTCAGGATATCACAGAGAGACTATCAAAGCTCATCTATCCTTTGGACTGCTACCTCTTCCTGCTTGTCCTTGTAGGTGACAACCCAGGATGCAAAGAATAAGCATCTACTCAGCAGCTACTTTGCCTCAGTCTTCCAAAAAAAAAAAAAAAAATAGGCTGAGGATTATTTGGATGTGGAAGGAGGCAAGCTGAGGAGGAGATAACAAAAAGGAATCCTGTGGATATAGCTTATCTGGACTTCCAAAAGGCTTTTGATAAGGTCCCACATGGCCTTCTCATAAACAAATTGGAGAAGCATGGGCTAGGTTAAATTACTATAAGGTGGATCGAAAACTGGCTCAATAGCCACAAGCAAAAGATAATTATTAATAGGTCCATGTCAGAATGGCAGGTGGTTTTGAGTGGAGTCTCACAGGGGTCTGTTTTCTTTAAACCCCCTCCCCCTGCCTCTTCCTCAGTGTGCTGGCCTGGCTAGCATCCAGCCATGCTGCCCGCCCCTCTGCTTGAGCAAGGAGCAGGGGCTCTTTTGCAGGGAGGAAGAGGGGTGGGGGGTAAACCTCCTCTCTCCCTCCACCTCAGCATGCTGGCCTGATTGGTATCTGGCTGCCTCCTTGCTCCCCACTCTGCTCAAGCAGGGCAAAGGCTCGACCCCTGCCAGGCAGACAACAGCTGGCAGTTAGAGCCAGGTTTCCCATCCTCATCCCCTTCTCAGCCACCCAGAGCCATGATAGTGCTCCGGCTAAGAAGCAGAGCAGTGGGACCAACCTTATTCCACTGGAGCAGACAGCACAGCCCAAAGCTGCAAAGCATTCTGGGATGCTGGGGAACTTTTGAGTTTTTTGATCACTTGAACTGGGAAGTCGTCTGGGACAGAAGTTCCATAAACCGCTTTGACCAAAACCACTCAAGTCTGATACTACATTCATCCAGGTTTATCTTAAACAGGTTTTGTCTATTTTGTAAGTGGTTTAAGTGCACTGAACTTCTGTTCTGTTACAGGTTTGAACTAGTTTCGGATCGCTTAAACTGGTTTATGCATAACTTATTTCCCTAGCCTTTGAGGTCAGGCAGGAATTTGACCCCATGATCCAATTGGTATGCACTGTGCCTTCCTCTTTAGCAGGGAGCTTGGCCCTCTACCTTGGGTCTCTTGAGCATATATTGGCATCATTTCCTAAAAGCAGGACACTGGCTGTGATGGTCCCCCTGCTCTACCTGTGGCAGGTTAGGGTGTTAGTCTTATGTAGAGTTTTATATTATGGATGTATAGGATGATTTGAATAGGGATGATCCTGCATCAAGTAGGACTAGAGGACCTCTAAAGGTTCCTTCCAGCCTTACTTCTCTAGGATTCTAGGGTTTCTCCTGGTAAATTATGGCTTTGGAGCATACATCGTGTGATTGTTACCTAGTTACCTTACTTTTGCCTAGAAGATGTCAATTCTCCCTTTTCTCATATCCACTTTGTATGTTCTTTGGTAAATGACATGGAGGAATGCTTGCATGTTTGTAGCTTGATTTAGGATATTTATATGAAATAGATGGTACAAATTTATCATTGAAATACTTCAATATATGCTATATTTTTCATTGATTTAGCAAGGAAACTTCACAGAAATGAAGGTTACTATGTTATCTATGACCAGCAAGTGAAACCTGGCTCCTTATCTGTGCTTTGGAACATGTGAACAAGTTGCAATAGGTTAAGAGTCAGAGCTTTAGAGGTTCAGTTGCTCTTTGATTACACCATAGTAAATAAACCCCTTATGTTCCTGTGCATTCTTCATTACACTGTAGAAATGGGGGGAGCTTGGCTCTGAAAGAGAGAGGCTGGATGCAGTGCAGAAGCTTAAAGATGGAAGAAAGAATAACAGAAAATTAGAAATAACAGGATCAAGAATAAATGAGAAAAATGACAATAGATATATAGATATCTCTAGACATATGTAGATAGATATTAATGGGAAGGAAAAGCTTCTAAAAATATTTTTCATATTACATATGTATTTGGCAGAACTTCTGATTCTGCCATCTTTAATGAGAATCCAAGTCTGGGCAAAGGTCTTTGTATGTAATGTTCTACCTCTGTTCCCTACTGTTATTTCTTTTTCTCCTTGAAATTCCCACAGGTTATGCATTATGTTTTTATTCTGTCTTTTGAGCTTTTTTGACAAGAAGCCCTTCTGGTTTTTCTTGGATTAATTTGATTTTCTCATCTAATAATTAACATTTTATATGCAGTTCTTTTCATCTTCAAAACCCTTTCCAAGACATTAACTAATAATCCCCACAACACCTCTGTCAAGTAAGTAAATTAGTACAATGATGCATTTTGCAGATGGAAAAATGGGAGCAGAAAAGTTAAGTGATTCAGTCACAAATATGGTAGGTATCAAAGCTGAAATTAAAATTTACTGCTTCCGGATTATTGGTCCTGCATTCAGGTAAGAAAGCAGCATGGTCTAGTTATGTGTAAGAATATTATGATCACTTGCTCCTAAATTTTCTTATTTTGAAATTCTTGGTTGTCTTTTAACAAGTAGGAATAGGCTTGTGAGTAATTTGGCACAGTTTTAAAAAACTTATTAAAGACAAGCCTGTTCACTAGAAGGGGTTTCTGGAGTTTTTCCAGATCCATTGAAACCATTTTAAGATCCTCCTGCAGTATAAAGGATCTCTTAATTATTCTACCATTCATCTTACGATAGCACATACAGTGCGCTACATTAAATGTAATGTTACTTTCAGCAATCTCATGGGGAAATGAAGTAACATACGGAATGAGAGAGACATAGAAGGAACTACATTTTAAGTAATCAACCTTCATTTTAGGAAAACCTCAAGAAGCCTAGGTTAAATAAAGAGGAAAGAATGGGGCTGGTCAAATAGAAAGTTAGTAGATTTACTGTAGTCTGATGCACTTAACAATACTACTCTTGCTTTGTGCTTTTAGTCTTATACTAGTAAATATATTTTAAAGAATTTGTCAGGAGGTATGCAAAGGATGGTATAACAACTTGCATAGCATAGCTTAACTCCCTCTAAATCCCCGGTAGATCGCTGTTGGATATGCATACATACCTATGGAACAATGATATCTATTGTTTCTTTTCATTTTTGTCCTTATTGGTCACAAGATCAAGGAGCTGTCCTGTGACTAATAAGGGGTTAAGGAACTGCCAGTCACTAGGGGCAGCTCAGGTGCTGGTTGCTGCAGCAACCAGACAGGTCAGGTGACCAGAAGGGGGCAGGGCCGGGCCTTCATAAACACCCCAGGCTGGAGCCTGACAAAAACAGTTCCCCTCTGGCAGCTGCAGGAGCAGGAGCTCTGTGGGAGAGCTGAGCACCCTGAGTCAGTGGTTGCAGCCTGACCGGCTGCAATGATGCAGGGGTGGAGAGAACCCTGACAGGTTTGTGAGTGAGCCAGCATAGTTGTGGAGTTGTGATTATTACACTGGAGGACCAGGTGAGGCTGTAGGGGTGGAGGAGGCCTCAGCAGGAGCTCCCCAGTAAGGTGGGGGGAGTTCCTGGCACCAAGGAGGGTGCCGTGTCTGGGGTTGTCCCGACCCCAGCCCATTGGGGCGACTTTGGGAAGAGTCTAGCCGAGGTGTGGGCCCAGGAAGGCAGGGCTAAGCAGTGGGGGGTCCCTACCCCAGCCCAGCGTGGGCATTACCGGGACAGTCCCCAATTGGGAAGAGCCCCAGTGGGGCGTAGGCCCGAGTGCGGGCAACGAACATAAGGAGCACGAACAAGGGCCCCAGGGCGGGCAGCGGAGCTCGAGAGGTGCGACCACAGGCCCGAATGCGGGCATAGAGACCGCGGGGAGCACGGGATGCAGGTCAGGACGCGAGTGGCCGCGGAATATAAGGGAGGCAGGCCCGAGTGGGGCACTGCCTGAGAGATACGAAACACCAAGAAGGGAGTAAGCCTGTTGGGAAGTCCGGGCTGGGCGAGAAGGGGCACAATCAGAGAGAGCTGCCCCAGGAGGGGGCGCGTGTATTGAGTTGGCCCCAGGAGAAGACCAGCCCCGGGACTCGGAGGAAATCCCGGTGTAGTAAGACTGGCCCCGTGCCAAGAAGGGTAGGAAGGCAGCCTCCTTCACTGAACTCACAAGATCAAAGACATGGCGGGCGAGACGGAGGATGTGTTAGACCCAGACTTGGCGCGGTAGACAAGGACACTAGGGGAGGTCACGGCACCCCTAGGGGCTGTCTTGTTACATTATCCATGAAGTGCTTATGTTGGTTACATCAGTGTAAGCTTTGCCTTATGCTGCGGGGAGGGAGATGGTCATAATTCTGGCAGGTTTTTTAGAAAATGTCTTTGCTTTCTACTCACTATTTAGATCTCACATATTTTAAGATTTTATTGCTTGGAAACAGCTGTTAAGCTTTTCCTTTCCTCCTCCTTCCCCCAGCAGAAAAACAGTCCTTCTAGGTTACAAAGCCACTCAGCAACCTAAAACAGCCCCACCTTCCCAGCACCATCTTCACTCTCCCCTTCACCCCCACATACTATACTTTAAATATAGCCTTGAATGCTTGCCAGCTGCTTACCCAGTCTTCACAGAAAAGTGCAGGGAAATCATCTTTCTGCCTTCATTTGGAAGCAGTGAAGAAATAATCGTGGGGCAGTGGAGGAAATTTCATATTTTGCATACTATTATTTAATTCAATCTTCTCTTTGCTCACTTGGCCAGACGGTCAATCCCCCCATGAAATGCTCATGTAAGAGATTTTGTAACTTGGTGTGGTTAAAAGGAATCCACATAAAGTCTCTAGGGGCTCAAGATGAAGATGGCTTATTTCATAAACTTCTCTAGGTCTCCAAATAAAACTACAACAGAAATTCTGGACTGACTTACAGTAGTTCTGTTTGATCAGTAAAGGGGTTTGGACTGAGGCAGTTACTTTGCTTTCAGGATACAGGGGAATTGAGTTAAGGGGTCCAATGGCAAAGTGATTCCATGATAAGGAGTATTAGGGAAAATTCATCTTAATGGATGGATACAACTGTAAATTGATTAGAAATATTAGTCATATATGTGAACTAGACATAGATCAACAATTGTCAATTTTTGTCTTTCTTCTCTTTTGTAAAATTTCATTGAACAAATTTTGGCTTTTACTTGTGGCTCATATTGGTTCAGTGAATATTTTAGAGGAATATATTTCTATATATTTCTGTCTTATAGGTTATTTATGAACTGTTTGCCGTGGATTAAATTATTTCCATTTAGGTGAATAGGAATAAGCCAAAAGGAAATTTGACCCTAGGTGTACAACTGTTCAGCAGCTATTCACTATTTGGTATTTCTGGTGTGTGACTCACATCAAGTGTAAGCCATACTCTGTGCTGAGTCAGTATTGGTGGGATATCAATGAGAATTAATGATGGCCGCCCAAGAAGTTTTGGAGGCAACCATACTAAAGGCACTTTAGTATTTGGAAGTGTTTTGCTTTCCACAAGCACTGTGGTGAAAAAAAAAAAAATTGAATCTAGCATGGGAAATGAGAATGTGGCATATACTATTAGCATGAAATTGCAATTCCAGTTAATGTTTCTAAATATTAGCCCGCTTCACTGTGGCTGCTTTGTTAATCTCCTAGCTGCAGGGTTGCACAGGGTGCTGCTGGCTGACCCCAGATGCTTGACACCTCTTCTGTAGCTGAGCTGAGTGGGTAGCAGCTGCAGAGTCAGGTAAGGGCCCACCAAGCAGATACAATACAAGACTCTGCCCTGACACCCAGAGCTCTGCTTCAGAAAACTGATTTCCACAGCTTAAGCCTCTGCCAGGGTACAAAGGCTAGCAACAGATGTTGCACTTGTTATGGAACCATTTGTGCCTGCGTTTGTTCAAAACAGAAAAGTCCTCGGATTGGCACATGCATGCATTGCTCTTCCACTCAGGGTTTAGGAAGTGGCTGAATGCACTACCACTTTTTAGCCATCAATTCAATGATGCATTCCCAGGCAAAATTCAGGCATGCTTTAAAGTGTCCCAGTGTTGCAAAAATTTGCAGTTCATTTCTCGGGAGGCACGCGAAGAACTCAGACACACACTTATTAGCAGCACAAAAGGTGTATTTGCAAATAGGGTCGGAGCAGAGTCAAAGGACTCAGATTACTCCGCCCCCTGAGGAAATTCTTAGCTGGCTTTTATCTCTTCCCTCCTGGGCAC
>NW_017728912.1:10256702-10340015 GCF_001723895.1 Crocodylus porosus | reverse complement strand
ACCTAAGGGCAGTTAACGAACGGGTTAAAACTATTCATCCCCTCGTCCCAAACCTGTATACCTTGCTGGCCTCCATAGGGGGGCAGTATCCTCATTTCTCAGAACTTGATTTGAAAGACGCTTTCTTTACAATTCCAGTTAACACCCCCTCTCAGGAAATAGTCTCTTTTGAATGGGAGGACAGAAAAGGGATAAGAAACAACTTTGTTGGACAGTATTAGCCCAGGGATTTAAGAACACTCCTACCCTTTTCGGCCAGTCCATAGCTAAAGAATTGGAGGAGTGGAATAATGAGCGTGAAGTCCTCTTGTTACAATATGTGGCGATAAACAGAGAGAGGGGTGACACTCTTATCAGCCCCTTCCCTCCCCTCCAGCTTGCTTGCCTGTCAGTTTGCTTCAGACAGTATACAGAAGCAGGGAGGGAGATTGAAAAGCTCTGTATTATCAGCAGATGCATGTGCTGCACACACCCCCTTTGCCTCAGTGCTAGCTGGGGGCTGGCAACACTCCTGCCCCTTGAGCTGGGAAAAAGCCTGGGACTGCAGGCAGGCTAGGGGTTTACATCCCTCCCTAATCAGAGCCTCCTGCTGGTACCTGGACACCCCTCCCCCCTCAGATCAGCTCTGCAAGGGAAGGGAGGGCTGCTGTAGGGCCCTCCAGCTTCCAGCCTGAGCCATTGCAGGCATATGCCTGAATTCGCTAGTACAGAGGGATTGTCTGTATGGTTGGAAACTGGTTCAGCCTAGCCATGTTAGATTAACCTGCAAAGGTTGAATCAATTCAGGCTCCAGCTTTTTGAATGTCAGTCCCTAGCCCTGGAGAAGGCATTCATTCTACTGTGCTCTATTTACCCCAGTCTACTGTGATCTATTTAAACACTTTGAACAAATTCGATCTGCAGTATGCTCTGACCGCAGTCTGAATGTAGGTTTTTCTTTGGCTAGCTTTAGCTGAGAAACGCTGGTGGTTTCTGCAGTGATCTCAGACCGCTTCTGATGCTTTTTGTTTTGTTTAAATGTTCTCTCAAATCAAAATGTCACCATGGTAGATCTTAGTGCCATCTCTACCAGTGATTTGCAACAAGGTTGCCACAGCATTTCGGGGTGCCTTGAGATCCTTCTAGGGGTGTTGTGGGGTGACACGCAGCGTTAGCACTGTTAAGTTTGAAAACACAGTTCACAAGATAAACTCAGAGCGATTTCAAATAGAAATCCATAGTTGTGATCTTTTTGGGTCCTTCATAACAGAAAAAAAATGATTAATTTTCTGTAGTCAAAAAGAGTGAAAACTGAGAGCTGGCATTTTCCAAGATGTGCCTTCACTCTATCCAGGGGTACCTTGGCTTAAACAGGTTGAGAATCACTGCTTTATACCATTAAGAATCATTGCATTTTCTTGTGTGAAATACCTCAGGTACCAAATATAATCTAAATGGCAGTCTGAAGAAACAGCACATCTCAAAATGGATGTTGTATGCCTCGTTTTTCTCAGGGCACCTGCCAGGACTTGTTCATGCATCAGATGTAGAAAAATATTTGGCCATTTCCCCACCACCACCAAAAAACCCCTGTTTTTTCCTTGTATTCAATGGAAATTTTTCCTTTTTTTAACATGCTAAAATGAACAAAGTGTTACAATGACCAGGAAGTATACATACTCTCTTGATTGTTCTGTTTACTCTGATTCCCAGAACAATGCACCTATCTAACTATTTATTTTAGCATATGTCTAAAAATAAAAGGGGCTTTCTAAGCGACACTATTTCATGAGCTCTTTCAGCACTGTGAGCTTATTGCTAACGTTTATTATTGATAGTATGCAAAATCTGAATCAGCAGCCCTAACCTGGAGTGGCCCTTACACCCTGTGCCATCTGCAGCAGTCTGGCAGTTGGGGCTGCTGCCTGGCTGTGACCTGCTGCCACCTTTGACAACATCCACCTCTTGGACCTGTGGCTTCATGCCTGTCAGACCTGGCTGAGGACCACATGGCCACCTGCGCTGTGGTATGGCACTGCTGCAGAGCTATCTGCACTTCTGGTCCAGCTGCCAGTGGACTGTGCCTGCTCAGCTGGCCTTCATGTAGCACTGCTATCATGTCTTTCCATGTCCCTGTTCTGCCATCCAGACAGCTATTATCCAGAAGATGTGCTTATTGCGGTGGCCAACTTTGAACTGTGGAAGCATGATCTCCTGGCCAGAAAGTCAGACACCTTCTCTGCTGTCCAGCTGGGTCCCAGTGCTGGCTTTGGGCAGGCTCCTCTGCCTGGGTTCTGCCACTTGCCTCACCAGCAGGGATCACCAGTGGGGCTTGTAGGGATGTGTGTGTATGGAAGGGGGATTTGTTGGGGTGGGGCAGGGTTTTTTGGGGGTGGGGTTCATGGGGGGAGCTTCCACATGCCCACCTAGTTGCCCCGCCTCATGGTGCACAGCCCCCGCTGCCAACAGCAGCAGCATCCAGCAGCAGGCCTTTGGGGTGCTTATGGCCCACCACAGGCAGAACCCTCCAGTGGCATGTGGCACCATCTCAGTCCTAGGGGCTATATGTGGTGCATGGAGTTGGCCCAGCTCGCTAATGCATACCTTCACCCAGGACCAGGCTGGATCCTACTGTCTTCCAGGGCTCCCAGCACTGCAGGCAGGAGCTGTGTGCTATTGGACTAGGTTGACTCCCACCTCCACAGGTCGGGCACATGGAAGCAGGAGTCAGACTAGGCTGATGGTGCACAGGCCATGTAGAGGCTGGAGCTAGCCCAACCCAACGGTGCATGTCTCCTGCCTGCAGTGCCAGGAATTCCATATGGTGGCAAAAGCCAGCTCAGTTTTGCCTGAAGGTGCATGCTAGTGGGCCAGGCCAGCTCTGTACACCATATATAGCCCCCAGGACTTGAGCAGCATGACACATTGCTGGGTTCTTTTGCATGTAGCGGTCCCACCTCAAGGGCCCGCTGCTGGATATTGCCATGAGCAATGGGGGAGAGGGATGTACCATGGTGGGGGACCCACCCCTCCCACAGAGTCCCCCTTCCATACAGTATGCAGTGCCCCCATCCCCCCATCCCTGCTTAACAGAAACAGAGCCTGGGTTTGCTGCCAACCATGCCCTGTCTATTTCCTAGAGCAAGCTGGAGCAGCAGGGCCCCATAACAGGCATGGAGACACTCTGGCTGGGTGCTAAAATGTCGTCTTGGAGGACCCAGCCTCCAGTTGCTTTGAGGCATGCTCTAGAAGTGTGCCCTGTGCCATTTTTTTCTGGCATGTTTTATTCCAGCAGTGCCCAGCTGGTAAGTCTGTTGGGGAGAAAGGGGTGTGGGAGAGGGAATGGGTTGGGTGGGGGAAGATCGAGGCCCCTGGAGTGAGGGAGGGAGGGAGTGGGTTAAGGCAGGAGCCAGGTGCTGCCCAGCCAGGGCAGGGTGTGGGAGAGAGCCACACAACTCATTCAGGGAAGAAGGGGAGCCAGCCCCCGGGGGAGCCATGGGGGGGAATGTGCAAGGGGTGAGGGCAGGCTGCCACTGGGATGGGGCCAAGACTGGTGCTAGGTTCTTCCTGGTGGGGTCTGGGCTGGGGCTGCACTCAGGGAAGGTGGTAGCACTGGAGTGGGGTGGGGGCTATGGGGTGGGGGGGGCTACAGTATGGGCCACTCCAGAATTTGCTGTAGCCCCCCTTTCTAACACTACTGCTGTTGCCCTGAGCACAGCCTCAGCTCAGCCCCTCACCACTGGGAAGAGCCTGGTGCTGGCCCCATCCGCATCTCACACTGGCAGCCTACCCTTGCCCTGCACACAGATCCAGGCCCCCCCCTTGTCTCCTCTGGGGGTGCACACAGCAGTGGAATATAGGCATCCCCCTTCCCACAGCCCCTAGATGAGTTGTGTGGCTCTGTCCTGTGCTCCGTCCTGCCTCTGGTTGGTCAGTGCCTGCCCCCACCCCAGCCCCACTCCCTCCCTCACCACAGGGGCCTTGATCTGCTCCCTCATGCCCTTTCCCTCCCCCTGCCCCTTCCCTCCAACCAGACTTACCAGCTGGATGCTACTTTCTAAGCTACCAAGCTGGCCATGTGCATGCTGTGGCTACATGCACGCACAGCGCATTTGTTGGTGACATTATGAGCCACATCAGCCAAAAACAGCCAATTGCCGATGAAGTCAATTTTCCTTTTATCGGTGCTTATACAATATGGACTGATGTATTGGTGTACCTGTGTGTGTGTGTACACACATGCACGCACACACGCACACACACACACACACACATAAAGACTTGCAACTTTCACCACTTAAAGCTATGTTGTTATTTTAGTGGAGCTTAAGTTATAAGATGGCTAGCAAATACAGCTTCAAACAGGTGAGCCTGTATACTGACAGTACTTTTTAATTCATGTCACACCAATCAGTTTGAGCTAAAAAAAGTGGAACCTAATTTATTTACCTGTAAAAACAGATATAAGAGCAACTATGATATATATGGAACATCCTGTCAAAGAGCTTCTAATCACCAGATCACACTACTACAGAAAATTCTGTAAGTTTAGTTTAATTATATGGGCAGTTAGATTTTGGAGAAAGAATATCGATGATGGGGACCCAATTATTTGTAGAAGCTGAGGTATGGTCAATTGAGTTTCTCCTTTTCTTTGACTAGAATAATTTATGGACAGTTGCTATAAAGAAAAACTTGTTTTATTAAAAATGTGTTGCTGGTATTAAAGATTAATGTAGTACTATTGATTTATTTTTGTCTTTGATCAAAACTGTATTATATATTGAAATAGTAGTAGCTTTGTATAGCTACATACTTGGATAGGTCATATTAAAGTCAAAGTTCACTATTTGATATGGGGGCTTAGTGGCTCCAGTGGCAGGTGACAGAATTCTGTGGTGAACAGGGATATTCTAATGATTCCTGGAGCTCTGAGTATATTGTCTCAATACACCTAATATGCCATTTAAAAAATCCAGCATGTACCTCTAGTGCATATGTACACCTTTAAGGTGTCAAGCACAGATGATATAGTTTGAATACTCCTCCCCCCCCATGCATTTTGAGCATATAGTTCAGGAGCTCACGGAATTAATCCTTGATAGATTTATCCTCACAATACTCTTAAAGCTTTCTAGTGCATGTCACTAAAATACATTTTTTTAAAATGACAGTGGATCACTGGCCCAAATATTCTTTCGTACACAGTATAATATTAAATGGAGTAGATTTTTTTCACATTACTTGGATTAATATTTATTGTCAAATGGATTTTCACAAGTATTTGGTATTTGATTATTCTTGTCAAGGTACAGATTCCACTGTCCCTTTTGCTGTTGGGTAAAAATGCCATGTCACAGAGTTGTGGTTTGTTTTTTTTTATTTGTCTTTGCTACTTGTCAAGCAACAATCTGGGGTGGAGGGAGAGACTTCAAAATAATTTCATAAAAACTTGACACAACTCAGAAAAGAAGGAAATGGAAAGTGGGCTGCAATATCTGCCAGTTGGCCGGTACTCAGTCTAGAGTGAGACAGCTTGTTCTGCCAGTCACCAAGAATGCTAGTGGTCAGCTAGCACGTTACCGAGCAAGCTCTCTGGATTCCAGATGAAGGAAGGCCAAGGAAACCATGATTTCATTGCTGGCATTCACCATGTGATATATTGGACTATTTTAGGTTAATCTTTCTGGCCATAAATTGGGAACAACTGTGGTTAAAGCATCCTGTATTCTGTGGTCAGTAGTTGGTGTTGGCAAATTCTGTGGTAACATACTTGGTAGCTAATGCTTTTTATGAATTCCAGATTTTCTTTAAAGACTGGAAGTATGGCTATGCATTCTGCACTACATCAGGGACCAGGAAGATTATTTGGACAAGAGTTATGAGAGGCTGGTACTGAAGAGGCCAAAGGGCAGCGAAGAGAAGTGGCAGTGTGTGACTACTCAAAGAAGGAGGCTTTGCAGAACTGAAGAGCATCAGATTGAAGTCAGAAACTGCGTTCAAGCATTCTGTGATGGAACTGCTAAGGAGTAAAGGCACAAAAGAGGACATCTTCAGGTCTGAGGCAGAGCCTTGAGGGAAGTACAAGGCACTAAGGACACTGCACCAAGGAGGAAGAATTGGTGATTTTCTTCTGTGGGTGAGAGAGGCACCAATTGGTTATCCAGATTTGGGGGCCCAAGATGTGTATTGCCTGCCTGAAACCTGTATTCAGGGCATCACAGAGAGACTGTTCAAAGCTCATCCATCCTTTGGACTGCTACCCCTTCCTGCTTGTCCTTGTAGGTGACAACCCAGGATGCAAAGAAGAAGGATCTACTCAACAGCTACTTTGCCTCAGTCTTCAAATAAAATTAAACTGTGGCCAAACACCTCATGAGGATTATTTGGATGTGGAAGGAGGCAAGCTGAGGAGCAGATAGCAAAAAGGAATTATGTGGATATAGTGTATCTGGACTTCCAAAAGGCTTTTGACAAAGTCCCACACGGCCTTCTCATAAACTGAAGAAGCGTGGGCTAGATTAAATTACTATAAGGTGGATAGATAACTGGCTCAATAGCCATAAGAAAAGGATAATTATTAATGGGTCCATGTCAGAATGGCAGGTGGTTTTGAGTGGAGTCCCGCAGGAGTCTGTTTTCTTTAAACCCCCTCCCCCTGCTTCTGTCTCAGTATGTCGGCCTGGCTAGCATCTGGCCATGCTGCCCACCCCTCTGCTTGAGCAATGAGCAGGGGTTTCTTTGCAGGGAGGAAGAGGGGTGGGTGGTAAACCTCCTCTCCCTCCACCTCAACCTGCTGGTCTGATTGGCATCTGGGCACCTCCCTGCTCCCCTCTCTGCTCGAGCAGGGCAAAGGCTAAAGGACTGCTTTGCCCCTGCCAGGCAGACAACAGCTGGTGTTTAGAGCCAGGTTTTCCATCTTCACCCCCTTCTCAGCCAGCCAAAGTAGCGATAGTGCTCCGGCTAAGAAGCAGATGGGTGGGACCAACTATACTCCACTGGAGCAGACAGCACAGCCCAAAACTGCAAAGCATTCTGGGATGCTGGGAACTTTCAAGTTTTTTGATCACTTGAACTGGAAAGTGGTCTGGGACAGAAGTTCCATAAACCACTTTGACCAAAATCACTTAAATCTGATACTACGTTCAACCAGGTTTATTTTAAACAGGTTTCTGACATTTTGTAAGTGGTTTAAGTGCACTGAACTTCTGTTCTGTTACAGGTTTGAACTGGTTTCAGATCACTTAAACTGGTTTATGTGTAATTTCTTTCCCTAGTCTTTGAGGTCAGGTGGGAATTTGACTCCGTGGTCCAATTGGTATGGACTGTGCCTTCCTCTTTAGTAGGGAGCTTGGTCCTCTACCTGGGGTCTCTTGAGCATATATTGATATCATTTCCTGAAAGCAGGACACTGGCTGTGATGGTCCCCCTGCTCTACCTGTGGCAGGTTAGGGTGGTAGTCTTACATAGAGTTATGTTATGGATTGTATAGGATGATTTGGATAGGGATGATTCTGCATCAGGCAGGACTAGATGACCTCTGAAGGTTCCTTCCAGCCCTACTTCTCTAGGATTCTAGGGTTCCTCCTGGGTAATTATGGCTTTGGAGCATACATTGTGTGATTGTCATCTGGTTACCTTACTTTTGAGAAGATCTCAATTCTCTCTTTTCTCACGCCCACTTTATATGTTTTTTGGTAAATGACATGGAGGAATGCCTGCATGTTTGTAGCTTGATTTAGGACATTTATGTGAACTAGATGGTACAAATTTCTCATTCAACTACTTCAATATATGCTGTATTTTTCATTGATTCAGCAAGGAAACTTCACGGAAGTGAAGGTTACCATGTTATCTATGACCAGCCAGTGAAACCTGGCTTCTTATTTGTGCTTTGGAACATGTGAACAAGCTGCAGTAGGTTAAAGGAGTCAGGGCTTTAGAGGTTCAGTTGCTCTTTGATTACCCCATAGTAAATGTGCCCCTTATGTTCCTGTGCATTTTTCATTACACTGTAGAGATGGGGGGAGCTTGGTTCTGAAAGAGAGAGACTAGATGCAGTGCAGAAGCTTGAAGAAATGAGAAAGAATAACAGACAGAAAATTAGAAATAACAGGATCAAAAATAAATGAGAAAAATGACAATAGGGTTATATATAGATATCTCTATACATATGTAGATAAATATTAATGGGAAGGAAAAGCTTCTATTTCTAAAAATATTTTTCATATTACATATGTATTTGGCAGAACTTCTGATTCTTCCATCTTTAATGAGAATCCAAGCCTGTGTACAGGATCTTTGTAAGTAATGTTCTACCTCTATTCCCTACTGCTATTTCTTTTTCTTCTTGAAATTCCCATGGGTTATGTATTATGTTTTTATTCTGTCTTTTGAATTTTTTTTGATAAGAAGCCCTTCTGGTTTTTCCTGGATTAATTTGGATTTCTCATCTAATAGTTAACATTTTATATGCAGTTCTTTTCATCTTCAAAACCCTTTCCAAGACATTATCTAATAATCCCCACAACACCCCTGTCAAGTAAGTAAATTAGTATAATGATGTATTTTACAGATGGAAAAATGGGAGCAGAAAAGTTAAGTGATTCAGTCACAAATATGGTAGGTATCAAAGCTGAAATTAAAATTTACTGCTACCGGATTATTGGTCCTGCATTCAGGTAACTAGACCACGCTGCTTTCTCATGTGTAAAAATATAATGATCACTTGCTCCTAAATTTTCTTATTTTGAAATTCTTGGTTAGCTTTTAACAAGTAGGAATAGGCTTGTGAGTAATTTGGCACAGTTTTAAAAACTTATTAAAGACAAGCCTGTTCACTAGAAGGGGTTTCTGGAGTTTTTCCAGATCTACTGAGACCATTTTAAGATCCTCATGCAGTATAAAGGATCTCTTAATTATTCTACCATTCATCTTACAATAGCACATACTGCATTAAATGTAATGTTACTTTCAGCAATTTTATGGGGAAATAAAGTAACGGTGAGATGTATACAGAATGAGAGAGACATAGAAGGAACTACATTTTAAGTAATCAACACTCATTTTAGGAAAACAACAAAAAGCCTAGGTTAAATAAATAGGAAAGAATGGGGCTAGTCAAATAGAAAGTTAGTAGATTTACTGTAGTCTGATACACTCAGCAATACTACTCATGCTTTGCTTTGTGCTTTCAGTCTTATACTAGTAAATATATTTTAAAGAATTTGTCAGGAGGTATGTAAAGGATGGTATAGCGACTTATATAGCATAGCTTAACTCCCCCTCAATCCCCAGTAAATCACTGTTGGATATGCATACATATCTATGGAACAATCATATCTATTGTTTCTCGACAGCCTTTCCATTTTTGTCCTTACCCATGAAGTGCTTATGTTAGTTACATCAGTGTAGGTTTTGCTTTATGCTGCGGGGGAGAGAGACGGTCATAATTCCAGCATGTTTTTTAGAAAATGTCTTTGCTTTCTACTCACTATTTAGATCTCACGTATTTTAAGATTTTACTGCTTGGAAAAAGCTGTAAAGCTTTTCCCTTCCTCCTCCTGCCCCAGCAGAAAAACAGTCCTTCTAAGTTACAAAGCTACTCGGCAACCTAAAACAGCCCCTCCTTCCCAGCACCATCCTCACCCTCCCCTTCACCCCCACATACTATACTTTAAATATAGCCTTGAATACTTGCCAGCTGCTTACCCAGTCTTCACAGAGAAGTCTGTAGGGGAATCATCTTTCTGCCTTCATTTGGAAGCAGTGAGGAAATAATCATGGGGCAGTGGAGGAAACTTCATATTTTGAGCACTATTATTTAATTCAATCTCTTCTTTGCTCACTTGGCCAGACAGCCAATCCACCATGAAATGCTCATATAAGAGATTTTGTAACTTGGTGAGGTTAAAAGGAATCCATATTGAGTCTCTAGGGACTCAAGATGAAGATGGCTTATTCCATAAACTTCTTTAGGTGTCCAAATAAAACTACGATAGAAATTCTGGACTGACTTATGGTAGTTCTGTTGGTAGTTCTGACTTATGGTAGTAAAGGGGTTTGGACTGAAGCGGTTGCTTTCCTTTCAGGATGCGGGGGAATTGAGTTAAGGGGTCCAATGGCAAAGTGATTCAATGATAGGGAGTATTAGGGAGAATTCATCTTAATGGATGGATACAACTGTAAATTTATTAGAAATATTAGTCATATATGGGAACGAGACATAGACAAAAATTGACAATTGTTGATCTTTCTTATGTTTTGTAAAATTTCATTGAGCAAATTTTGGCTTTTACTTGTGGTTCAGATTGGTTCAATGAATATTTTAGAGGACTATATTTCTATATATTACTGTCTATAGGTTACTTGTGAACTATTTGCTGTGGATTAAATTTTTTCCATTTAGGTGAATAGGAATAAGTCGAAAGGAAATTTGACCCTACATATCCCACTGTTCAGCAGATGTTCACTATTTGGTATTTCTGGTGTGTGATTGACATCACGTGTAAGCCATATTTTGTGCTGAGTCAGTGTTGGTGGGATATCAATGAGAATTCATGATGGCCACCCAAGAAGTTTTGGAGGCAACCATACTAAAGGCACATGCATGCAAGTATTTGGAAGTGTTTTGCTTTCCACAAGCACTGTGGTGAAAAAATATACATGAATCTAGTATGGGAAATGAGAACGTGGCATATACTATTAGCATGAAACTGCAATTCCAATTAATGTTTCTAAATATTAGCCCACTTCACTGTGGCTGCTTTGTTAATCTCCTAGCTGCAGGTTTGCACAGGTGCTGTGGCTGACCCCAGATGCTTGACACGTCTTCTCTTCTCTAGCTGAGCTGGGTGGATAGCAGCTGCAGAGTCAGGTAAGGGCCCACCAAGCAGATACAATACGAAACTCTACCCTGGCACCCAGAGCTCTGCTTCAGAAAATTGATTTCTTCAGCTTAAGCCTCTGCCAGAGTACAAAGACTAGCAACAGATGTTGCATTTGTTCTGGGACAATTTGTGCCTGCGTTTGTCCAAAACAGAAAAATCCTAAGATTGACACATGCATTCATCGCCCTTCCATTCAAGGTTTAGGAAGTGGCTGAATGCACTACCACTTTTCAGCCATCAATTCAATGATGCATTCCCAGGCAAAATTCAGACATGCTTCAAAGTGTCCCAGGACAACATGCTAACACTTCTTATCCCATGAATCTTTTTAGGGTTCATCCTGAGATAATGGCCACAGATGTCTGAACAATTGCACTTTGTTTCCAGATAAAATGGTTTCTCTTAGGACAAACGCAATGTCTGCTTGTGGCTAAGTGAGAAACTGGGGAGCCCTGAATGCTCATTATATAGCAATACTTTCTCTTTCCCCCAACAGAGGCTCAAGCTGCAGAAGTTTTCCATAGTTCCTTGCTTAAAATGTATGCTTCAGAATGCAATTTCCAGAAACTGTTTTTTTTTGGGGGGGGGAAGGTGCATGCTGTATGTGAGGGAACATGGTATTCAAAAATATTGAAATGGACTGAAGAGATGAGGCAGTCCTGGAGCTCCCAGGTGTGTGTGAGGATTGGACATGCTCAATCTCACCTTTGGATATTGGAGCATGCTTTATTTTCTGTACCCTATTAATTCACATAATGTGTAGGAGAATGCTACTTCAATCTGCTATTTCAATCTGAACAAAGTGAGCCCCTTGGAGGAATTGTTTCTGTGCTGCCTAGAGTGAAAGGCCTGAGTTGTTCTTGGATCTTTCAGAGACAAACCTTTGCCCCCTCTATAAGGACGGGAACCAACTGACTGATACTTCAGTCATCTTTTACTGCCTCGAAATTTTCATGAAAAGCAATGGAATGTTCTTCAGACTATGCATGTAACAGCAAGCACATGGTTTACTACAAAGGTCAAGAACTAGTCCATCCTAATAACGTCACAGAACTTAATGGAGAAGACCTATTAGGTCATCTAGTGCATTGCCTTCCCAGTGCAGGATTGTTCTCAACAGTATATTTTTTAGTGCTTTGTTCAGACTGCTTGAAGGTCTCGCAGGGTTTATCATCTTGGCATTTTGACAGTACACACTATATTGCACTTCCTGATTGTTTTAGAAGTAGAAGGGAAAAAGTATATGAATTCCACATACTCTAAGTACCTGACACTGAAACAGAAACATGTTAACAAATTACTTAGAATTATGGAACATTTTAACTAAAAGTGCTAAAATACACAAGGGCAAAGCGGAACTATAGAAGATGAACTTTTGCAGCTGACAGTTTTTTAAAGCTGGATTAACATTTATGTTCCTAATAAACTGTATCTATTTTTTTTTAGCTGAAGTAAATTTTATATTTCTCCTGTCTCTCTCCCCTTTCCACTTCTATCTGTCTGTCCTCCATGTCTTTACATATGACATTTATATAGCAGCATACTATTTCTCTCTCCCTTTGGACTACCCTTGCCTACTGCTTCCATACCTTTTATCTCTTGGCACCCCATATTTTTTGTGGTCTGTCTCTCTCTTCTCCCTCCCATTCCCCACTAACCAGTTTCTTGTCTGTCTTTGTGTCTGTCTTTAATCCCTGGACTTTTAACTTATTTTTTTACACCATCATTTCCTCTTCCTCAATACAGAAAAGGAATGTAGTTTTGCATTCAGGTTTTTCAACGTAATACTTTTGGTGTCTGTAATTTTCTTCGTGGCCTAGACAGTAGGGGTTGTCAACTGAGGGTACACGTACCCCTGGGGGTACTTTGTAATGTCCCAGGGATTACGTGGGGACGTGTGGAGACAAAGCGCTGCCACCACCTTGTGCCGCAGTCTCAAAAGAGCAGGGCTGCGGCAAGGCAAGAGCAGGGCCACACAGACACTGTGCTGCTGCTGCTCCACCTCTTGCCATGCCCCTGCTTGGTGTCAAGCTGCTCACTACCCCTTCGCCCACTCAGCATCTGGCTGCTCACCATCCCCCTTTCCCCCCGCTCACCATCCGGCTGATAACTTCCCCCCCCCGGGGGTACAGTTACTGAAAAGGGGGTACACTTATTTTAAAAAGTTGAAAACCCCTGGCCTAGAGCGTTGTCTTCTTATTTAACAAAGAACTCAACCTGGGTATCTCTGTTCTCTCAGTTTTATATTTAGAGACAAGGAAGAACAGCAGTTCCTTCTCTACCTTATTTAAATTATTCATTATTTTATATACTTTTAGCTTGTCCTTTTTTTTTAATTATTGCATCAGTGAAAGTCAGCTATTGGATGTTCATGATGCAAAAGGAAACAGCTGTATTCCAAATCACTATAATGAGATTTCTGGCAGGAAATATAGGTGTTAACTGCTGCTTATTTAGCTGTTAATACAGATGTTATTTCTACCACCAATTAATTGACTGAGAAATGGCAGGGAATACCCATGCGAAGAGTAGCCAACCAGAACAAAATAATAAAGTGAATCTGAAAACATTGCAGAAATCCTGTGGTAGGATAGAAACAGGCATGTATTTCAGGGGTGGGGGTGCAGTGGTATGCTTGCACCCCCCTTTCCATGCTGAATGTCACTTGCTTGCAGCTTTCCCCACCTCCCGAGCCCTAGATACCTAGGCCCCTTGCAGGTCTGAGGTGCAGATGGAGCCCTGGGTTGGAGTGGAACGACTGGGGAGATGAAGTGGGGAGCAGATGAGGAAGTAGGAACCTGCGCACTGCTGCTGCTGTTTCCAATTGACCTGGACGTGAGAAGGCCCAGGACCACTTCTGTCTCACTCCAGCTGGTGGCTTATGGGGTACCAGGTCCCTGCTCTTTCTCCCTCCACTGTTTCCCCTACCGGCCTGAAAGCCCCAATTGCATGGAACAGCTATGTGGAGTGCTGGGCAGCACTGGAGGTGGTGGCATCAGAGGGTGTATATAGAAGAAATGTGGGGCATGTGGGTACAATACTCTTAAAAGGGTTAAATTCTTTTGCACTGCTTTAATGGCATTGGTGTTTGCACATGTCAGTGGTGTATTGTGTGTTAATTCCAGCCACTGTAGAACATTCAGTAGTGTAATGTGCCTTAAATGACTTTGTGGCGCAGCAAATTAAAACACCCCCGAGGAGTTTTATTTTGCTGCCCTACCGCTGCAGAGTGAAACACTGGGCTCTGTGCAACTCAGGGGCTGTGCAGGCAGCCTGGCAGCAACCCAGGAAGGCAGGCTCCACCAAAGACAAAAAAAAATCATCTTTTTTTTTCTTCCCCTGGAGCCTCGCTGCCAGCATGAGCTGCTTGGGAACCTGGTCCTTCCGTCTGCAGCTGCGGTGCCCCTTGGGACTGCCCGAGCCAGGTGCCCGCAGGTGGGTGCTGCCTGGGCGGGGGGGGCACTGATGCCACAGAGGGAAGCAACAGCCCTCCCACCCGGCCCTGCAGCCCAGGGACCACTCTGTCCACCAGCAGCTTGCCCTCCCCTCTCTGCCGCCAGAGAGGCAGGTAAGCCATGAGTGTACATGACACAGGGGTTTACTTTGCTGTAAACTGAAGTGGTATTTTTAAAATCCCATGACTTCAATTTAGGGCGAAGTAAACCCCCATTTCATCTACACACACCCAGAGTCCACATAATACTCTTTATCCTCTTCCCAGTGACTTCTGGAATGGTGGTGCCTGAAGAGCTTAGTCCTTGATTCTGTTCCCATTAAGGTCAATATAGCTAACTAGTGATGTAGCTGAGTAAAATGTTCCACATGTGATGGCTCATTATGACAGCATGAAATAAATGTTTACATAAGTGAAAAAATTAAAATATAAATCTAAGTCTGCACTCCTATAGTTTGCTGCAGCAAGAAGGAAACTCAAAGTCTGTGCATCATTCTGACTCCATGGGATAAACTGGGTCCTAAATGATGTCCTTAAAATGGTGGCAAGCCAAATTTATTCCTTGTGAAATCCCACTAAAATCAAGCAAATTTGTTCATGGGAACAAATGTAAAATACAGCAAATAAAATCAAGGTGTGGTAACTCAACTATGAAAACCTGGTGTTGTTTTTCTGAAGGTAAAATGTCTCTCCACTGCAGTAGTTATTTTCCCTAAACACCAATGGGAGAGCCTCAAGGCTTTTGTTAATTCAGTTAACATTGAGCCCTGACTCCTTTTTAGGAACAACAAACAATGCATATAAAATGTAAAGTGCTTCTGGAGTTGGCAAGTTTTTAAGGTTCCTAAATGCCTATCCCAAAACTATGCATAAATATGCTGCTTTTTTCACCCCATCCTTTCTTAAACCACAGGAAAATTCACTGCTTACAGAAAAGGAATGAGAACAGATCATGTTACCAATAAAACACTATCATGTACTGGCTGCAAATTGTTGCCTCAGTGGAAGGAGTTAAAGCAACACTCGCATCCTGCCTTTGGTAAATGAAAAGATTACATTGGTTAATCCCACTATAAAGCATCCTTGGCTAATCCCACTCTAACGCATCTGTGCCTTCAGTGAGAGAAACTGGTTGTAATTAGAGCCATAAGGCATATTAGTTTTGTTGTTTATAGCAACAGAGATAATCATGCGGCTAGATTAAAATTAAGTAAGAAAAAACTTTCAGGTTTGGCATGAATATTCCTAATTCCTGAGGAAAAGGCAGCATATATAGGGTTTTATTACCTCACAGATGAATGAGATTTAATATGACAAATGCCATGTTGTGATGACAATGTAGCCTCTGTGTTCATGAAATGGCAATTTTTTATTTAACAGTTCTAGCTCGGACTTTCTGCCTTGTGCTCGCTGCACATTGAAGCCAAAATGGCTTTTAATGGGGGGGGGGGAGGCATGGAAAGATTGTTTTGATTAAAAAGAAACCAGAGATGAAATTAAAGGCACAGTTCAGAAGTGGCTATTATATTTTTTGGCAGACATTTCTTTCACATTTTAGCTTTTATTTAAAAGCTGCTGTAATTTTAAACACTTATATTCATATCTGTAGGGAAATACCCTAAAACAATGCATACATTTTATTGAATGAGTAAAAAAAACCATTCTTTTAGGATCAGGAGCAGGTGAGACTTGTTCTAATGGATCAGAGTGAGGTTGTTTTTGATGTTTTCTACAAAATAAAATAACTTCTTGTAGTATGCCTGAGCAAAGTTTGGCTGATTTACGGAGCATTTTTGAGTTTCTTCTCCTCAATGTGGAATGTCATATGGGAAGAATGACCAGTGCCATTTTGTTGCATTGCAGAAGAGATCTTGGATACAACTATCCAGGGGTTCTGCGTGTGGTGGGCTTACCGATAGCTGCCCGGCATGTCTGGGCTCCAAGAATGTTCACTGTGATTGGTGAAGCCCTTCTATCAATCGAGCAAAAGCTCGGGAGGAACTTGCCCTGCCCCTACCCAGGTGAGGCAGAGAACCCAGACCTCACTTTGCTTCAGTCTGATTGATCTGTTTGCAATCTGGGGATGGAGCTCTCAGAGGGTATAAAAAGAGCAGCATGCCCAGCACATGGGTAGCTGCATCAGGGGATGGAGAACCCGTGGCTCAAGGCCAGGCAGTCAGTGCCGACAGCACAGCACAGAGTGGTCTAGGAGGGATTGGGACCTTGGAAGCTGCTCACGGCAGCTCGGGTCTGGGCCCTGGCATGGAGCCAGCAGTCTGGTGCAGGCAATGCTGCATGGAGGGTCCGGGAGTGAACTGAGCCCCAGTGTTGCACGAAGTGGCCTGGGCCTCCAACCCTTAGCAGAAGGCAAAGCCCCGGGAGCATGTGACAGTGCTTGGGGCTTCAAACAGGCCAGTGGCCCAGAAGAAGTCAAAGGCTCAGAAGGCTCTTGCCAGTGAGGAGCAATGTGCCCGAGGGGCCAAGGACCACTCACTCTAGACCTCAGAGTCATGAGTTGCTGAGGAGAGGGGAGGAAATTCCTCCTGGTTAGAAAGTGGTTCCTGGAGGGCAGGTCCCAGGGGGGAGGGCCCTATCTAAGTTTATGAGCTTCATTGGGGTTTGTGGAAGGATGAAAGGGCATTAGGGTTTTCCCTTCCCACTAGCCACTGGAACACAGCCCAGGCCTTAGGAATAGCCTGGGATTTGGGGACTTTTGAAGAGTCAAGTTTATTTTTGATGTTTATGCACCTTAAATTTTGTGAAGAGAATGCCTCATATTTTGTAACATTGCATCTTATATTTTGTGTATTTTTATAATTGTATATTGGTAGTTTAACAGAGTGTAGAGTATACTTAGCCAGGGTTCTGCTAGCACCCCTTCCTTGATACTTACTCGTGCTTACCTGTACTTACCTGTTTCAGATTAACTGCTTACCCATGCATCTCAATGCTTCTTGAGGTGGTGTAATCTTTCAGCTTTCATTCGCAGTATGAACGACTGGTGCCTCCTGAGTTGGTGGGGCACTTGATCCCACAGGCTGGGGGGAGTCCCCCTCATGGCTGATCCTGCTGACCGGGGGGAGGGTGCTCCCATGGCAGTCAGTCCCTCTGACCCGCAACTGGCAGTGGTGCACCCGGCACTTCTTGGTGCTCCACTGGCACTTCTAGGTCAGCGGGATTGGCCGACATGGGGGGACTGCTTCTCCTGGTGCACTCCCTCGCTGGTGCTCTCAGGGGGGGCACCAGCTTTCTTGCTTGACCCCCCGTGCCTGAGAGCACTGGCTGACAGGGGGTGCACCAGTGCTCTCGGGGTGCACGTGCACACCCTACACATCGCCACCAATTTGTGGGATAGAACATTCTAGGACAATTGTACATCTGTGTATATATGTTTCTCAATATCGATTTCTTTAGATTTTGTATGTATTAATAAATCTGTACCTAGTTAAGCATTCCTTGTTCTGGCTTGATCTATAGGGAATGGAGGGAACTGGTTTTCATTTGCAGATCCTTCTTGCAGCATTCCTAGCCACCCATCCCTTCTATTTGGAGAGGGGAGCACATATGTGGGTGCACCCGGGTTATGTGCATCTCCCTTGAATAATGTAAGCCAAACACGGGAAGCCTCAGGTGGGGCCAGGTGATAAAGCTCTAAAAATGTGTATTTTGACTGAGTATTTTCTTGCCACTTTACCAAGTAAACCAATTTTGCAATCTGAAATAGCCTTTCCCTTCCCACCGTTGAACCTGTGATAGATGGCAAACCTACTGTGGTATATGAATATGAGCCAACAGTGTGCCCTCATTGCCAAGAAAGCTAACAACATTAGTAGGCTGCATTACTAGGAGCATTGCCAGCAGATCAAGGGAAGTGATTCTCTCTCTTTTTCAGAACTAGTGAAACTATATCTGGAGTACTGTGTCCATTTTTGGGTCCCCCTCTACAGAAAGGATGTAGACAAATTGGACAGAGTCTAATAGAGGGCAATGGCAATGGTTAGGGAGCTGGGGCACATGACTTATGAAGAGAGGCTGAGGGAACTGGACATATTTAGTCTGGAGAAGAGAAGGCCAAGGGGGGATTTAATAGCAGCCTTCAGCTACATGAAGAGTCACTCCAAGGAGGATGGAGCTAGACTGTTCTCAGTGGTGGCAGATGACAGAGCAAGGAGCATAGGTCTCAAGCGGCAGCAATGGAAGTTCAGGTTAGATTTTAGGAAAAACTTTCTCACTAGGATGGTAGTAAAGCACTGAAAGAGATTATTCAGAGAAGTTGCTGAATCTCCCTCTTTAGAGGTTTTTAATACCTGGGTAGATAAAGCCTTGGCTGGAATAATCTAGCTGGGGCTGGTACTGCGTTGAACAGGGGGTTGGACTAGATGACCTCCTGTGGTCCCTTCCAACCCTAAGCTATGATTCTATGATTTGTAGTCAGAGAAAAACATACTTGGAAGCAGGTTAAAAAGCAAATTAAAACCAAAAACCTATTGTTTGTGTTTGTAAGAGGAAAGGATCTGAGAATGATGGAGATCCCAGGGCTGATAATCACCCATCACTTACCTCAGGCAGGAAAAGGAGCATCTGGAGCCCAGAGCACTACACTGTGCTTCTGCAGTGACTGCTCTGTCTGGATTGGTGGCTGGGAAGCTCAGAGCAGTACTTCCAGCCTTGTAGAGAGGCAACTGAGGAGAGACTGTGGCGTCTGCAGGAAGAAAATGCTGGAGGATTCTCTGGTCAGCGCCAACCTGCAGCTAGCTGTGGGAGAAGGCTGTACATTAACAGGCATGTGTAGTTGGAGGACCACCCATGAGCACAGAGATTCTCAGTGGACAGTCAGGATGACTTGGCAGATTCAGGAGTGAAGGCTTGGACCCAAAGCAGGTATCTTAACTCATGGGAGGTGTGAGACTTGGGACTACTGACCTGCTGGGAACAGGGCAACTTAAGCCAGCTGGTACAAGTGCTGTTCCTAAACTGATTCTGCCATTGTGGGACTGATGAAGTAAATTGAGGATGAAGAATTATCCATGAGTGAAGGATGGAAACAGCTTAAGTTGACTGTTGTTTCAGTTTGTTGTGAGGATCCCTGAATGAATTGATAAAAGGCGGGGAGGGGATCAACCCCTGATGAAAGAGAAGATTTAATTTGATTTTATTTAGTTCATTCTGGACCATTAAAGTGCTCTGACAGAGGGGGGGATCAACCCTAGGGTACAGGGGTGGACTTAAGTAAACTCTTCTGTTTGGGTCAAGGTACAGGGGTGGACTTAAGTGAACTCTCCTGTTTGGGTCAGCTAAAAAATTGATGCAGGATGTCAACCCTGGATGTGAGAAGGGGTGGCAGCCAATGTACCTTTATTGCACAATTCATGAATGGAGGAAACTGGCTTAAGTTACTTTATTTTGGAAGGCTGTTAGTCCATTAAAAGCAGAAGAATCCTGTATGAATGGTGAGATTAGAATAGGCCTGGTGTGCTGATTGACTGTCAGGGGATCAAGTAGAAGGGGTGTGACCCAGATCACAGCAGACTAAGGAAGGCTTCTAGATTTGCTGCAAGGGGTCAGTCCTCAAAAGAAGTCATATGTTGAAGAACTGGTAATGGTGCGGGGTGTAGAAGAAGCGGAGCCCCATGAAGAAATTCCTCCAACAGGCCCAGACTTATCACTCAGTGGAACCAGCTCCTTATTGGAAAGAAGATCAAAGATGTGGCAGGTGAGAAAACACCGGAGAGCAGCTGGAGGATACCATTGACCCCTCCCCATCCTGATGTCATTCATTGGGAAGACGCCAGGCTGGAGAGGGCCTAGGCTTTACAGCACCTACCCTCAACAGTGTTGCAATGCCCAATAAGGCTAAACTGTTCCACACTTACATCACTTCTTCCACTGTTAATTGGCTTGAGACTGTTGGACATTGGAAGGCTTGAAAGCTGGTTAAACACCGTGCTTTGTGGATATGCAGCTACCTCAATGTACTGGCAATTTCCTTAAGAGCAGAGAGAGTTACGACTGTATACTGGCCACAGAGTAATTATATATGCTGTAGTGTGGGAGAGGAAAGAAGTACTCCCCAAAATACCTGGTGATCAATGTAGATAATCTGCTTCTTAGAATATGTACTCCTCCTTAAAATATGGAGTATTAAGAGGGAAACTATACCACAGCTCATTTAATACAAAATAAAAAAAATGCCTTAAATTTACTTTTCATTGTTGAGGTTTTTCTTCTTTTTAAATTTGGAACATATACTACTTATTTCTGCTGCTTGACGTATCAGGCTTGTAAAATTGAATTAGGTGAGTGGGGTGGGAAACCTGAGCAAATACTGGGTTTGTGTTCCTTTGTGTAAATTGACAAAACTTACACCATTTATTGACAATTTGAACATTAAAACCAAGAAATAAATGGGCAGAGAGACAACTATCCACTCGTGCCCTCTGTGCAGTTCCTTCAACTAAGGGTTGACATGCAATTGGCACTTGAAGCTTTACATTAAGTATTCTGTGGATAAACACATCTTTATTTTCCATGTCTTACTGTTCTAGCAATTTTCACAAACACTTACATCAATATTTTTTAAACCAAAGTATTTGCTAATAAAGTTATATAATAACATTGCAAAATATACATTCCAGTTTTTCTTACAGAAAACATGCCTTAAAGGGAGCAGTGCTAAGGTTTTATAAAAACGGTAACAATGACAAAAAACAACAAAAAATCTACTGGAAGGAATCGCTCCATATTTATTTTGTCCTCTATTCGTATACATAGTTATGGCAGAAATCACTATGGTCAGTGGCAATTTTGTTGCAGATTATAACATTTTCCACCCCATTTAAGAATAATTGTTTTGGTTAAATGGTACACTCAAATCTATACTAAATGGCAACATGGGAACTAGAAGGAACTTGTAAACAAAGGAAATGGAAAGTTTTGTTCAGATATTACTGGCTGAGGAAAAAAGGCTTGCTATCAGTTTAAGTTTGTTTTGGGTTCTCAGTCTACTTGGAATTAAAATGTAGGTTTTCTATGCTTGGAAATGTAATAGGAAAAATCCCTGAGTTTGCTCTGCATAGCAATATTGGAATTTAAAAGTCTGTAATATTATTCCATATTTTTTGAGAGTGATACATTTTGTTGTTGTTAAAAATATTATATTTTGAAATATAGATTTCAAAGAATGTACAGTCTGGCCTAACCTACCCTACCCTTTTTCTTTGTATGAATGCATGAAGGCTCTGCAAGGTCCTTTTCACAGACAAGTTTATATAAGGATTTGTGGGACCAGCCATACAAAAGGACTTGTGCTGGGGCCAAATGTGTTTTTAAGATTATTATACTTAAAAGAAAAAGTATGGGGGAGAGGATCTCTTCTGCATCACAGAGGAGACTTGGTGATCGAAAGCTAGGAATAGATAGCTGTAGGGATGTCAAAGTATACTAAGGAGAAAAATAGGGAATAGTCTTTAAAGTTAATTGGGTGATGGGAATTTTCTGGAGGAGCAAAATTAAAACAGTTGCATATTTTTCTGTAAGGATTGTGCTCCCTAAATAGGTAGGGCAGCCTTACATGTATTACAGACTGCAGAACTGTTATATATATACAAAACCAAGGCCGCCTTAGTTCTGCCTCTGATATTGAGTAGCACCACAATACTGGAGTATGCAGAGGATCAGCAGTCTATACTATGGTATGAATTATTTTTCATATCAAGGAAATTTCCTGTAAATGTCTTTACTTCAATATGAGCCCATCTTGAGCATTTAGTTTAAGAGAATAATATTAAATGACACTCATTTCTTTATCTCAGAAAGATCTTTCTCCTTAATTTCTCCCTTAGTTTAGTCAAGCATATTGTATATAAAATGAGTTTGGGAAGATTGTTAAAAAAGGCGGGGAGCTACTTGTCATGCCACATGCTTTTTTCCCTCCAAGTTACAGCATAATTCATGTTTAGCATGTATGTCATCACTTCTCTCTCTGGTAGTGTGAAAGTGCAGATGAATGCCAAGAGAAAGATGGCACAGGATGGTACTTGTTCACTTCAGCACTGATGTCATGTTCTGTGCTGGCACAAAAGGGATGCTTCTTTTCATCAGAAAGTGTGACTGCTTTTCAACAGTGGTTACACATCGGTGCAGGTATATTGTAATTAAGGTCTTCAATTTCTCAAGATGGAAAATGTTATGAACAGAACATTCTTGGCCTCAGCTCTTCTATGTAGATGAGATGTTTATGAGGAATTTGTCCAATGGCATAACCACCAAATTTAACTAATGGGAACGTTTACTCAAGTAAATTACTCCAGAGTAAACCCCCTTGGACAGGCATCTATACATTCAGGGATTCAGGACCAGATTTGCTGCTCCTGGCAGAAATCTCTCCCTGGGTGCTAGTCCAGGGACTGGAAGGAAACAGCTGTCTCCTGGTGGGGGGCTGGAAGCTTGCCCCCTGCCCCTGGGAGCTGCCTGCTGCTGGGCAGGCTGCAGTGGTGAAGCCCAGGCAGAGACAATGTCCGCAGCAGGGAACACCTGGCCCCCGCTCCCCAGTCAAGGGCAGGGTGCTTGGTAAGAGCTTCAGGGGAGGGGCAGATCCCTGCACCCTCCCCTATCTATCAGAGGGGCAGCTTGTAATGAACCCCAAGCTGGGCAGGGAATCCTGAAGCTCTTTCCAAACCCCATTATATTATATGATTGGGGCAGGGGTTGGGACCTGCCCCTGACTGGGGCACCCCCAGGCTTTGTTGGGAAGTTTGCACATGCAGCTCAGAGCTGGCTGGGGACTGCCTGCAATGAGCCAGTCCCCAGCCACCTCCAGGTGGTATATACAGGTTTCCCTGTGGAGCCTGAGGTTGTCAGGGACAATTACAGGGGAGTGACTAGGAACTGGGAACAGTTTCCTAGTCCCCGTTCCATGGTCATAGAGTTGGGGCTGGGAGCTGCCTGCTACCAGGGCAGGGGGCATTGTCCCCTTAGTTGCAGAACCTGCCTTGGCAGCAGGGAGCTCCTGGGGACAGGGAGCAGTCTCTCGCCTCCAGCTGACCAGTACCAAATTTGCTCCTGGTTGGCTGTCTACATGTGCTCTACTGTTCTGTAATTGCTTGGAAGTTAATTTGCTACTTGCATTTGCCAAATAGAGGAAATTACTGGCAGTAAGGGTCAGCACATGTAGACAATGACACTTACTACACAGTAATTAGCTTTACTGTGCAGTAAGGCATCTCACATAGATGCCCCACTCAACATGATTTTGGGCAAGCCTATCTACTGCTTCATATGACATATTTGTTTTCTTCAGAGTTTTTTTAATTTATGCTTTCTCTTCCCATTTTCTTCTCTTCCTATCTAACAGTATCTCAACTGACTACAAGTCAAGGAAAGTTCATTGTGCTAGGGTAAGTTTATGATCCATGAATCTTGATCTGAAGACACTTTGGTTTGGCTCAGTTTGATTTAAATTTATGTCAGTGAGAGTTGGTTTGGATTTTGTTTTTCAGAATTCTTTCTGGACATTTAAGCCTCAGTATTTTTACATTTTTATTAACAGAAGTACCAGCCTTTACAAGTCTATCACAAGAACACTTTAGATAGAAAAAGAGATGCTTCGTAGTCACTTGTGCATATGCTGACATTAAGGTTAAGTCTATATATAGCCTCTGTAGCAAGGTCTTGACCACCGCCAAGAAAGAAGCCCTTTTCATTTGCACTGGCTCTATATGCACACCCCTAGTATGCAGCAGTCTTGAGCACAGACCTCAGCATCTGCCTGGAGACGGGGGATCTTGCCAGGAGTGGTGGGTAGTGGGGTACAGTGGTGCAGTTGCACCACTTGTACAGTGAAGGTCATGGACTGTCAGCTTCCTTTCTCTGTGACTCCTTATGTCTGGGTCTCCTGTGGTGTTCAAGGCATGGTTGGAACCCCAGGCTGGAGTGGGACACCAAAAAGGGAGCCAAAAAGGGAGCAGGTAAGAAAGAGAAGCTTTATCTGCTGCCTTTGATGCTGTCCCCAGCTGACCTAGGGGTAAGGGGTACTGCCTCCTGTCACACTCAAGTTGGAGCAAGAAGGGAGTGGCTGCTTGGGGTTCTGGGTTCCTGCTCCCTCCTCCTTCACTGCATTTCATCTGCTGGCCTGGGGACTCCAGCTGTTGGAAGCCGCTGGGTGGAGTGCCAGGTAGAGCTGGGGATGGTGGCATAAGTGGGTTTATCCCCTCCCCCCCTTTCCAGTGCCTGCTCCTGGACCATGGCAGATGCCTGTGGAGGAGGCCAGACAGAAGGCAGAAGTCCTTAGCAGGGGGAGACAAAAGTCTTACCTGAGTGTAACCTATTCTGGAGACTTCACACTATGGAAAAATCAGACCCTAGTTTTTTGTTTGTGTACTTTTCTGTTTCAATTCTCTGTTTCTATTCCTTGAACAAATAAGCTTACAGATTTTGTTCTTCTGTTAATGAACTCTGATTTTTTTTTCCTTATCATGGCTTTTTCAAAAAAAGAAAAATAAAAGTTAAGAACTTATAATTGTTTCCCAGGGAAAGGAATAAGATGTATAATACATATTCAGTGGTGAGTATGGTATCTTTACCACTTTTGTTCTACTATGCAGATCTTATTATTTGGTGAGAAAAACTGTTTTAGTTCTTAACATTGTGGTCCATTAATATGTAGGGTTGTGAAGTCATGAAGGAGAGTACAATTATAATTTTTTTAAACAATAAAGCATTATATTACAAATGGCTTATTTTGGTTTTTGAACATCAGAATGACCAAAGTCTTTTTCTTCCATCCCATTGATTAAATGAAATGTCATCCAAGTAGACTGTATACTTTGATGAAACTGTATTTAGTAAAGAAATGCTTGGTGTTTCATATAAACAAGGAGAGTGGGTCTCTGGCCCACAGGATTTAGCTGTATTGGTACCATAAATTCAATGATGTCTATGTTGGCAGACATCATTGCCTGTCCTCAGTTCCAGAGTCAGGGCCTATGTAAAGAAATGTCACAAGGAGGAGAGACAGAAGCAGATGCAAGTTGGGGACAACGAGAGGGAGGTTCAAAGGTTGTAATAACTGAGTTAGTTGAAAATGTTCATTTATATTTTGGCTGTTATACATACTTTGGATATTTTTATTATCTTTTAAAATAGGGCAGCGGAAGTGACTTTTGGGATTAATGACAGCAAGCTTTAGAAATAGACTAAGGCAAGGCATTCTACACCACTGAGGCAACACAGAAGAATATTTTAGAAATACAAGGTACTTAGGTATATTATGATCTTAGGGGTGCTGTGGCACAATGGAATAAAGCGTCTTGTTGCAGCTGCAGAAGGAAGAATTCAGGGCTCAATTGTGTTTGGACCTGTGGCTGCCTTCAATCAACACATCTGGAAAAGTACCAAATCATTCTTGTGGATGACTTAAAGGCAGTTGAATATGAATGCTGCTCAGATCACCCCCTTGTATACAGCTGGCTATAAAAGTTAGTATACCTTACCTATGCTAGGGTAAGGCAGACCTTAATGACTGCTGACAATTAATTTACTTCCGTTTTGTCTTTCATTCAGCTTTGAAATTGTTAGCATTTGGGACTGATCCAGCAACCCCTGAAACTTCAAGGGTACGCTTAGCTGTGAAGAGAATGATGTTTGGCTGCTATTAAGCAATGCAGACCAGGTGATTGAATGATCCACATAAAAGAGACCATGATATGATGCTTAATTCGTTTTGAACTGCATTGTCTTATACATACCATTAATGAATTCCATGTCTACAGTTATGGTTCACTTAATTTTTAATCCATTTCTAGTGTAGCACATCTATGAAATTCTCTTCTTGCTTTCAAAAAACACTTTTATTTTGTTGTTCAAATGATTGAGATTGCACAAAAATGGATTTATCTCCCAAGAAACGGGGTAATTTGACAAAATATTTCTGCTATTGAGAGAATTTCAATTAAGATTTCTGAGAGCTTTTACTGTAACCAGACCTTCACTCCTAGTTTGTTTGATTTGGACTAGAGAATTTCTAGATTGAATGACATGCCTCATTCCAGTGTCTGAGTTGATGACTATTAAGATGGGCTGATGAATATTAATTTCTTCTACATAAAACCCTAACACTGAGACATTCTTGTTGTCAGCTTGTTTCATGAAATAATGAAAGGTTTTGGTGGTTTCCTCCAAAGTGTGTATATTGGCAGATGGATCTGACAGGCATATTTCACACAGCATGTGGTATAAACTGCTTTGTTTTTGTCATTTCTGGAGTCCATGGAAGATGCCTTTATGATCCTTTGACTGAACATACTTGATGCCACAAACTCCTTTTGAGACTCTTCCATAGCTTATTTGTAATATGCTGATTTTCCCCTATTTCTTCACAGAAGCATGAAGAAACTTGTTTTTACTGCTGGTATTTCTTTCAGTGTCCAGTTAAACAGCTATGCAATTTTTTCTAATGAAATGTTATGGCAATCTGACTAAAATATCGTCGTATCTTCATTTCCCTATAGGTTTCAAGAGCTTAAGCAAGCACCTGAGTAAGCTTTTGAAACTTGTCAGGTAATATAATTTTGCAACGTTATTATGTGTGTGTTTCAACTGGCACCTTGTATAACAAACTGTTTGTGGAACTGCTTGCCTTTTGGGGAGCCTTTTGAAAATTGGTCCAAAACTACAACATAAACACAAATTTATAGGAGGCAGAATGAAGTTTTTTTTACTTTTTTACTAATTTTGGACCAGAAGTGTATTGGCTGTAGAGGAATTTTCCTATATTGGTTTATGTTCTAGTGGTTTGTTTATGTGAAAAATGTAAATGATGGCAATGCTTTGTATTTACCCACTCTACAGACAGATGTCCTTTTTACCAGATCTCATATTAACAGTTCTTAAAGAAACCAGTTTTTTGCTCACTGATGTTTATTCCCTTTCCCCAATAGTTATTGCCAGAAGCAATCTTCTGAAATTTAAGAGCCACTACCCATTTTTAAATAATACATGACCTTTGTCTAAAGGTTATATGAGGCCTGTATTGTGAGGGCCAACCCTTAATGGCCTGATTTCAGTTATATTCTTCCCTTACTTTTTTTCCAAAAATGTTTTATAGTTTATCTTATTTTAGTTCTCCTGGCTGAAATCAGAGAAAAATACTAATGTAATTATTTTCAAACCATAAATAAATTTTACTTAGATGGGGACATAATAATTGGTGTGCTGAGATTTAAGAAAAAGCAATAATTTGGATTTAATACAATTTGGTAAATACTCTCATATGTGATATAACCTGAAAAAAGTACTGAGTGAAATAATAATTACAAAGGTGACAGTGAAGGGCATTAACTAGTGGTATCTACTATACCTGTAAAGAGCAAAGGTCATCTTAATTTATAAAAAAGGGTTAGGGAATATTAGTTTGCTTTGTCATGCCCTCTATAGCTAAATCTGCATTTACAGAAATAAGTCTGTAATTTGCTTCTGCTGGCTGCTAGTGTAACCCTGCTCACAGCAGAATAATGAAAGCTACACTATAGGTAGGATTCAGGCCTGTTTTAAGAAATGGATCATTTAATCTTTAGAAAGGGTGATACGTGAGCTGTCACAAATATTGCTACACTAGTGCTAAATTAGTGACCTAATTTTGTGGGGGGTAATGTCACCCAATCAACTACTAACGTTTAGAAATAGTTTAATCTTCCAGACGAAAATATAATTTATAGTGAAAAATACATTAAGTGTTGTCTTCTATAAATATGGAGATTGTGGTCTAAACTATTCCCCTGCTCCCTACCCTGATATCCTGAGGAGGTGGTGGCGGAGGAGGAGGAGATCTTGTCATCCATTTTTGTTCTGAATCTTGCTTTTCCATTTAACTCATTTCTTCTTAACACAAACATTGCCACGTTGATGTTAATCTCCATGTTAGAAGGATCCCAAGTGGCAATTAATGTTACAATTTTGTGGCAGCTAAACACAACACATTTCAGTGAAATATGTCTGCTATGAACTGATGAATTTTCCTTATTCAGAAAAAGGTTATGGGAAGACAGAAGCAGAAGATAAACTTTTTAATGTTTGCAGTGCCTCACACTTTCCTTCTTTGTTTTAAGGAATGAGGAAATTCTCATTTTGCTTCTTGTACTACCTCCAAACATTCACAAAAAATGCCTTTTAATCTTTTATTGCAGTTCATTGTAGGGATAGCAAGATATTAAAAGTTTCTAGGCATTTAGAAAAAGGCATTAACAAAAGAGTCCAGAGTAGGTGCTTCCACCACCTCTGGAGGGAATCTATTCCAGGCCTGGGGGCTCAGACAGTAAAAAAGTTTTTCTTTATGTCCAGCCTAAAATGGTCTTGGAGGAGTTTATGACCATTGGTCCTTGTTATCCCTTGGTGTGCTCTGGTGAACGGATGTTCCCCCAGATCATGATGCACACCCCTGATTTACTTATAGGCTGCCATCAGGTCACTCCTGTACTTTTCCAGGCTGAAGAGTCCCATGGCTCTCAGCCTTTCTTCATAAAGCCTATTCTTTTGCCCTCTGATCATGCACATGGCTCTCTTCTGGACTCACTCAAGCTTCTCCACATCCTTCTTGAATTGTAGAGCCCAGAATTGGATGCAGTACTCCAGCTGAGGCTTCACCAAGGCCAAGTACAGCGGTAGGATGACATTCTGAGATTTACTTGAGAAGCATCTATGGATGCGAGCCAGAGTTTGGTTTGCTTTACCAGCTGTGACATCACATTGATGGCTCATGTTCATCTCATAGTTAGTCATGACTCCCAAGTGTCTTTCAGCCATGGTGCTAGCAAGTGTAACGCTGCCGAGCCTATAAACGTGCTGCGGGTCCCTGCCTCACCCCCCCTGAAGTGAAGTACCTTGCATTTATCAGTATTGAATGTCATCACCCACTTTTTAAGCCTATCCAAGTCAGCCTGGATCATCAGCCTATCCTCAGGTGTGGATGCTGTACCCCAAAGTTTAGTGTCATCAGCAAACTTGGCCAGTCCACTTCTGACACAAGTATCTACATAATTGATAAAGACATTAAAGATAACAGATCCCAGGACAGAGCCTTGGGGGACTCCACTGGTTACAGAGCACCATGATTATTTACTTCCGCTGACTACCACTCTCTGGGTCTGGCCTTGGAGCCAATTCCCCAGCCATTGGACTGTGATGTAGCCAAAGCCACAGCTGGCAATTTTTTTCATGTAACTCTGGTCTCCCAGCCCTCTCTGTAAGTTGCAACTGTAATATTTCTTATTAATTTTGAAAAACTAGTTATAGAGTCCTAAACAAGTAGGGATGGAATGGGCCTCTAGAGGTCATTTATTCCACCCCCCTGCCTGAGGCAGGATTATCCATATCCAAACCAGCCTATGCAATCCCTAATATAACTCTGCATAAGACTACCATCAACCCTGAAACAATTTAGATATAACACCCTAATCTGCCACAGGTAAAGCAGGGGATCCATGGCAGCCAATGTCTTGCTTCTATAAAATGTTGTCAATATATGCTCAAGAAATCCCAGGTAGAGGGCCATGTCCCCAGCTATAGAGGAAGGCAAAATCCCCCATAGTCCAAACCGATAGGACCATGAGCTAATTCTTTCCTAACCCCCAAATATGGTGATCAGTCTGACCCTGAGTGGAGGGACAAGATGGTTTTGCCAAAAACATCTGGCTTTGGTCCTAGCAGAATTGGCATACTCCAATTAAAGTCCCCAGCTCTGGCTCTGGCAACACCCAAAACCTCTAAGGGAGACTTAAAAACAACTTGATGCATATAGCAGGAAGTAGGAGAGGGAACAACCAAAAAATCCCAGAAGCATAGAAAATACCCATAGTAGAATATAGGCATAGCTATGCCTAGATCATCCCCAAACAGGGGCTGTCGAACCTGTTCTTGAATATCTCCAGAAATGGTCAACAACTTCCCTAGGCAGTCTATTCTACTGCCTCACTTTTCTCAATGTGAAGAAGTTGTTTCTGTGTATCCAATCTACACTTACTTTTCTGCAACTGCAAGCCAGTGGTCTGTACCCTTCTCTCTGCAGCAAGAGAGAAAAGGTGCTTTCCCTCTTCTTTATGCAAGCCCTTTGAATATTTGAAGACTGCTATCATGTCCCCTCTCTTAAGCACCTTTTCTAACAACCTGAACAGGCCTAGATCCTTCAACCTCACCTCATATGTCTTGCTTTTCAAACTCTTTATCATCTCTCTTGCCTGCCTCTGGACCCTAACTTCTCCGCATCCTTTTTTTTTAAAATATAGAGTCTAGAACTGCACACAGTATTCCAGATGAGGCCTAATCAGTGCAAAGAAGATAAGCATTATCACCTTTTGTATCCTACACCTAATGCTTCTATTGGCTTCATTGCACTGCAGACTCATATCGAGTCTGTAATCTACCAAGCCTCCCAGACACTTTTCCATAGTGCTGCCATCCAACCAGTTGTTTTTCATTTTGTATTTATGCTATTGATTATTCCTTCTTAAGTGTAGAACCTTGCATAGCTCTAGCTCAACTTTCCAGTTTGTTGAGGTCCTTCAGAATTACGTGTGCATACTCCAATGTGTTTGCAATCCTTCTCAGTTTCATGTCATCCACAAAGTTGCTGAGACATGCTCAAGAGACTTTCTATGCCAGCAACCAAATCATTAATAAATACACTGAGTAATACTCGGCCCAGGACAGACTTCTGTAGGACTCCACTTGAAACCTTCTGCCATTCTGACATGGATGCATTAATAATTATCCTTTGCTTGTGGCTATTGAGCCAGTTATCTATCCACCTTATAGTAGTTTTATCTAGCCCACATTTCTTCAGTTTGTTTTTGAGAAGGTTGTATGCAACTTTGTCAAAAGCCTTGCTGAAGTGCTGAAGTCCAGATAAACTATTCCCTTTATTCCCTTCATCCATCCAAGTTGTTACCTTGTCAAGGAGGAAACCAAGGGGTTTTTTTTCTATGACTTTTTTCATAAATCCATGCTGGCTGCTTGTGATTAGTCTTTCTTCCTCCAGGTGCTTGCAAATGACCTTCTTTAGGCTATGCTGTAGTAACTTCCTAGATATTGAGGTGAAGCTAACCCCTCTGTAATTCCCTGCATCCACCTTTGGACCTGGCTTAGAGATGAGTATTATGTTCACCTTTTCCAATCCTCTGTACCTCGCCCATCTCCCATGTTTTCAGAAGGTGCCCCAAATTGGGGACAGGCACCTGAAGTATGTTCTTTCTCAGGATCAGGCCCCTGAAGCCCCAGGAGTGGCAAAGTCCTGATCCTCTGGGGCAACGGCCCTGGACAATGCCTATTTCTGTCAATCAGTTGTACCAGCTATGCCGGGACACATCATGGGACAGCTTATGTCTCCACAGAAACAATGCTCATTTGTAGCTTCTGAGCCCTTCTGTAGTGATCACCACTGACAATACTGCTACTTCAACAAGGTTTGATGCTTACTCTTTGAATACAATCTCCTATTTATACCTCATTGTTCAGAGCCTCCAGTTTCTCCCATATGATTTAACTTTTTTATTACTATTCTTTCCTAGTAACTGCTGTGCTGTTGATTGTCCGTTGGGGGGGATCGTCCTGTGTAACTGTTCTTATCAAGAAGGATCTATATGAACTATTTGTTCTGTTGTGCAGACAGCCATTCATCACATTGCTCAGGCACTCAATGAAGCAGAACTCTGTCACACTCTTTGGCTCTGGGTAGCTGCTGACTAACACATAATACCAAAAGAAAAACAAGCAAACAAAATAACCTGCATGGAAAAAGGGAACAAGCCTCACCAGAAATGAACTCTCTAAAAGTGGAGACTAATCCAGGACAGTTTAAGCAGCACTTTCCTCAGTTTCTTTAGACAACTCTATGGCAAATATTACAAGCCAAAACAATACTTCACATGTGGAAAGAACATCTGGTTCTCCAGTGAATTACATCACTGTGCTAGTGTGTGTAAGTGACAGCAGTGTGTGCTTAGCATGGATGTGGATGGCAGCAGTACGGTTCTCTCGGAGTAATGTCCTAACAGAAGTTGATGGGGCTATCAGCCTGAAAGCAAATGGAAGATTTATTTTATTTTTATTTTTAAGTTGGATATGAGCGAGCAAGGCCGTGCGCTGCCAGAAACAGTGATAATAGTAGTAGACGAAAAGCGTCCATCAGAAAAAGATAAATTGGTAGAAGTCAGGGCTTTTAAAGTAGTCAGCAGATCTCCATTAAGAAGATCTTTGAACTAAGTGCGTAGATAATAGGGCTGTGTGAAGCTTTGGGTGCTGATTCGATTGGGAGGAGATTTGGGCCGATTCGGTGGCCGAAACTTTAAATCCGAATTGAATCAGGGACCAATTAGGGAATTGATTCAGAAAAGATTTGAAGAGCTTTGGTGGTCCCTGCCCACTGCAGCAGAGAGCTGGACCCTGACTCTGTGCTGGTAAGTAGGGAGCAGGTGAGGAGGGGGCTGGAGGAGTAGGAGGGGACAATGGGGGGATACCTGCCAGGCCTCATCCCCTGCCTGCTCCCACAGACCCCCTGAGTGCTCCTGCCCACTGTCCCAGCCCCCCATGGCTGTCCCACCTGCCCCAGCTCTCGGTTGTTTTAAAAAAAAGCCCCCACTTACCAGCTGCTGCCAGGTGGGGGGGGTGATTCCCATTGCCCCCCAAAGCCACACTGTATAGGGGGCTCTGCCATGATCCCCCCAATCACGCCCACTCTCCCAGCTCCCCATGGCTGCCACACCTGCCCCAGCTCCTGGCCCTTTAACACCCCCCCCAAACTCCACCCCCTGCACTCACTGGCTGAAGCAGCAGCCTTCGGGCTTCTGGGGGGCTCATGCAGGGCCCCCATGCAGCATGGGACAGTGGCAGGCAGTGGGGATTGCCCCCCCATGCTGGGCAGCAGCCAGTGAGTGGGGGCTTTTTTGGGTTTTTTAAAGGGCCAGAGCTGCAGTGGGTGGGGCAGCCATGGGGGTGGGGCTGGGACAGCAGGTGGGGGTTGGGGAGCTCATGGAAGAGATCCCCATGTGGTGTGGGGTAGTGGAAATCACCCCCCACAAGGCAGGAGCCAGTGAGTCAGGGCTTTTCTTTTCAAAGAGCTGGGAGCTAGGGTGGGGAAGGGCAGCCATTGCCAGGGCTTGGAGAGTGGGTGGGGGATGGGGCCTGTGTGATTCAGAGATCCAGCTGATTTGACAACAGCCGAATCTCTGAATCAGATTCAGCTGAACTGATTCAGGACAGTGATTTGAATCACCAAATTGAATCAGTGTCCCCTGAATTGTCCGAATCCAAATCCAAAGCAAATACTAGCCACTTCACACAGACCTAATAGATAAATAACAAGTGGGGATAAATACTGAGTATCTACAAAGGGCACAACACTAGCTTAATAATGTTGCATGTATTTGATCTTTTCAACAGGGTATGCTCATTGTAAAAGTAGGGGACTAAAATCATTGAGGGTGTTTTTCAGGGAATAAAGCAAGTCCTTAGAATACCAAAAAGAGATAATTGAGAGAGCTGAACTCCCCCACAATTCATATCCCTAGGAAAGTTGTTCAAAAAATAATGGTCTGCAATTTTAATTCAAACCTGGGAGAGACTTGAGCCTTATACAGACATTCCCATGATCTAATCCACTACCATGCAGCTTAGTTTAAGTGGCGCGATTGTAGATAAGGTGCTGGTTATACAAATGTTTGCTGGTGCCAGAAGCCTGAACCAAGTAAGTTGGGATGGGGGTAAGGGTGGGTGGGATTGAGGAGGGGCTGGCAGGTCCATGAAGGAGTTGGTGAGGTCTGGGGGTGGTGGGATCAGAGAAGCTAGCAGATCCTCTGGAGTGGGCTGATGGGTTTAGGGAAGTTTGGCAGGATCCAGGGGGTTTGGTGGGATTGGAGGGGCTAGCAGGTCCATGGGGAGATTGTCCATCTGTGTGGAGGGGGGAGTTCAGAGGACTAAAGATAGCCCAGTCAGAGTGGGGAGGGGCAGGGGGAGGGTAAGAAAAGCATAGCCCCAGCACTGGGGGAAATGGCTGAACTTTTCCAGCCCTGGGGTTGCACGGTAAATAAGATGTATAGACATTCCTGGGAGCTGAATTAGAATTACATGGCTCACTTTAAGCAATGTGATAATAAATCAGGTCCTGCATATACAGATGTTATACCTATTGCACTTGAAATGCCTGCAAAGTTCTATAGATCCGTAACTAAACAGATGTTTATGGCTCTTGGAGCATTTTAAAAATGGCAGATTGTGCTCTAAGTTAACCCTTGATGAATGAGGTATTAGATTAAAGCACTTTCTGTTACAGCGCTTTATCAAATGTCTATGCCAGATCCCATTGACGGTTAACTTAGAGGACAATCACTGCCCTCCCAGGTGGCGTTGTGTAGAGCTGTGCTGTAACCTTGGGCAGAACTTGTTTGGTCTGCCCAAGTGCTGGGCTGGTCCTGCCCCTTAGCTGTCACTGACCCGAGTCAGTGACAGCCTCTGATCCCCGTCCCACCTCCTCCCTCCAGCTAGCTGTGAGCCACAGCCAGTGGGGGTTGGGGAAGGGTAGTTTCTCTGCCAACAACAGCCCCAGTCCTGTGATGTACTGCTGCCTAGCTGGGGCTGCTGGGATAATATAAAGCCCACAGCTTTCCCCAGGCTAGCCAGGAGGGTTTGCTGGCCAGAGAAGGGTCCACAGGAGAAGAGGTTTATAGATTCATAGATTGTAGGGTTGGAAGGGACCCCGAAAGATGATTGTATCCACCCCCCTGCCCCAGGCAGGAAAAGGACTGAGGTCACATGACCCCAGCCAGGAAATAGACCCAGGTCTAGGGTCTCTTCTTCTCCAGCTGCTGCTGGGCTCCAGGGTCTCTCCTCCCTCTCCCTGCCTCACCCAACCAGGTCCAGGGTGTCTCCTCCCCCAGCTGCTGCTGACAGTTGCCTTCAGGTAGGAGAGGTCGGGCAGCCTCCTGGGAGGCATTCAGGGGTGCCCCCAGCAGGCACTGGGGGCAGGCTGTGAGCACTCCTCCCCACTGAACAGTGAACATCTGTTTGGTTCACTTGTGCTTTTATAGTGCTTTAAGTAAATCACAATACTTAGAGCGCTTCTACCAGGGGCTTTTTGGACATCTATACTTAGCCCAAGTAGTCTCAACCTTACTTTCTGACTTTGTACTAACACAGGTAACTACCTCTCAGAAACAGAGTATGGAGGAAATCTCTGACTCCAGAACAGCCAGTATTCTCTTACTAAAAGCACCTTTGTTGGATGCAGGAGACTGAGCTTTCTCCCACATCCCAAGAGAAATCTGTGCCTAGACTACTGCATTACAATTTTTCTCTGTTTTTGAAAAGGCATACCATACTGGACTCAAGAAAATTACAGGTGTAAATTTTGTCAGAATCTGCATTTGTGCATATGCAAACACACACACACACCCTTTCAACAACTGGAATTTTCTCATGTTAAAAACTGTTTCATCAAAAATTCCTGACCAGCTCCTAACATAACTGAGTCAGTGGTAGGTATTACATAAAAGATTAAATATATCTTTCTGTTTAATCAAGTGCTAAATTAGACATTGAGAAGAAAATCTAAACATTCAAAATCAAGAACTCTATTTGCATGTGTCTGTGAAAACACTGGAGCATAGCAGTCAATGCTGACAAGCATCAATTGATCAAATCTTAAGAAAGCTGTGAACATAGAGATACAAGTAATTGGTTTAAATCATAGGGACAAAATCAGTACAAGAGAAAATCAGAAAGATAAACATTTTTAAATGCTTGGACATTTAACTATTTTGGAGGTATGCTACTTGGCCTTGAGGGGACTCTTTGTGGGCATGAAAAATAAGAACATGCACCTGTAGTGTCTCATAGCATTTGTAAGAAAAAAAATCTCAATATTACAGCAAATGGTAGAGTTAATGTTAAAAATTATGACATAAAATAAAAATTTCACACAAAATAGAGCACTATCTGCATGCTTAAAGCATGATAGGTGTAACATCTGTACCTAGGCTTAGTTTGTAAGATGCCATTCTGCCCTGAATCTGGTTCACTGTTTCTGAAAGATGTCAGAGAGGGCTCTTGTTTTTACTGAAATGCACAAGAAAATTTTTGAAATCTCAAGATGTGTTTCAGGACAGGAGAAAAGCTGGCTATATATAGGAATAGCTCTATGTGGGAGGATTTTTATGTGTGTTTCTTCTATACACTAGCTTGAGAATGAAGACCTTATTAAAAAAAGACAAAAAATCTTTACTTTCCTTACAAAATATTATTTCTGATTTGTTGCATGCTTAAAGTCATGTGTTTTGTGAGATATTTATCCTTATTAATGGTATTTTAAAATGTAGTTCAATTCAAACCTAATAAAATGTTATATATATTTCTACATCAATATTTAAATAATCATTTTTTCTATCTTAGAGGTGTATAACTCTTACTAAAAATATAAAAAACCCAAGCCCTAGGAGTATCAATAATCAGTGTATGTAGGATTTTGAAAAGTGTGGTGCATCATCCTGTACAATTCAATATATAGTTTGCTCCAGTAAAAAACAAAACTAGAACTTTTACTAGTATGCTAGGAGCCTAAGGCTATATTATTCAGTTTAAGATTGAAGCAAAAACAAATGTAACTTTGTTGGCATGCATATTAATTTTCTGTATCATATATTATATATAAAAATACAAACAACCAGGATCAAAAGCTCAATAGTTGTTGTTTCATTAGACTTGTAGCCATTAGAATTAAATGTAAGTCTCCCTTTCAGTTTCATAAAACAAAATCTGGTCTTCCTGAGCATCTTGAGAGCACCTTAATTAATATTCACCTGAGTTAATGATATATCAAATATGGCACCTTATCATAAAATTCAGAAAATCTGTGGCACAGTTTAACTATAAAGATCAGACTCAATCTTGCCTCTGTGTGATGCTATGCTGTTGATGTCTCTTAATTACTGAATTTCAGACTTGACCATGATTTGTGATTGCAACATACTTCAAACTTTAGAGAACAGGAATGTAAGCATGGACTGTAGCTTAGGCCAGAGATTCTGAGTCCTTGTAATAGTATATGGTTCTAAAACAAGTGATTAGGCTACTGATAGCCAGAAAACTTTTTGCTTTTATATGAATCGATGGAGGATTTAAAGATCTTCACCTAATGATAGCCATACTACTATCCTAGCACTGCAGATTGACTATGCTAAATGTTGATATTTCAGTATGTTTGTTTGTTTGTGTTCATAGCTTCTGACAAAAGAACTGTATCCTCCTTGCCTTGATCAACATTTAGTTGTGTGGACAGAATTTTTCTGGATTGACTTAAATACACTGATCATTATATTAAATATAATGACTTAAAAACACTGTTTATCAATCTACTGGATACAATAAATCATAGACTAAATATAGACATAGGATTTATGGCACATTATAATCTGCCTACCATCTGATAATCTTAGGTAACCTCTCTACAATCTACCAGCTACATTCTGTCACCAGGTCACCATTCTTCCTCCTGCCTTTTACCCACCCCCATACCTGTCTCTCACCCCTTTTGACCCTCATTGACACGCGTTGCATTCTCACTGACCTGCATTCTTGCATACTGGCTTCTATCCCATCCAGAGGAGCACGAAACAACTGCAAACTCTCCCCCCCTGCCTGAAGAAGGGTATTTGTACCTGCAAGCCTGCAAAGAACAATTTTTTCAACTATTTAGTTGGTCTAATAAAAGATATCCCATTTACCCAAACATCCTTGTCTGATCATTATATGCACCCTTATCATGGGTAAATTATTTGTTAAGGTGTTGCCCACGGATAGTCAGACTTGTGCATATGTTTCTTACTGCTTGCCTTCAGAATGAAAAAAATTCTGTACTCTTGATCTTGGTCATCCCATGCACATTATAGGCTTACTGAATCATTAATTATATATGAATCGTTCTTCTACAAGACATGATTCTGGTCCAGATCATCCCCATCTCAAAATGAAACCCGTGGCATGAGAGGGAACTCTGTGTGGATCCTGTTGCTGACATCTTCCACATCAGCACAACCCTGTGCCTTCAGGTTCCTATCAAACTGCCCTCTGCACAAATCTCTAGACCATGAAGACATGCCTTTTTAAGATCTAGAGGAAGGATGGAGGTTCTTTCTATATAGTCGGGGGCAATCTGAAGATGACAGTTCTTGAGGGAATTGCTGGTTGCCTGCCAAGTGGTAACACCTTCTGTCCACATGCTGAGAGCCATGCATACAAGTCACACTCTGAGGGTCAAAGTCCCAGTGGAAACCAATGAATAAAACTCTAGGGGTAAAGTTTCTAAGCTTTTTAGCACTCTGGACACTTCAAGTCAAAGGCTGGAAAACTGCTATTATAAGGGAGTCGTTGTTCTATTATTTTGACTAACACAGCACAGATTAGGCACAAAAATAGAAACTGTGAAATACCTGCCAATATTTCTTGTTGAAACAGCTCCCTTTAAAGAAAATATTTGGTTGGATATAAAAACATAACCTGATTAGGTAGCAATTTGGTGAAAAACATCTGGAAAATAAATGAGAATCTTTGAGATTGGTATCATTTCTCAAAAAGTGTGGATGCCATCAATTTTACTGAATGGTGGGAGTCTTAGAACCTCAAAGAGGAAAAAAGATTAATTATGGTGGAAATAAACCAGCTCGGGAAAAATCATAAAAGTGTCGTGAGTTAGGTCTGATCAAAAACACGCTGATGAGAATATTGGCAAAAGAAAAGACAGAGCAAGATTTATTGTGTCTATCAAGCAATTGAGTTGTATTCTGAAACATTTAGGTTTCTATGGGCTGAGATTTACTGGAATAAAACATTTACTTAGAAACAGAGAGAACACATAGCCATTATGCTGATTAACACATACATGTTGAGAAGAGGAAAATCAAATGTTTTTTCCTGCTATATGATTGATTTCTATTTCCATTGATCATTGACCAGGCTGAATATATCAAAGAAACAATAGTCATGCAGCAACAATCATGACATCACCCAGTATCCTTTCCAAAGAGTAACTAAGTATTGGAAAAGTTTACCTAATACAAACTTTGAAAAATAAGTATGTTTTATCTCTGTCTCCCCAGGTAGAATTAATAAGTGTAGAAAAAGCAATTTTAAGAAATCTATTTCATTGACAAATACTTGGATTATGTTAGCTAAAACTTCCAAGAAATATACACTGTCATATTCATAACTGTAGTGTGTTTAATTCACTAATTGTGAATATTGTTTAAGATCAGTGTTGTCAAATATGTTGCTACAGATCATTTTAATGAATTACACAAGCTTATGTACGAGTATGAAAATTTCTTTTACTGTTGCAAGAATAATGGCATATGTTTTAAAGATGTGAAAAAAATGAATATCCTATCTGATCCAATATTTTCTCCCTGAAGGAATCATGGCAAAGGAAAGACAGAAATTTAGATCAGAGAATATATTAAATTACTGAGGCTTATTTAGAAGTTCCTTAATGCTTAAATTGGCATTAACACAAAGAACTGACCTTTATGATTGTTAAACATGCATGCAAATGACCTTACAGGGCACATCCCCATGAATGTGCACATGTAGTTTTCCGCACCTGAAAGCCATTTAAGGTGCCACAAACAGCACACTGTGCACATGAATCCATGTGCCACACTGCTAATTTGTAGCATGGTGGGGTTTTTTGACATGGGCACAGCTCCCTTAAGGGAGTCTGGCATGCCATTACTCAGGCCAAAAACAATAAGGTGCTGGGACTACATGGCATTCCCACAAAGATCTTAAAAGCTGGCGCAAAAATTAGTGCAAAAATTTCACCAAGTCCTTATCAAAATATGGGTTAATGAGAAAGCTCCACCTGACTTAAAGAATGCCAACATTGTGACCATCTTCAAGAAAGGGAACAAGTCAGTGTGTTGGAATTACTGAGGCATTGCCCTTCTCTCCTTTGCTGGGAAGATTCTTACTCATCCTTCTGAATTCCACCTCCCTCTTGCTGAAGATGTCCTTCCAGAATTCCAGTGTGGCTTTAGACCATCATGGGGTACCACCAACATGATTTTTGTTGCATGACACATCCAGGAGAAGTGTAGAGAGCATTACCAGGCATTGACCTAACCAAGGCCTTTGACACTATCCATAGTGAAACCTTATGGAAGGTGCTGGTGAGGTTTGGTTGTTCCCTGAAGTTGATCAGCATCCTCAGGTTATTTCATGATGGGATGACTGTCATAGTCTGTTGCAACCATACTGGTATCAAGCAGACCTGTCATTGCTCCAATGCTTTTCTCCATCTATCTTGCTGTGATTTTGATTCTCATCCATGACTTCCTTCCTCCCAAAATTGGGGTTAAGTCAGCTTTTTAACCTGTAGCACCTTCACTGTAAAATGAAAGTTACCAAGACTGGCATCACCTACCTTCATTACGCTGGTGCCTGTGTTCTCTTTGCACACACTGAGACTGATCTGCATTCCACCCTTAACCTTTTTTCAGGTACCTATCTTAGCTTGGCACTCTCCCTTAATGTTAGGAAGAACAAGGTGCTCCATCAGCCTGCCCCAGCACAAGCTGTCTCCATATTCCCACAAATTACCATTGGTGGTGAACCCCTGGAAAACCCTGAACATTTCCCATACCTTGGCAGCCACCTCTCCCAGTCAGTCAGTCAGTCTTGATATAGAAATTGAATACAGGATTCACTGAGGCAGCATATTCTTTGGAAAGTTGCTTTGCCATGTCTTTACTGACCAAAATCTGAAGATGAAAACTAAGATCCTGGACTACAATGCAGCAGTTATCCGTACGCTCCTTTATGGGTGTGACATATCGTAGGTGACATATCAAAGTCATCTTAAGTACCTGGAATGATTCCATCAATGTTGCCTCAGGAAGGTTCTTCATGTTAGGTGGGAAGACCAGTGCACCAACGCCATCATCCTCATTGCAGCTAACTTAACTAGCATTGAGGCAAATATCATGAAACGTCAACTCATGTGTGGATGGCTGGCGCTACTTCCCTGAAGCAAGTCATCTTTCTCAATTCAGTCACAGTAAGAGGACCCTTGGAGGACAGAGGAAGTGTCACAAGGATATCCTAAAAGCATATCTTAAGAAGGGTGGCATGAAGCTAAGAAACCAGGAAGAGTTGGCTGGTAGCAGATCTCAATGGTGTTGCACCATACATCAAGTACAGCCCACTTGGAAGAGAAGTGCCTTACTGTACCCCCTTACACTAATCGTGCTCAGGAACCTGAGATATGGCAGAGGAGGAAGGAAAGCGCGCAACATCCTGGCCAACAGCTGTACCCCCCTCCTTCCCTCCAAGGCACCATCTGTCATATCTACAGAAAAACTTGAACAGCATGGATTGGACTTTTTGGCCATCTTAAAACTCACCAGTAATCCTCCCCACCCAGCAGACATCATCCCCATATTGAGAGATAGCCAAAGAGATAAAGAATTAAAAGATTTGTGGAAGGAGAGGAGGGAATCCAAATGTGTTAATCAGGAAAAGGAGAAGAATATTAGGAAGAAAATACTATTTTCAAATATTTGAATGCATTACAGAATACTGCCAGTAAGAAACAACAAACCAAAAAAAAAGGGAAATTGAAAATTTTGTTTAAAAATCATTGAAAGGCTTTGTCTCAAGTTAAAGTTAATGAACATAAAACCTAATCTGTAGATCAGGGCAAAACCATGGATGGTTTTTGGATTTGAGATTTTCAGCATTTTTTGTAACATGAAAATTTTTTTGTTGTTTTCCTAAGATTTTACTTTGAGGTTCTTTTTTTACTCTTTGAGGTTGTAGGATTCCTGCCATGCAGTAATCACCATTCTTGGGATTTTCAAGATATTCAATTATAAAGACATAATCTCTCATTCCTTCTCATTTTTATTCCTCCCTTCAGGTAATTCTTGCTTGGCTTTACATAAAAGGAATAACATAAATAACATAATCAAGAATATTAGCAGTAGTAAAACACATGTACAAGTACCATACTTATAGCTTCAGTAGTTCTAATACAAGGACATGCAGAAAACTCACCAATACTGCAATAGCATTACACATATAAAACATTCAAAAGATACATAATAAATATATGTATACTAGTCATACTGTTTCATAATCAGAAGAATAGCTGGAAAAAACTCTAACTGGTAGTTAAGTTTCAGGCTTGGTAAATTTCCAAACATTTTGTTAAATTAACCCAAAATGGTTTTTTTTTTTCCGATGTCAAATCCAGCGGAAACCTGGACTTATGGACCTTCCTCCCCATACTATCATCATACCTATCCATGCTAGTCCTACAACAGCATCTTTTCTACGCCTGTGACAACATTTCTCCACTCTATCTCTCTTTGAATGTTCTGCTGCCATGGCTAGACTCTTATTTTTGCCAGAGGTAGCAAATGTAAAGTGAGCCTGACTGAAGACACGTTCTTATCTGCACTAAACCTATCTGATTTGTATTAAAATTGGTGCATATCTGGAGCCTGAAATCTATATCTATTCCTAGCTGTTTTAGTTGTGCTTTCCTAAACAAACTTCCCTGGGGTTATTTTGTGAGAAGATGCCATTGAGCAGGAATAAAAATGGGTATACGGGACCTGGGGTAGAGGAAAGTGTCAGATTATGGGTTCTGAGTTTCCTCCATAACCTTTTACCTATATTTATAAAGACCTTAATTTATTACAATTAACAACAAAAAATAAGATTTTCCCTTGTTTATGCTTTTTCATTACAGTTTGCACCTTAGATTGCTTAACTTCATTTTCAGGCAATAGTGGAAATCTGATGTTTTGGGGTTTGTAATTCTTCAAGAAAATGTTTACATTTAAAAAAGGCTATTGAAATTTCAAAGTAAAAATGTGATTATAAAAATAATATTTTTAAAGTAAAATGAAAAATAAAATTATTTGACATCTATTTGAATGCCACAATACTTATGTACATATTATAACGTATAATAAAATTATAATAAATATTTAAAACTTTTAATGTACGGACTCGAATAGATTTTAAGACAGTTCAAAACTGTATATTTCTAAGGGAAAAAACAGTAACATGGATAGAGAAGGAAAGGAATGATACTTAAAGGGGTTAATATAAGGCAATGGTTGTGGTGCAACGATGCCAGAGAACATAATAAAAAGTCTTTGTGTAATCTAAATTTAGTATTATCAGAATCTGGGGGAAATTGACTGAGATGCTATTAGAAAAAGAACAAAGTCTAGTGCTGGAGAATATGGACGAAGGCAAGCTAAAAGTATCTCTATTTACAGATGATTCGAATCTGAATAGTAGTTCAGAAAATTGCTCTCTAAAAATGGAAACCATTACCGTATTACAATTCACTTGGAAGTGAAAGAACAGAAAGCAAGAGCCCCAGTATTGAGAATGGAATTCATGTGTATGGGGCTAGGATGAATTTCTTTTAAAAAAAGGAGGTTGAGATAAACATGTCAGGAAGATATAAAGTAGGGAAGGAAAGGCACATAGTATAATGATATATGTTTAAATAATAGAACACCTGTGATTCTGGTATTAAGAGTTAATCCTTTAATGCCAAAGATTCTTCTTCTTTTTTTTAATTCTTATTACAATAAATTATTGAACTTAATGATGTGTGTGACTGCACCCAAGCTTCATACTTCATGAACATTGAGGAGGTTTGGAATTTGAACCTGAATCTGGATCCAAATTTTCCATATGGTTTCCCTCGCTGCAATAGGTCAACCTAAAATCTCAGATTCAAACAGCCTTAAGATTAGCATTGTTCAAAATCCAGTGCTGAATTTCACTCCTCAAGCTCATAGGTAATGTGTAGATCTTATCTGCCACTTTGCCTGCCATGGCTAAATGAGTAATTAGGTCTGGGTACACTGTATATTTTACTGAAAGCTCTTTTTTAATCCAATGCAGATTTTCAGTGTTTTAGCAATAATTTTCAGCAATAAATCATTTTCATAATAATGAATTATCTTGCATATATTCAGCGTATTGGGATTTTATTTCAACTCGCATTTGTTTAAAATCATTACTACAAAGTAACATAAAAATGATCAAATGCATATATTAAAAATATCCTGACTAATGATTTCTACTAATTATCAAATTTGGTCACAGTGCTCTAAAACATGTATGACTATGTGTTTTAAGATAACTGATGGCTATTCAGTTTAGTCTTTACTCAAAAAGAAATGCCAGGCTTCAATAATGTATACCTCAATTCTCCCTTTGAGGCACCAGCTAGGGGGTCAGCTTTTCACTGCACACTCAAACTCCCTTTCAGAGAATCCAGTATCAGAAACCCTGGATGAAGTTCAATCCTCATGTAGGTAAGCACAGCTCTTTCAGAGTCAGTTGGCTTGCACTTGGATACAGTTAGGCTACATATGATTTCCTAAATCATATTTATTAATGAGTCACAATTATGGAGAATGGGAAGACTCCCTAATTAAGAGCAAAACCCAAGCTATTCCTATAAAAATTATGAGAAACCATTACGTGAAAGTAGCTTTAGAGGGGCAGAAAAAGGCCTCATTTTGACATTTTTAGTCCTGTTTTTCTTGTCATAGATTCTCCTCTATGTGCAGATTAGTAGAAGCTGTAGTCAAAACAATATATATTTCCCATTCCCCTGCAGGTTTCACAAAGTTTGTAAAACTTCAGTTTTATTTTTTTTTCTGTTAAATGTTTCCTATTTATTGTTCACATGAGAAAAAATCATTAGAGAATTGGGACGTGTATTTTATTATCTGATTGTTGTCTGTGTCAATGTATAAAAACTGAAAACATCTTGAATTATATAAGCTAAGGTAATCATGCAGGACTCATGATAATAAAATCCTGTTTTGACTAGTAATGTTGTGGTATGAACTTCATCAGGATATTATCATATAATCAAGCTGTCTTTTCTGGAAAAGTATACTTTTTCGCTTAAGTGGCACTTTGAAATTACTTTTTTTCCTCCACACACCCCTTTTCTTTCCTCTCCACCCCCTCAGTGAAGGATCTCATTTGTTACAAGCCAGTTAGAAATGAGAAAATATTTGACTACTACTGATGATGGGCCTGTAAACAATGGCCGAGTTTTCTAGTTACTATAGATTAAATACCCTTTTGCTCAGAATAAACTCATAGCAACACACTGAATTCCATTTAAATTTGCAAGAAATATACATCAAATTAAAGACTATTAGTGCAGTTGCTAAGGCTTCTCTCACTGCAGTAGTTTTCCACTGACTTCCTTCAGTGGACATTTTCTAATTGTGTATGCAGACTCTGAAAGTTAAGACTACTTAAGACAGTCAGGAACCAAGAAGTAGCTTGGGGAGGAGGGGCATCTTTTTGACTCTCACTTACATAGTTCACTTTTCCTAAAAGACCTTGGTCACCAGGTGGCACTGTAATATATAGTTTTGCAAATTATTTTTCATCTGTAAGCAAGTTTTCAGCTTTTGAAGGCTTGAAGTACTAAATTGTTAATTCTGGTCTGCAGTATTCATTTAAAAGAAACTATGGCAGAGACTGACTTCACTTCGTTGGCTTTTTTATAAGTATACAATAAGTGACAATCTTATTTTTACTGGTTGATTTTTCTAAATCTTATTTATTCTTTTTCTGCTTTTTTATATTTGAAGGCAGTTCTTTGGATAGAGTAACTTCTTGACAACCTTGAAAGTTTCTGAAAGAGGACATCACATACATGCTGTCAGTTGCCTTTACTACAGGATTGGAATTTGTGACTCAAGTCACAAATTGTCACTCAAGTCACCTGGATTTTAGTCTACTTGTTTCTTCTTCTCTTGGAAGATGCCTTTCAAGATCTCAATTCTGATTTTGCTTGGCTTTTTTGCTTGAATAATTAATATTCAAAGAAGGAACAATAGTAGAATATTTTCTAAACAAGGTTTAGAAAACCAACCAGTAAAAATAAAATGGTCTACTTTTGCATTAAAAACAGTCAGTCTAATTTGAAATTGGATAGGTATTCCTTTTTAAATTGTATTTTGGTGGACATTAGGGTCAATTTGTATTTTTTGGTCATATTATTTACAGTGAATTTGTTATCTCTTTCGGTGTTGGGAGTTTTAATGTTGTTATGAATATATTTTTATGTTTATTATTTATTTTTATACATTGCTTAAGTGCCTAGGAGTTAGATCTTAAAGCACTTTTATGAATTAAAAAAAATATTAATTTGCCAAGGGTCATACTGGTATCAAATTTACACTCAAGTCACCATAACTCACCATATTCACTGTGCAGTGTGGGTGTGCATATGTAGATGCACTGTGTACTGCGCAGTCATTTTGGTTATTGCACAGTAAATGTTCAATATGTAGGCATACCCACAGTGTATTAAAAAATATATTTCATTCAGAAGACCAGTAACTATTTTATCTAAAATAAATAATTCCATATTATTTTCTTACTTTTGGGTCCTAATGTATTCTTTTTATATGCCATTAGTTGGGGTAGGCAATTCAAATGTCCTTTGAGGTAAGAAGGGCTTATTTAATGTTTTCAGATGACATTAAGCCAGATATATCTGCAAAAAAACCCACTATAGTGCCCAGAAAGCAAGAAGACAATTATATTCCTAACTCTGTGTGTGTGTGTGTGCGCGTGTGTGTGTGAGAGAGAGAGAGAATTGTAAAGGGGAAAAAGCAAAAATCTCTCTCTCTCTCTTTCTCTCTCTCTCTCTCTCTCTCTGCATGCACACCTCTGAAACCATCCACTAATGGTGGTAATAACTGGCCACTGTACAGCAAAGAATGACTCATAGGGCCAGAGAGAGCAAGCAAAGAAAAATTCAATTCTGTTTTCTATCATTTAGGGCAATTGCTTGGAAAATGGGTAGTTTAGGGCTCTGATCTTCATTCTCTTTCTCACTCAATAATTGCAGGTGAGAAGCAGGGACAAGAACCTTGACTTTTCTTGTTGTTTGGCTGGGTCAATATTCATTAATCATAAAAGTTTTGGGCCAAATGGTTTTGGATCCCATGAAATTTTTTATGACAATTCTTTCATTTTAAAATTTCGTACCAACTCTATGAGGGTATTATGGTTAGGGTTAGGATGTGCGGTACTACAGTCTTGGGAGCCATATGAGGGCCAAGTACGGATAAAAAAAATAGACACAATAACAAAACAAGCCAAAATAGTTCAAATCCAAAATATTTATTTATTTATTTATTTATGTGTTTATTTATTTTTACAAGTCTCACCCAGCAATTTGTCCAGGCTCCTTTTGAAAACTGTGTCCAGTGTGTTCCATTTCTTAAAGGATTAGTAACTAACAATAACTAGTGAAGCCATATTGACCTTCTATTACATTACACTTTTTTCTTCAAAAGGAAGAGCTCTTGGAGTCACTGTAATGTACCATTGTGCTGATATTTTATTTTTAAATGAACAGCAGGAGTTGATAGGGCAATTTAGTTTCCATTCTTATACAGCCCTAAATTTTCCTTTTGAGATTGGCTGTCAGTTCATGGCTACAGGTATTTCTTTTGTTGTTGTTAACCTGTCAAAACTTGTCTGCTTAGAACTAGAAGTGAGCCCAACAAGTTTGTTTCATATTTGCCACTTGATGTCCCTGAATAGTAAAAACCTTTGGTCATCATCAGATGAAGGTGTTTTAGATTAGCAAACTAGAGGTGAAAATCTTAATGTTTTTCCCCTGTGCCTTGTGACATACACAGCACTGAAGTTTTTTTATCTTCACTTGTCAAATGGATTCTAGAATATTTCTATTGATTGTAATTTTGCTGCTGACTTTTCAATATATTTTCATAGGACAGCAGGAAGTTCAAAAAATAAAGGAAATCCTTCCTTAATGAAGGTGTATATTTTTTGTTTCCGCAGTGAACAATCTTCTTCTGTCATCTTTGTTAGATTATGGTTAATTTTGTATATGAAGTTGGAATATTTATCTTTTAGTATTCAATCCTTCCTTTTCAGGAATCTGGGATATTAGTGTGTGTGTGTGTGTGTGGGGGGGGTTGTGTGTGTGTGTGTGTGTGTGTGTGTGTGTGTGTGTGTGTGTGTTTTCATTTCAATAAAGCCCAGATTATATATAGCTCAAAACATCAAATGCATGAAGTAACATAAAACGGCTCTGCCTAATTCAGAAGACAATTGTAACTAGTAAGTTATAGACATTAGCTCTGGTATTCAGAAATGAATTATTTATTATAGAAAATGTTCACTCATACCAGGCCAAGGGATCCAGGATGGACTCAGTGCTGCATTTACACTCCACCCCCCGCCACCTTCCTTTGATTCCTGCTCCTCCACCCAAAAGTTACAACTGATGGCAGTGGCATCAGCATTTCTATTCAGATAGCAGTGAGAGATTCACTTAATTTTATATGGCCGCTTCACTTGATAAGTTTTAATAGTCTTAATGTTCCATTAATTAACCTATTCTTTCTTTTGAGAACCTGCTGTCTGCTATCTGTTCCTGGTAATGTACTTTACAACCTTGCAGACTGGTTTTAACTCTAACTAAAAACACCAACTCAGGTGTGGGAATAACTTTCAGTGAAATGCTGAATATACTGTCAAGATGCTCAGGAAAGCTTGATTTTGCTTTATTATTCTGGAAGAGATGGACACTAATTTCTAATGACTACAGGATCAAGGAAACAATATCTTGTGAGTATTTTTTGGCTAGTTTGTTACATTTTTAATATGTAATATAGCAAATTACATATAACAAATTAATCCACAGTCCAATAAAAGCATATGTAGCTTGCTCAATCCTAAACTGAATAATATTGCCCTAGGCTGCTAGCATATTAGTAAAGAGTCTAGGTTTTTTTACTATGAGAAAAAATGTGTTGTATTATGTGGTGATGCACGACACCATTTTCAAAATCTACACCTTTTTCAAAATCCTATATCTGACCATGCATCAGGCTATGCCTTCAGGATGTCATGTCCCCAGTCCTGAACACAGGGCATCTACTTTTGTTGTAAAATCAGAATATATGAATACTTTAAGTTGACACTAAAAGGTTGCATCTATACAAGACACTACGGTGCAGTACCGATGAGCTACTATGCTGTAGTTTGTTGCTATTGCACAGTGGTGTTGCTGGGCACTAACTGTAATGCAGCACTACTGCACAGTAATGTTAGGAAAAAAAAACTCTGCAGTGATGGTACATCCTAGTAACTGTGCAGTCATTTAGTATTTGCATAAATAAGTACTAAATTACTATCCTGTAACAACTGTGCAGGCCACTGTACATGTAGACATAGCCAAAGAGTAGATACTATTTGAAGTAAAAGCAGAAAAGTACACAGTACTTAAGGTCTTTCTAATTATGAACGGAAATGAAAATGAAGTCTCAAATGAGAAAAAAAAATGAAGAGGTGGGAAGGGATCAGGTTTTCAAGGAAAATAGGACAGCTTGAGACAAAGCAAGAAAATACATTTTGGAAGGATGCCAACCCTGTTTTCCAAAAGAATGTATTTAAAAAATGTAGAGGAACCTCAGTAATTTCTGTGCTAGAAGACCATGAACACCCATGCTATTAATTATAGCAAATATGCATGGATGAAGTGACATAGTATTTTTGTTTTGTTTTGTAGGAAGGTCACCTGCAAAGAGGTACTTTCAACTGATTATTTACAGTAATGGTTTTTCAACTGGCAACGTTACAAAGGACAATCAGTGTGGAGAAATAGGGTACAACAATAATGTTATTATAATGTAAAGCAAGAAGCATCATGCTCCCATACCCCAGTACACCCTTGACCTACAAAGTCAAATATTTCCTGTTGAACTCTCAAAAGACACAGACAGGTGGATGCAGCCACAAATAACAATATTATAACTTACTGGCACTCTTACAGCATACTCATGTATTTTTTCCACTCTGAATAAGATATTTCCAAGACAAGGTGCCCCATAGATGAAAGGATTACATTAAAAGGACAAGTGTTAAATATAATTCATGGATTTAAAAAGCTTGGTTTGGTAGTCATGAGCTATGGAAGGGTTAGAGAACAGCTGAGAAGAAGGTTGCAGCTTTCAGATTTTTTTTTGGTATGAGACTGTGATGTACCTATGAAGCAAAGGTCACAATACATAGCACTTATTATGCTCCTCATGCTCATTATGTTGTATGGTTCAGAGTCTTGGATTCTAATGATGTAGGAATTGAAGCTAGTTACAAACTACAGAAATGGATTTTCTAAAGATAGTTCTTCAGAAGTTAAGAGACTGAGGGGAATTTAAGAGATGAAGAAGACCAGTGTCTCAAGAGACATACTAAATCAGGAGAGTTGGAAAACACAAGAAGAAAGGCTGAGGTTGATGTGGTTTGAACACAGGAAAAATAAGTGAGGGTAAGTTACTGCATGGAAATTCTGAAGACAGTGCATGAAGACTCGAGGCCAAGGAGAGTAGACCAGCAGAGACTCCCTGTGCATGAAGAAGAGTGACTGTGCCTAAAAGCTTGCCAAGAACTTTTTTCCAGCTATTCAGTTGGTCTAGTAAAAGATATTACATCTACTCAAAGAACCTTGTCTGCCAAGAGGCCAAGGAGAAATTTCATGAAGAAGATGATGTAACTCCTGGGAGGAAATCAAGATTGTAAGGCCAGAAGGGACCTTAGATGACCGTTGGGTCCAGCCCCCTGCACCAGGCAGGAAAGATAACTGAGGGTCAGGTGACCCCAGCAAGGTGCCTGTCTAGTCTCCTCTTGAAGATTTCCAGGGTAGGTGATTGCACCACCTCTGGAGGGAGGTTATTCCACAGTCTGGACACTCTGACTATGAAGTTTTTCCTAATGTTGAGCATGAATCTGTCTTCCAGGAGTTTGTGGCCATTACTCCTAGTTTTCCCCTTGGTGCCCTAGTGAACAGTTGCTAACCGAACCCTTGATGTACTCCCCTAGTGTACCCGTAAGAGAAAGATGGACTTAGCCTGTTGCCAGACCCAATGAGATATTAGAACTGGCTCCTGATAATGAAGTACAGGGTTACTAAACTGACATGTCTGAGGAATGCGACCTAACGTGTACAAAATGGATGCCTCCTGATCTCAATGAATTAGATCCATTATTGGAAAACAATTGCTGAATTATTTACATTTGTAGGGAATTCAACAAGCTGTTTTGCTCATTAATAGATAATAAGATACATATGAGAATGTTCTTTTGCAAGCTTGTTTTCTTATTGTAATACCCTGTGCTCAGGAAATAATATTCAAGCTTCTCAGATACTTTAATTGATTCAAAATATGGCAACCCACCCGCTCACATTGTGGGCAGAATTATACATTGCTCAATGTTAGTGTCTACATTAATTTTGTTGCAATGTACCAGAGAGTTCACCTTGTTGCTGTTAGTTTTCAGAAGTCCTGAGTTGCTGTCTGAGCTACTCAGGAATACTTACCTTCCCTACCTATACCCAGCATGTTCCATATCAGCTCCATTTCTCAGGGAAAATGCCACACTGACAAAATAAGCTGTGAGAGAGCTAAGCACCTTTCTTTTTGCAGCTGGAATATGGCAATGGGATTCCTTTTCTCAAAGGATCAAAATATCGCTGCCACCAGGACTAACCACAACATCCATCTCTGTGTCTTAGTTTTTCATAAAAATGAGGTTTATAATAATTTTTCTTAAAAAAACCCCTCACACTTTGGTTCAAGCTTTCCTAACCTTTCCTTTCCATTTTCCACATTCCATTCCAATCATTAAAAAAGCAATACATCCTATTCCAAATTCTTCTCTCAGGAGCAGTGTAACTGAGAGGAGAATTTGTCAGTTTGTGTTTGGAGTGATATAGCTGGAAGCCATTTCAAGCATTCACAGAAAAATCTGGCCTGGCATCTTTCTGTTGTTATTGCTGGTAAAAAGTTAATAAGCCTGCACTAAGCACTTTATCCTGTAGTGGTGGGTGGTGGAATGAATGTATGGATAGGCAGAACTAATTCCAGGCAGGTTCTAGAGGGCACGTAAAAAAAAAATCTCTTAATGTTTTTGCATTAGCTCTCGCCAAAACAGTGCTCAAGGCTTTAACTAAAACATGCCTTTCTCTCTTGTCTGCTTAGAATATAAATGTAAAAATGCCAGTAACTTTATTTCTAATGGAAAATTAATTTGTTGGTCCATATAACCTGTTAAATAATTTAGAGCTAGATTGTCATTTTACAATCAGCAGGTAAAACCATGCTGTCCTGGACCCGGGAATAAACTGTAGCACTGAGGAACCACAAGTTATTCTCTGGTTTTCCTCTTGCTCCTGCAATGATCTGTATTCTGCTCCATGCCTACCATTCTGGCTCTTTATGCAAATTTTCTCTCCGTGCCTCCTCCTCAGTCCCTGCATGGTTGGGAGAAGAGTCTTGCTGTTCCAGAAACTACTCTATTTCTGTGACCTGTATTAATGGTGGACTAAATAGATGCACAGAGAGTGTAAAAGTACACAGACATTGTAACATAAACCTTTTGCATCGTATTTAGAATCCTAGGAGCCCATGTAGAGAGAACATTTATATCATGTCACAAAGGTATTTAGTTTCCCTAATGCAAGAATTCACTGGGTACCATTCACAAAGTATTAGTGATTCAAACCAGGTCAAACACTTGAACTATATGTTTTTCATAAAATAGGGATATTTCTAAAATATTTGCATCCTCTATGTAACTGTTCTTTCACTGCTGCTAAAATACACACTGTTTTGCTTTAACACCTGACACTGCCTTTCATGCTCTGATTATGTTCCCAGTAGGGATGAAAAAAGCTAGCCATTTGTCCAAGAATTTTGCTTACGTCTCATTTCCATCTTCAAATTTAATTAGGCCCAAAGAGCCCAAGACATTGAAAAGAAAACATCAACTGTTTTTAAAAGGAGTGGAATACATGTCCCCTTACCTTGCCCTACATCCAGGTCTTCCTGCCAAACCATCTCAGCTGATGCAGGTTCCCTGTTTCTTAGCTAAAACCATTTACTGCTACATGTGAACTCATGGTTCAGTCAGCACTCATTCATCTTGGATTTACTGGAAACTTGTGCTCAGAGTCCTGTTCTGGTGGCCATTTTATCTGGTGTCTCTCTGTGCTTCCTGCATTAAGCATTAATGCAGTGCACTCAGCTGTCATTCCTGAGTTTGGGGTTGGCTTGCAACACAATTCTGTTTCTTACTTTTTCCAGCCATCCACATTTTCCTCCAACTGTGAGACAGGGGTCCCAGTTTTTAGTTCTGGCTGAGCTCAGCTGAGATGGAGTGGAAAGGTGGCTGTGTAGCAAATTTTGTCTCCTTGTATTTTTAAGCTGTCTGGGGACCTATCTGGCCTCTGTCTTAAATTAGATTCCAAGGCCTGCTCTGATTTACATTCAGCTGCCTGTTTCCCTCAGGGGTTGTCAGAATGTCCAAGAGCTCTGGTAGGATCCAGCCATACCACTGAACTCCTGCCATTTCCCTGGCGTGCCACAATGTGTTGGAAACTTTGTTTTTGGAAGCAAGAGTGGGATTTAACACTATTCTGGTAAATGTATGCACCTGGGAAATCCCATTGGGCTGAGAGTGGTCCTTGGTTTCAGCTCTGCTACCTTTTTAGACCTTTTATGGTGCACTGTAGGCCAGCAGAGACTTGTGTTCATGATCTGTCTTCTTTCTTTTTGCTGGAGAGCAACTTGGAAAGCCTTACAGTCAGACTGGAATCTTGGCCCGGCTTGCAAATGAAAACACGGGAGCCAGTGGATCTTTTCTCTAAAAACATTTGTTAAATGTAGATGTTTGAGGTAAGTAGATTTTGCTGAAAGAAACATCCTCCGTCATACAACAACCCAAGGTCCAGCCTACTTTTCAATGTTCTTATGTGAAATCTACTTTAAGGATTCCCCTGACATAGACCAAATGGTATTGTCTTATGAGCCCTCCTTCCAGAGATGGGGGCAGCTATGGCTGGGCAAAATAGCATATGGCTGCAATGCCCTGTCCATGTGGGAGCTCTGTCTGTTACTGTAGGCCATAGAAAGCAGGAGCAATGTTTTAATCCACAAACCTGAGATCAGGATGCTGCAAAGCCAGCTTAAAATAACCGTATCTTCAGCTGGGCCCGAAGTTGCTCTGATACAGCAGGTGATTGGACCCCTTTTACTAAGAATCCTTTCCAGCGTCTGTTGGCCAAGTTTATTACTTGTCCTAATTACAAGAATTTTCCAGTCGTTTATACTTGTTTGGAGGGTGTGAATTACCAATGTAAGATACCTTTAAATAAGTCCAAATAAAATAATAATACTGTAATGAACTGTGCAAATGAAATGCAATGCACTGTAGTTGTGTGACAGCAGGGGGAGCAGCTCTGCTGACTGTGAACTGCCAAACTGTGCTAACTGCATGTAACAACAATTCCCAGAGACCCTATGGGCTGGGAGACAAAAGACACAGGAAGCAGAAAGGAAGAACAGAGTGTGGGAACCAGCAGCAGAGCACAGATGCAGTGGCAGAGGGAAAGTGCATAGCCAGGGACTCCAGAGGAGTGATGGAGCCAGGACAATCGGGCTGTATCAGCTGGACACAGATGTGCAGACAGCAGTTGAGCACTCTCAAGACTAGAGGCTGGTTTGGGACACCTCTGGAGGTGTGGGAGTGTACAAAGTTTGTCGAGGGCCTGTACTTTAGTACTGGTGTGTGTTATTAGTTACCTGTTTTTGAGTGAATATACCACAGTGTTATTGCTTGTTATCTATTTTTCAGCTTGTAAATAGATGTACTTAACCATAGAATCATAGAAAATCAAGGTTGGAAAAGACCTCCGGAAGTCATCTAGTTCAACCCCCTGCTCAAAGCAAGCACCACCCCCAACTAGATCATTCAAGCCAAGGCTTTGTTGAGCTGGGTCTTAAAATACTCCAAGGATGGAGACTCCACAACCTTTTTGGGTAACCTGTTCCAGTGCTTTACTGGCTTCCTAGTGTGAGAGTTTTTTCCTAATATCCAGCCTAAACTTCCCTTGCAGTAACTTGAGACTGTGGCTTCTTGTTCTGTCATCTGCCACCACTGAGAACAGCCCAGCCCCATCCTCTTTGGAACCACCCTTCAAGTAGTTGAAGGCTGCTATTAAATCCCCCCTTGATAGTCTCTTCTCCAGACTAAATAAGCCCAGTTCCCTCTACTTCTCCTCAGAAATCATGTTCCCCAGCCCTCTACCAATTTCTGTTGCCTACTACTGGACTCTTTCCAATCTGTTTACATCCTTTCTGGAGTTGGGGCCCCAAAACTGGACACGGTACTCCAGATGTAGCCACACCAGTGCTGAATAGAGGGGAAGAATCATTTCCCTCAATATCCTAGCAGTGCTCCTACCACTGCGGTCCAGTATGCCATTAGCTTTCTTTTCAACAACGGCACACTGTTGGCTCATATTCAGCTTATTGTCCATTGTAAGCCCAGGTCCTTTTCTTCAGAGCTGCTGACCAGCCAATCAGACCCCATCCTGTGCTGGTGCATGGGATTATTCTATCCTAAGTGTAGGACTTTGTACTTCTCTTTATTGAACCTCATGAGAGAACTTTTGGACCAATCCCCCAGTTTGTCAAGGGCTCTCTGAATCCTAGCTCTACCCTTCAGCACATGTATTACTTCCCCCTGTTTGGTGTCATCTATGAACTTGCTACGGGTGCACTCCATCCTATCTTCCAGGTCATTGATGAGCAAAACTGACCCCAGGACCAACCCTGGAGCACTCTACTTGACACTGGCTGCAAACTAGACATCAAGCCATTGACTACTACCCTCTAAGCCTGATGATCCAGAGAGTTTTCTATCCACATTACAGTTCATTCATCCATAATGTTAATGCTTATCTACTTGTATTTGTTTATTTCTCCCTGGCCTGTTGGCTTGTGAGCCTAATCCATAGCATTTTCTATATAAAATTGGGAACTTCCCTTTGGCTTTCTGTGCCAGTTTCTGGGGCTTTAGTACAATATTCTGCTCATTAGTATTTATATTTTTTGTAGAAGTGGGAGGGGGTTGAGATTTCCTGCTCTGATCAGTTCAATGGCAGATACAGCCTTGATGTGGGGACTTTGTATAGGCCATCTGGTAAAATTCTGGCAGGAATTTGACCCCTAAAACTTGTTTTGGAAATAGAAACTATTGATGCTAACACCCACATTTTATAAAAGCTGATGTCCATTATGATCTCCACACTGCACCAGCTCTGTTTGCATCCAGTCATAAAGGACACAACCAGTGAGTCCCCTGGGAGAAACAGCAATCTAATCAAACTTTTCAGGTGCAATACAGTAACAGAAACTTCTTTCCTACTACCAACCTCCTCTCCCTTTCACAGATTCTGACAGTCAATTCCAGCTATGTATTCAGGGAGCACTAAGGCACCACTTCCGGAAGCACTGGTGAACCAGGCTGATATACAGAGAAGATGCACTGTGATGCCAGAGAGAAAGGAGAAACCAGACCCATGCATAGTAACTGCATCAGTATGGAGCTGTAAGAGACAATTGTGTTAGCATGTGCGAAACTGGTGGGGTGGGGAATATTCAAGGGCATTAACAGTCTTTGTGAGTCTATGTTGTGGCTGGGAGGGTTTCATTCTTACCCCTCTCTTGCTTCTGGCAGGTGGTCTCGGCCAGCTGTCTTGAAACTGGTGATGGCTCTTGAGGTCCTTAACTATTAGATAGTATCAGATAACATAAGGCACCTCATCTGTTTCAAGTAGTGGCAGAGTACTCTGTAGGCTCATAGGAGGATCTCATTGCTTGGGTGTCATGTTCCAAGTGCCCCAACAATCAATGCTTACATTGTTGCATCATACTCCTTTTCCCTCAGGTTATCAGCCAGTTGCCTGTACTTGGACAGGTTTTGCTCCCTGGCTTGGGTGAAATCCTGTCACTGGTTCTTGAATGTAGGATTGTCATGTTGATCATCAGGATTTTTTTTCTTGTCATCATTTGTTACCACAGTGTCCAGACACAGCGGGCTACAGCAGATTGGGATGGCCTAGTTCACAGCTAATGTCCTGACCAATGCCAAAATGCAGATATTCACCTGCTGGTTCTGTATGGCACTTTGGCAGAGTTGCCACACCTTTGCATGGAGCTTGCAGCCATATGGGATATGGGTAGGGGGAACAAGGTAGGAAAAACAGTTTAAAAGTTGTCATGCTTATTTTTTAATTATTTTTTTTCTTTCTAAATAGTTTTCAATTTATTTTTCAGTCCGTCTTGCATAGGAACTTATTGAAAGTCAAAATATGCCACACACATATATGGGCTATCAGTCTGTGTATGAACATTGGAAGTGTCTTTTCAGTTGGAGAAAAATGCTGACAATACTAGTTGGGCATTCACAGCCAAGGTACAAAGATAAGTAGGACAAGGGACCTCCGGTCTTTTCCAACAAGCTAAGTCTGTTTTTTCAGAAATCAGAAGACTCTGGAAGGCCTGGATATAGATCAAACCAGCTGGTCTTTTCAGTTCTGTTGCTGTTCAGAGGAACTTTGTTCCAAGTTCACTCATCCCTACTAACAACAAGACAGTACCTCATACTGTTCCAACGCTGGTCCTACTTGGCTGTGTGCAATATCCCTGTGTTCACTTTGTATAGACTTACAAAGCCCACCTGGAGATATAAAAAAAAAAGCAAAGAAAAGCAAAGACAGATACTTTTTGATTAATTGTGGTTACAGGAAAGCTTTGCATTTTCTTTTTTCTACACAATTTGTTGAAGAATAGCATGAAACTGAGAGAGAGGTATTGACTGACTAAACTTTGAGGCTGCATAAACCATAAGCACATGAAAAGTAACCAGCAGTTCCTCCTTAATATAAATGTTGCCTCTATATAATGATGATTTCCAGGGGCAATCCAGCAGGTAGCACAAATGTAAAGCTGCTCTAGCAGCTACACTTCCCCAGAGCATCAGAAAGGAATAGCATTTGGAATCAGGTACCCCTTGATAAATCATATATAAACCTCACCAGTGACTTTTACTGCCAGCAGAAAGAGTTTAAGTATCCACTGTTTGAATCTCTCAGACAGTAAAGAGTGCCATATGCATCAGACTGAGGTTTTAAAACTGCTGATGTTCACATTTAACCTACACAGGCTTAATCCAATCTTGAAAAATTAATATAGTGCAAAATTTTGCCTTGTGAGGTAATGTCTTTTCAGAGCTTTTTTTTTTTTTTTACATGTGGATCATCAAATGCTAATACTAATGCATCCTGCTACAACAGCAGAATGAATGTCTGCATGCTAAAGAAATATGGTCTGTGCCAGGTAGAGTATGGTATCTACTGTATATTTTACTGGGATTTTATTATTTTTTTGGTGGGCTTTTTTCCCTTTCCCTGTCCAGACATAGGATATGAATGACCGGAAAAGAAGAGGCGGTGCTTAGTAAGCACTATAGTGCTTACCATTCTGCTCTGTGCTATTTGCAGCCAAAGTAAATAAAGTAGAGTAATTGCCACCAAAAGCATCTCACAGTAGATCTGCCTTTTTTATTGATGTTGTTATTAAACTGCTATAAATGTTTTAGACTGCTGCTAAAGATGACCCCCCCCCCAAAAAAAACCCCAAAAACTCCTCAGCTGCTGTCTGTCACTAAAGGCTATTAAGTTTATCATTTAGCAAAATCAGACAGTGCAGGAAGCAGGCTAAACAGTAATGTTAAACTCCAATATGTTTTAAATAGCTGTAAAGAAAAATTAGACTGCAGTGGGGCAGGAAAGCTAGTTTACCATACCATAAATATAAAAGACGGCATGTTGACCTGATTTACTTATATGTGGAGATACTATATGCTCTTCAGGGAGGAAATCAGTTCACTGAAGTTTATGTAGGCAGACTAAATGCTATATATTTCTCCATATAAATATGGAATAGTATAAAGGTTCCTTCTTCAATTAGAGAGCAAATTCCTGGGTGCTGCATGTTAATGCAAATAACAAACTAGCCACCCAGTTTATAGATTACTTTTGGAATTATAGTAGAGCTATATAAAAACACTCTAACACAAGTATGATAGATGTATCATAGTTTGTTTACAGTGTATTTTTTAAATTGTGGCAGAATATGATTTGTACTTGCTATGGAAATATGAAGGTTATAAAAGCAGATACTCTGCCATGCTGAGAGTTTCCCATTTCCTGGCCTAATCCAAGCTTTTGTGAGCCTTTGTGAGAAACCAGCATCCATGGGCACATGCTCTATCCTCAAGCAGTCTAGCTATGAAAGCTAAGAAAAATGTAGAAAAGTCATTGTAATACCATTTTTATTTGGGCTGGTCTTCAAAAGGCAGATTAAAAGTTTTGGGGGTGTTTCCTGATGAGTGTTTTAGTGCTTATTGTTTTATTTTTAATATTGTGTCTGGTTTTTATTATGAGCTGTCCTGAGCCTCTTTTGTAAAGAGTGGCATGAAAATCTTATAAAATAAATTTATGTGCGTGGAGGGGGCGTACAAGCATCAGTGCATTAGTATAATATTTTCTCCCATTTGATACCCAGTGGGTGCATCTACACAAGATGCTAACTGTGCAATAGCCTAATTTTACTGTGCAGTAGTGTGCCAGGCAAAACCCATCCTAATATGCTACTGTGCAGTAGTATCAGGCTAATAGTGTCACTAAAAAGCCATGCGCTGGCACTACTGTGCAGTAGCACCAGTTATTGAGCATTGATTTAGTACTTAGCTATGCAAGTACTAAATTTAATGTACAGTAACTAGGGCACATTAGTGAACGTGTACATGCACCCATATTTCACCAAAGAACCAACTGATGCAATTGGGAGCATGCATTATATGCAAGACAGTATGGTAAAAGTAGGTTCTGCCTCTGCTCAGAGTACACCTGCTGGGGCAGCTCCATGACTTACTTGGCACTACTAGTTGTCCCTCATGAACACGTGTGCCATGAACCCTCTAGCGCGCAGCAGGTTACCTTGGATGGGTAGAGGAGGCTGGGGCCAGCACTTGGCTGGTCCCAGTAGCCTTTCCTGGAGTCCTGGGGGCCTTCTGGGGCTGAAGCAGCAGTGATCCTACCACTTGGAGCCTGGCTCCAGCCAGCCAAACTCTGGTTTTGAGTGGCACATGCTGCCCCCACATGCACTGCTCCACTTTTTTTAGCATGGGTTTTTTTGACCCCTGGATCTCCAGGGCTAGGGATAGAAGTTACATATAAGATGATTTAAGTAATCAGAAACTGGTTTAAACCTGTAACAGAGGCTCAATGCACATAAATGAGTTTCAAAATGGCTGAAACTGGTGTAAGATAAACCTTAAAACAAATGGAAGTGTGGGACCCCTGCTTAACACCTCAGGACAGCTGGTAACTGACATTCAGGAAAAAACTGAACTCCTGAATGCCCGCTTTGCTTCGGTATTTCACTGGACCATGGGGAAAGTCAAGCAAGACAAGGCACATGGGGGCATGCTGGGACTGTCAGCCTCCCCACTGTGGAGGCTGAATGGGTGCAATACCAACTAGAAAAGCTAGACATTTATAAGTTTGTGGGACTGGATACACTCATCTGACAGTGGTGATGGAGCTGGCTGAGGTCACTGCGGAAACCCTGGCAAAGCTCTTTTAGAATTTGTGGTGCACAGGGGAGATCCCTGAGGACTGGAAGAAGGCCAATTTTGTGCCCATCTTTAAGAAGGGAAAAAGGGAAGATCCAGGCAACTACAAGCCAATCAGCCTAACCTCTATCCCAGGGAAAAGCTCATTAAAGAATCTATGTGTGATATGCTCATGGAAGGTAAGATTCTGAATGACAGCCAGCATGGCTTTGTTGCGGGTAGGTCTTGACTTACTAATCTCATCTCCTTCTACGACCAAGTCTCTCACCATCTGGACATGGGAGACAAGGTAGACATTATATACCTAGACTTGCAAAAGGCTTTTGATCTAGTATCCTATGATATCCTTGTGGGAAAAATGGAAGATTGTGGGTCAGCTGCTTGATGGTTCAGTGGGTGGGAAACTGGCTACAGAGTAGGACCCAGAGCATTCTCATGAATGGATCTGTGTCATCTTGACACAAAATAGCCAGTGGTGTCTCTCAGGGGTCTGTGCTTAGACCAGTGATTTTCAGCATCTTTATCAATGTTTTGAATGGGGAGTGAAAAGCTTGCTGGCCAAGTTCATGGATGACACTAAGTTATGGGGCAGTGTTGCCATGCCAGAAGATAGGTTGCTAATACAGGCAGACCTGGGCAGGCTTGAGAGTTGTGCAGACTGGAACCAGATGAAGTTTAACACTTCCAAATGTAAGGTGCTCTATTTGGGGGCAAATCTCAGAGACCTCAGGGGCATCAGGAAGAAGAAGTGAACACAAAGGCCATGCTGGCTATGTGCCAGAGAGCTGTGCTGTAGTGGCCCCCCAGCTTTTGGCCTGAGCCACTGCAGGCATGTGGCTTAATTTCCTGAATCAAAGGTATACGTTTGTTCACTTCTATTTCAATTTAATCTCTGTAGCTTAGACTAACCTGCAAAGCCTGAATCAATTCAACCTCAGGCTTTTTGACTGTACTTAGCATAGGGTTTAAAAAAAACAACCACACTGTTCCCTTGCAACATGGAGAACAGATGAATTTGCAGCATATAGTGCCACAGATGTGTCTGCGGCACCACATACGACATGGCTGTGCTTGTCTGGATGCAGTCCCTGGGTCTAGAAATTTGGCAGAATAGGAACTATGCCATTAATTACTTTGGCCCTCTGACAGAGCTACTCTCCAGCTCCCCTTGCTGGCAAATGCTGGCAGAACAAGTTCTCAGGGCACTCTTTCTCCTCTGGATAGCTTGCCCTGTGAACCTGAAGTAGGTCACACAGTGTGACAATTTTTGTCAAGCAGCGGTACCTGTTGCTTAATGGAAATGATGTCTGCCAGGGTCCTATGTGAAATCTAATGACCTGTGACATGAGGCAATCATACTAACTGGTCTAAATGCTCCTTCTGGCCTATGAAACTAAAACAAGAAAATAAAACAGAAATAAAAGACAGTTTACAATGGACACTTTAGTATAAGATCCTTGCTGAGCAGGACTTTGACAAATCTAGCTGATCTAAAATTAGACATCAATTTCAAGTTTCTAATGTCTTTCAAATGAAACATACTCTAATGAATAACCTTAAGAGGCAAAATTTAGAGCCATTTAGTCCAGGAAACTTTTCTTCTGGTGGCTTTCCTATGTAGGCTTTGGGTCTGCATATACACATCCCACCGTAAAAATAAAAAATATTAAAGATCTTTGTTTTCTCTGTCTTTCAATATCTCTCTTATTTAAAGAGAATTTGAAACAATTTGTTATTGCCATTTTATGGGGAGTCGGGCAACAAACTTGCAAAATAGCAGTTGTTAGTGGCTAGTATTTATCAGGGGATAAATGCACCACAGAAAAATGAGTTCAAAAACATTCCCCAGAATAACTCCATTAAAGCTGATGGATTTGTTAAGCCAACACAACTGAGATCAAGCCAATCTCTGTTCTCAGTTACACCTATACAAACAGGGAATAAGTCCATTGAAGTGAATGGCTTGGCAATGGTATATCTTAGAGCAAAATTTGACGCATTAAGAATCAAGGTAATCTTTGGTGTAGCTCTGCTGTTTTCACTTGGTTTAGACTAAAAATGAATTTGGCTTAATAACTATGGAATAACCGTTGTTCCCTGCATCAACAAGTTTTCCACTTCACAAAATGTGATTAAAGAGAGCATGCAGATTGCTGCCGTGTTAACAAAATAACACTTCAAATACTGGGGGTCGAGTTACAAAAAAAAAATTAAATGCAGTAATGTTAATGCAGAAAATTTAATCTAGCTAAAAATATTACACACCAAATATTTTGATCAATTCTGCCTTCTACTGACAATATCTGCATATCTAGTTTCTGGATAATTGCAATGTTTTATAGAAATAGCCTTACCACAATGTACTATCATTTCTAGACATTTTTATTATTTAATATACCATGTGCCCTGAGTAAATATTGAAAAAGCTATCTAATGCCTAGTATAGTCCTGTTTGACACAGGTTTGTTTTTAAAGTTGATGAATATTAAATAGCAGCTTTCATCTTTTTAGTGACTAAAAAAACAAAGCAAACATTTTTCAATCAGTGCTAATTTCTGTTATGGAGGTTATATGAGGGTTGAAATATTTCCACTGTGTTTTGGCAGCTTTTCAAGCATGTTAAAAATTGTCTATCTGGAGTAAAAGGAAAGAAAAGAGGATATTATTTTCAATGAGGTATTTTGGGGATGGGGAAAGGAGTTGAGAAGAACTATATCTTTTGCCTGATTTGTCATGTTTGTAAGCATTTTTCCTTTTTATTTAGCATAATCAGATCATTCCAGTAAATTTACCTTTTAATGACCTTTATTTAAATATTTTCTTGTAGTATCTTCACTTATGATTCTGAAATTTTAACAATAAAACACTAGTCATGTCGTAAGTTATAAAGTAAGCACTTGATTAAATGCTTTGTAGAGCCAAAAAGACTTCCTGCCTCACTGCACCTCTTTTTCTGTTTACTTAGTGAAAAACCTATGTTTGCTAGTCACATATCTATATTATATGCACAAGTTCACACTGTCCTATCTTGAAGCCAATACATGACACTACAAAATGTATATTCATAGTTCAAATTATCTTCATTTAATTTCAGTTCTGTATCTTTCAACAGAACCAAGGTTTAGCAAGTTCATCTTCTCTGAGGCCATTTGCAAACTTAAGCAAGCTGAAGATCAGCCAAGACCTTTTGGGTCACTCCTCGTTTGAGATCAGCCTTTTCCTGATGGTGGGTGAAACAGGGCAGGGTTTTATGATTATTTATGTTCTTTCTTCTCTGAGTCAGTGAGAATTTACTGAATATATTCATGTATTCCTCTGTTTATTAATTTATATTAATTTATTTAACTTTGCTTTCCCTCAATAAGATCTTCCCATGTACAGATACACAGCTCAAACAGATATCTCCCCCAGTTTTAAGTAATAAAACAAATCAAAACAGAGAAAGCAACCAAGTGGTTTCTTCGACAGACAAGTAGGAAGGACAACAGACATTTATCTGTCTTAAAATATCTGGAAGGTGCTTACAGATGATGGTATAAGAAGACCATAAAATACAGTATCTTGATAGATTATAGTACCACAGAAATCACTTCATAGTTGAGCTTGAAACAAAGTTTACAATCTAAACCTTATTTTACCTCCCAGTGGGGCAGAACTGTATTACTACACAGTGTGTCCACAGGTGGCAGATAGTGGAATGACCTTCAGGGATCAGGTAGCTGTGAAATAAGCAGGAGTAACTCTGATGAATAAGCAGCTGTGCAGCAAGCAGCAACAGCACCAGCAAGCTGTGGTGGGGACAGCAGATGGCAATTCTTTCCATCCTGAAAAGAAATATAAATCTTTTGGTGGTGTCGTAACATAGTGAGTACAGGTCACCACTATAATAAGCCTGCCTACACCCCAGCCATGGGTCTGCATCTTCTCAATGGTAGAAAAAGGTGTTAGAATCTCAATGGCTGCAAAGGCTGGAGCAGAATGAGATCCCCAGTTGTCTTGGTCTCCTTGCCATTGGATCAAGGGCATGTTCTGTCAAGAGCTATGTGGAAGCTGATATACAGCGGTTTCTCCATGATAAAAGAAGCCATGCACAGGCATATTCCATGAAAACAGCTTTTCCAACACATTCCTCAAGCCCTTTGATAACCAACTAATGGTGACGGGAGCAGAATTTTGAGGTCTGAAATGTCATGAACTGGCTTGAAGGTGACAGTTACAAGAAGGTCATCTAGCACTTGGATAAGACAGAAGTGTGATTTGACAGCTGTAATTGTGACTGAGCATCTCTCTACAGGATCTTCTCTGCTCACCCCAAATGTAGAGGGACTAGGAAGTGTGCCCTAAGCATACCCTATTTACCTTCTTCCTGACTGGATAATCATGTCCAGTGGGATCACCTTTACTGTGGTCAAAAATACCACCAAAGATGCATCATTTTTGGGATCTGGAATGTCAGGACCCTCATGAAAAACCCTAATAGTGAATGCCCAGGGCGCTGCACTGCAACTGTGGCCTGAAAACTCAGGTGACACAGAACAGATGTAGCTGCACTGAGCAAGACTCAGAAAGCAGGAAATTGGCAGATCAAAGAACTAACTCATGGAGTTAGTTTTTCCATTAAGAATGAACTCATAAACCAATGCAATGAGTTCCCTATGGCTGCAGCAGAAGCAATGCCTATGGAAGAGCAACATTAAAGGACTCAAGAACCCAAGTGAGACCTCTTCCACCAGTGCCTCAACAAAAAACTGGTGAATGCCAATCAACACCAATGGGAGAATGTCAGCAGTGTTTGGGGTGCCCTCAAGACCAATATCATCAGTGCCTGTGAAGAGAAGCTTGGATTTTCTACCAGGAAACATCAAGACTAGTTTGATGAGAATGATCAGAAGATCCAAGAGTTTATTGATTGGAAGAGCAAGGTCTTTTGTGCTTGGCAAAACAATACCAACTTCAAGAAAAAGACCTTGGATCTCCAACAAGCCAAGGCAGGGTCCAAAGGAGGACCAGCAATATGAAAAACAAATGGTGGGAAGCCAGGACTAAAGAGATTCAACATCTCACTGACATCCACAATATGTAGCATTTCTTCAGTGCCACCAAAGCCATCTGTGGTCTGGGCACTCAAGGATCAACCCTCTTGAGACCTAAGGTTGGAGGAGATATGAAGGAAAGGGAAGCCATCAATGCCTGTTGGAAAGAGCATTTTGAAGACCTTTTCAATCAACACTCTTTTTAACTAGAGTGTTCTCAATTCCATCCTACAACACCCAGTTAGAAATGATCTCAGAATTCCTCCAACCCTTGATGAGGTGAAGAAGGTCATCAAGCAGATGAAGTATGACAAGGCTTCTGGAACAGGTGGAATCCCTGCAGAAATCCTCAAGTGAGGAGGGAGGGAGAGGATCCCCCCCTCATCTTAAGGATCTGTAATGGAGAAAAGGCAGCAAAAGGACACAACAGCCCTCTTGGCTCTCCAGGGAACTAGCAGACCTCCTATGGACCTCCTGCTTCTTAAAAGGAAGACCTACAAAGCATGGAGGGCTGGAACCACCATCAAGGAGGAATACTCTGCTCTGATCTGGACCTGCAGAGAGCAAACCAGGAAAGCCATGGTTGTGATGGAACTCCAGCTAGCTACAACTATCAAGGACAATAAAAAGTCCTTTTTCAGATATGTGGGGAGCTGGAGGAAAAAACAAGGGCAACTTTGGACCCTTGCTAAACCAGATGGAACAACTGACAACCGATGCCCATGAAAAAGGAAACTTGCTTAATGGGTACTTTGCATCAGTTTTTCACCAGTCCCATGGGATGCCCCTGCCCCCTGTGAGTCAGGGAGGCCCAGGTGAGGGATATTCCTTACCCTCCATTGAAGCTGGCCTCGTGTAGGAACACCTTGACAGGCTGGATACTGTCAAATCAGCTGGCCCTGATGGTTTACACCCAAATGTACTCAAGGAGCTGGCAAGCATCATAGCTCAGCCTCTGGCATGTATCTTTGAGAACTCCTGGCACTCTGGTGAAGTGTCCAAAGATTGGAAGAAGGCCAATGTGGTGCCTATCTTCAAGAAAGGGAGAAAAGAAGATTCAGTAAACTACAGACCCATCAGCCTGACCTCTGTCCTGGGGAAGGTCTTGGAAAAGATTATCAAAGAGGCCATCCTTAACAGACTAACTGATATCCTGAGGGATACCCAGCATGGGTTTGTTGTGGGTACATCTTGCTTAACTAATCTCATCTCTTTTTATGACCACGTGACCTATCACTTGGACAAGGGGGAAGAGCTTGATATCACATATCTTGACTTTAAAAAAGCCTTCGATCTGGTATCCCATGATCACCTTATGGCAAAACTGGTTAGCTGCGGCCTCAACCACACCACGATCTGCTGGCTGAAGAATCAGCTCCACAGTAGGACCCAGAGGATGGTGGTTGATGGAAGTAAATCGTTGTGGTGTGCTGTGACCAGTGGGGTCCCTCATGGCTCTGTCCTAGGGCCTATACTCTTTAACATCTTCATCAGTGATGTAGACATTGGTGTCAGAAGTGGGCTGGCCATGTTTGCTGATGACACCAAACTATGGGGTAAAGCATCCACACCTGAGGAGAGGAGGGTGATCCAGGCAGGTCTTGACAGTATCATGAAATGGGCCGATAAGAACCTGATGGTGTTTAACACCGAAAAATGCAAGGTCCTCCACCTTGGGAGGACAATCCTGCAGCATGCTTATCTGCTTGGCAATGCTACGATGGCCAGCACTATGGATGAAAAGGACTTGGGGGTCATAATTGACCACAAGATGAACATGAGCCTTCAATGTGATGCTGCAGCTAGTAAAGTGAGCAAAACACTGGCTTGCATCCATAGATGCTTCTCAAGCAGATCCCGGGATGTCATTCTCCTGCTGTACTCAGTCTTGGTGAGGCTGCAGCTGGAGTACTGCATCCAGTTTTGGGCTCCACAATTCAAAAAAGATGTGGAGAAGCTTGAGAAGGTGCAGAGGAGAGCCACGTGCATGATCAAAGGTCAGGGAAATAGACCTTATGATGAGAGGCTGAGAGCCATGGGACTCTTCCCCCTGAAAAAGCGCAGGCTCAGGGGTGATCTGGTGGCCACCTATAAGTTTATCAGGGGTGCTCATCAGGATCTGGGGGAACTTTTGTTCACCAGAGCACCCCAAGGAATGACAAGAAAGAATGGTCACAAACTCCGCTGCAACCAATTCAGGCTGGACATAAGGAAGAACTTCTTTACTGTCCAAGCTCCCAAGTTTTATAATAGACTACCACTGGAGGTGGTTCAAGCACCCACTCTGAATGCCTTCAAGAAGTATTTGGCCATTTATCTTGCTGGGATCCTATGATCCTTGCTGACTTTCTGCCCCTGGGGCAGGGGGCTGGACTCGATCCTTCGGGGTCCCTTCCAGCCTGAATGTCTATGAAATCTACGATCAGGCAATCTCAGAAGACCTCAGGGACACCATAGCTGTTACAGACTTCAAGAAAGGAAATAGGTTCAACTGTGAAAACTACAGAGGGATCATCTTTCTGTCCACCACAGAAAAGATCATTGAGAGAACCCTCCTGAACCATCTCCTTCCACTTGCTGAAGAGTTCCTCCCAGAATATCAGTGTGAGTTTAGGGCATCAAGAGACACAACTGACATGATCTTCACAGCTCACCAGCTGCAGGAGAAATTTCAGGAGCAACATGAGCCTCTCTACATGACCTTCTTTGACCTCACATGGAAGCTTTCAGCTCTGTCAGCTAAGAAGTGTTATGGAGGATCCTTCTGAAGTGTGAATACCCACTAAAAATTGTCACCATCCTCTGCCTGCTCCATGATGGTATGTGAGTAGTGGGTCTCAGTTATGAATTTATCACAGATCCCTTTCAGGTTAAAATGGGAATTAAGCAAGGCTACGTCATCACTCTGACACTCTTAATATTCCTTGCTACAATGCTACATCAGAACACCAACAAGCTGCCAGCCAGAGTGGAGCTACATTACCAAATGGATGGTAAGCTGTTTAACTTCAGCTGACTCTAAGCCAAAACCAAGACCACCCCAACCTCAATCATTGAGATCCAGTATGCTGATGATACTGTAGTGTGTGCTCATTTGGAAGCAGACCGTCAGGCAATTGTCAATGTCTTTACCAAGGCATACAAGAAATGGGGACTGATGCTTAACATTCAGAAGACTATGGTATTCCACCAACAAGCTCCCAATGAACAGTCCCCCAGTTCCAATAATCCAGATCCACAGTAAGACTCTGGAGAACGTTGAGTATTTCCCATACTTTGGAAACTATCTCTCACAGAAGGCTGACACCAATGAAGAAATCCTACATCACCTCAAATATGCAAGTGCCCATTTTGTTGCCTGAAGAAATGGGTGTTCAAAGATCATGACATCAGATCCAAAACAAAGCTCATGGTTTATTCAAGGAATCATGATCCTCACCTTGCTATATGGAGCTGAGATGGACAAATTACAGGAGATATCTAAAGTTGTTGGAGAAATACTACTGATACCCCCTGTGGAAAATCCTCCAAGTCCAGTGGGAAGACAACTGCACCAGTGTTAGTGTCCTCCTGCAATACCATGCATATTGAGGTGATGATCATCTGATATTAACTTAATTGCAGGGGCAATGCATAGAGGGTGCATGTGAATGCACGTGTACCTCCTGAGTGTGGCAGTGCACCCCCTGCAGAAAGGCACTGCTGACACTGTCGGCACTGCCTGCAGGTGGTTACAGCTTGCCACCCCACCACAAACACTTAGGCTTCTAGCCAAAATATAGGACCTCCATCTAACCCAGGAGATGCACAGCCCCACCAGGGGAGACACCTTGTTGGACCTGGTACTGGCCACAGGCCCTGGTAAGGGGGCTGTGGATGCTCGACCACCTGGGTGACAGTGATCATTGCCTGCTGGAATTCATCATCCAGCGCAAGGTGGCAAAGGCCAGCAGCAAGGCAGCAGCCCTGGACTTCAGGAGGACAGACTTCAATGAGGTAAGGAGAATAGTTGGGGAGGCACTGACGTCCTGGAGGAGAGAGGAGTCGGGTGTCCAAGAAGACTGGTCGCTCCCTAAGATGATCCTCCAAGCCCAAAGGGAGGTAATCCCAACATGGATCAAAGGTGGCAAGAAGGCACAAAAGCCCCCATGGCTCACCAAAAGCACAAGGGAACATCTCCTAGCTAAAAGGGTGGCGTACACTCAATGGAAGGGTGGGGCCAACACCAGGGAGGACTGTACCTCGGTTGCTCAGGGCTGCAGGGGGCGGTCAGGAAGGCCAAGGCGGAGATGGAACTGGGACTAGCTACCTGGATCAAGGACAACAAAAAGTCCTTTTTTAAATACATAGGGGGCAAAAAGAAGGTACTGGGTAACATAGGGCCCCTGCAAGACACACTAGGAAATCTGGTCCTCACACCAGACAACAAAGCTAACCTATTTAACGATTTCTTTGCCTCCATTTTCTTGAGCAGGGACTGGATCAGCCCCCACACTGGGACCCCCTCAGGCCCCAGGGGAGGTGCACTCAGGCCAAGGGTCAGTGAGGATCTGGTCAGGGAACTTCTGGAGGGACTGGATGTATTTAAATCAGCTGGTCTGGATGATCTCCACCCCAGAGTGCTGAGGGAAATAGCTGAGGTCATTGCGGGACCCCTGGCATGGCTTTACAAGCACTCGTGGTGCTCTAGTGTTGTGCCAGAGTACTGGAAGAGGGCCAACATGGTTCCTATTTTTAAAAAAGGGAGGAAGGAGGACCCAGGAAACTAGGCCAGTTAATTTTACCTTGATCCTGGGTAAGCTTTTTGAGAGAATTATCCTGGCGCATGTCCATGAGGGACCAGTGGGGGAGGTTATACTTAGGTGCAGCCAACACAGGTTCATTAGAGGCAGGTCCTGTCAGACCAACCTGGTAGTCTTCTATGATCAGGTCACAAAGTCCTTAGACACAGGTAGAAGTGTATATAGTCTTTCTGGACTTTAGGGAGGCCTTTGACACTACCTCTCACCCCATTCTCATTAGTAAACTAGGGGACTGTGGTGTTGACATCTACACAGTCAAATGGATCACTAACTTGCTGGAGGGCCGCACTCAGAGAGTGGTGATGGATGGGTCGTTTTTGACCTGGAGGGATGTGGGCAGTGGGGTTCCACAGGGCTTAGTCCTCAGGCCCGCACTGTTCAACATCTTCATCAGTAACTTGTACGAGGGGGTAAAAAGCACCCTGTTCAAATTTGCTGATGACACTAAGATGTGGGGGGACATGCTAGAAGGGAGGAATAGGCTGCAATCAGACCTAGACGGGTTACAGGAGTGTGCGGATAAGAACAGGATGGGATTCAACACTGACAAGTGCAAGGTTATGCACCTGGGGAGGAAGAACCAGCACCATACCTACAGGCTGGGCAACTCCCTTCTCATCAGTGCAGAGGCAGAAAAGGATCTTTGAATCACTATTGATGCCAAGATGAACATGGGCCGGCAGTGTGGGGTTGCAATCAGGAAAGCCAACCATACCTTGTCATGCATCCACAGATGCATCTTGAGCAGATCCAAGGGGGTGATCCTTCCCCTCTATGCGACGCTGGTCAGGCCGCAGTTGGAGTACTGCATCTAGTTCTGGGCACCGCACTTCAAGAGGAATGTGGACAACATGGAGAGGGTCCAGAGGAGGACCACTCGCATGATCAGAGGGCAGCAGGGCAGGCCCTGCGAGAAGAGGCTATGGGACCTGAATTTGTTCAGCCTCCACTAGAGAAGGCTGAGGGGGGATCTAGTGGCCTGTTACAAACTAGTCAGAGGGGACCAGCAGGCATGGGGGGAGTCCCTGTTCCCCCGAGCACTACCAGGAGTGACTAGGAATAATGGTCACAAGCTGCCAGAGGGGAGATTCAGACTAGACATCAGGAGGCGCTACTTCACTGTCAGGGTGGCTAGGATCTGGAACCAACTTCCAGGAGAAGTGGTGCTGGCTCCTACCCTGGGGGAGGGCTGGGTGACAAAGCCCCATAGGTTGCATTCAGGTTGTGGGCTAGAAGCTGAGCACTACTGCTCTGTAGTGAAATTAGGAAACCTTGATGAATTTATCCATTACAAATAGATTTATTTGATCAGTGACCACAACACCTAGAATCTTTATCTTAATCATATGATCACTGTGCAAATTTATAGCCTTCCTTTTGGTGATACAAATTTAAAAAATGTTACAAATTCTTGAATACAAAATCAGCATATTGAGGGCAGATGTTCCTCTTCATTAAAGGCCCAAGCCCAGCATGTGGTAATAGTGCTGAGTCCATGAGAGCTGCTCAGAGTTGATAAGATCCAGGTCTACAATCCTGTACAACACCTAATCTTTTAGACATGGGTTTCCAAACTGTAGTACACATACCCGTGGGGGTATACAAGACGTCTCTTGGGGGTACATGGGAGAAATTGTGTAATGGCAGTTTTAATTTTTATTATAACTGGCATTCAAAGGGTTAAAATATAAAGTGTATGCTGGCAGGGGTACATGGGCAGCTGGTAAATCTGGAAGGGGGCACGTAATAAGAAAATGTATGGGAACCTCTGTTCTAGACCAGTCGTAAGCATGCATCATAAGGCTTTCAAAATTTTTGCCCATATAAAATATTCTGGCACTTCTCCTTTTAGCAAATACAGACCCAACATTAATACAGATTTTACATTGCTGTACATGGATTAATGAGTATTCCATATGAGAACATGATCAATTTAGTCTTGCATATATCCATGTGCCTTGCTGTAACATGAAGCTGGCAGTATGAGCGCTATATAGGCAGGTGCAAGAGAGAGATTTCCTTCAGCTGGAGTACAAGGGCACTTTTATACATACTCCAGGGGCAGGGTGGGGGGTGGGCTGCATTTTAATTAGAGAGGCTCCGAGAGCCTTGTGCCATGGGTATCAGAGTGTCTTGTGTATCAGTGTCCCACCACTTTAAAATGGCAGTGGGGTTGCTTGAATTAAAGCTTATTTGACAAGTTTTAGTTTAAGTGCCCCTGCTGCCATTTTTAAGCATGGGGACACTGATACATGAGACACAGGAGGTTGCCAGAGTGTGGTAATTGCGATGCTTAATTGATTAATTGGTAACTGATTAATACACAGACTCAGTAACTGATTGATGGAGTCTGCTCCAACGCAGTAGAATTCCAGCACATAGGAGCAGACTCTGCACTCATGTATAGAGCCCTGGTTACGTGGTAGGCTCTACGATGTTGAATCTGGATTCTGCAAAATTTCAACCCAAAGTCCTCCAAGTTAGTAACACATGGAAAATGTATTGACACCTATTTGGTCTTCCACAAGCATGCTTTCCTCCGTATTTTTTTCTTTAAATGTTATGGAATCCTGAGAAGAAAGTGGTTTGGAAAATGACATCCTTGAATCCACTTGGTTTGACAGTACTTCTACAGTTTCTCCATCTGCAAAACTACATCACAAGGATGGTGGCAGGAATAATGAGTTAATGTCTGTATGAGGCTTTGAACATCTCAAACACCTTATAAATAGTAAGTATTATTAAGCTGCTATGTAAGTAATCTAGGCACAGAAATTTGATATTGCTTTACTATATAGTTGGTCTGTAGATGTAACTTCTCAGATGATTTTGTGACAGAAAGAACAGCCTCTTGCTTTCTCCTGTAAAATATAAAGTGAACAGCCACTTGAATTGCACCAGCATCAAGTTGTCTCATTGGCAATGCTCTGTACATCACTACCCTGTAAATACTGCTTTATGGTTTCATGCCCAAACCAGGGTGCCTTTGGAGCTGTTGCTGAAACCATTCCAATTATACATAGCCTTGTAACTGGATATGTCCAAGTAGTAAAAAAGGCTGTAAAATGTAGGTTTAATAAAGAATAACATAAATAAGAAGCAGTGAAAGGTGCCTGAAACTTTAGACTTTGGCCAGACACTAGAAAAGATTCTGGAACTTGTTTCAGTAATGAGCTTGTAGACTGTCCCAGTCACTCTGAGAAGTGAAGCCTATTTAGACAGTAGGATTCTTATGGTTGCACAAACAAAAACATGGGCTGCTTGTAAATGCCATGGAGGTTTAATTTAATTTAGTTCTCCCTAAATTGAAATGATGGGTTTTTAAAAACACTGCTTCAATTTAGGGACAATTAAATCAAACTAAACCCCCGTGGCAAGTACACAAGGTTGGGGGCCCAATCCTTACCTGTCTCTTAGCGGGGCCAAGAGATCCCTGAGCTGTGTGGGGGCCCTGTGGATTTACAGATTCATAGATGTTAGGGTTGGAAGGGACCTCAATAGATCATCGAGTCCAACCCCCCTGCATAGACAGGAAAGAGTGCTGGGTTCAGATGACCCCAGCCAGATGCCCGTCCAATCTCCTCTTGAAGCCCCCAGGGTAGGGGAGAGCACCACCTCCCTTAAGAGCCCATTCCAGACCTTGGCCACTCTAACTGTGAAGAAGTTCCTCCTAATGTCCAGTCTAAATCTGCTCTCTGCTAGCTTATGGCCATTATTTCTTGTGGCCCCCAGGAGTGCCTTGGTGAGCAGAGCCTCACCAATTCCCTTCTGCGCCCCCAGGATGAATCACCACTCCCCTCCCCTCCCCCACAGCCACAGAGGGAAGCACTGGGCCCCTGCACAGCTTAGGCAGGCAGATAGGCTCTAAGGAAAAAAAAAATGATCAGGCTCACTGGGGTTTTTTTGTTTCTTCAGTGGAGCCTGCCTGCAAGGGCTGCCACTGAGGTCCCACAGCCCCTGAGCTATGCAGGGCTTGCCAAGTTCCGAGCATGTTGGCTTCCAGCATCCCGTGCACTGCTGCACTTTGTTAGGTAGCAATCTAAAACACCTTGGAGGTGTTTTATCTTGCTACGTATCAAAGTAATTTAAAGCGGAATATGCTGCCAAGTGTGCAAACAGCAATGCCATCAAAGTAGTGCAAAAAGGCATTTAAGCTGCTTTAAAAGTGAATTTTGTGGTGTATACAAAAGCCCATGAATGTTAGTGTCTAGAAATACAAATTTTATGACTACTAATCTGAGTGTTAGGGCTGTGTAACCTGAAATAGATATAAGGTTGCATTTGGAGGACCCAGTTTAGGTTTAGACCATTTGCTTTAAACTGCCTCAAGCTAAACTGGCATTGGTGCATGAAGGTATTTGCTGCTTGTCAGGAGTGGTGTGGCTAGCCTGAGGTAAGTAACCTGGCAGAGAGGGGCTGGTGGGATTGGGTGGGGTGGAAGGAATGTCTAAGTCCACTGGGTCATACAGAGTGCATGTGCTGGCCTACTTGTAACAAATCTCAGTGGAATTCCATAGAAACTGTAACTATACTATAGCCATAGGTCAGTCCCAATCTCACCCTCAATGTCCAATCCAGGGAGCTGTAGTCAGGCTTAGAGGGTTAGGAGCAACACGGCCCCTGGCTTGGGCGAGTGGCTGGGTTGTGAATGTGTACAGGTGTTTATTAAAATGGATTAAAACATTTTAGATCAGATTAACTCAAGCCAATCTAAAGTTAGTTTACCTTTAAGGTGAACTAACTTTAGATTGGGTGTGCCATTTTTGGGGTGACCAAATGTTTGCACACCTGGCCAGTTAGACTGACCTAACAATGGTTAGTTCAATCTAAAAGTAACACTTGTACGTACCATATATGAAAAAGAGAAGCTGTCATTTTGTTATGTGCTCTGACTGCATTTGTAAAAATGTTAATTAAATTAAATCTTGGCATGTGCCTTCAATAGATTCACCAGATATAAGAGTACAGTAAGTCTTTCACCAGACCAGAACAAGCAAAGCCAGAAGTTTAGTGTAAGCAGCCTTCTTCCTCTGGGCAGCATAGTTTTAGAACCTCACTCATTATATATAACACGTTGTACTGAATGTTGTCTTTTTTCAGTATGGTTGGATATACTAACGAGTGACCGTAAGCCTCTTTCATTCAAACCAACAGGGGAAGGGAGTAAGTAAAATCTACTTAAAAAAACATCGTACTAACGTAAGATTAGTGCTAATCAAAAATCAGAATTTTCATCTATGAAAAATTCTGATATGTCTGGACCTATCTTTATGCTGACTTTGGATACAGTCAGACTACTGATATACCATATTTCATGTGGAAAAAGAGTTCTGACATTTTGATATTTATTTGAAATTGAACCTGGTAGCTAGTTCTGCTCTCAGGATTTCTAGGCTTCCTATCATCCTGATGAAGACCTGGAAGACTAGCTTCTCTGGATTCCCAGGCTGATGGAGGGCTTTGAACAGCAATGGCTTGTGCTGAGGTCCCTTTCAGCAGTTATACCACATTTACTGGTATTCACCCTATAAACAGTGGGTGTTGTGTTTCTTTCCTTGCTTCCCAAGCTTGTAGTTAAAGGAGCTATTTCATAGTATGGTACCATTTGGCCTTCTGAGTCCCTATTCATATGTAGCTTGAAGTGGTTTTCTTAGCCCTGTAGGGCAGCAAGTAAAAATTTATAGTCAAATTTTGATGTGTATACACCATGTATATGTATGCATATATTTGTTATTGGGCTACACTTTTTTTTGTTAAGACTTTGTTCTAAAATTAACTTCTGGATCTAAAGCTGTATGATCTTTAGCCAAAAAATGTGTTTTGCAGTCTGGATAAGATAATCCAAACCTGAGATGTCATAGTAGAAATAATGCACTTGCCTTTCCTTGACTGTTTGGATAATCAAGTCCTGTCTGAAGTCAAAGTTGAAATGAATTTGCACTTATGAACTTGTGTAATAATTTAACATAATTATCAGTCTTCCTTCAAAAGAACCCTTACACTACAATAGTCAGAGGTCTGTGGTAGATCTGTAAGGGATTCTAGCATAGACCTGTATTTATTTTTTCTTTCTTCAGAATGATTAGAGGGTTTGGGGTTGTTTTTTTGTATGTTTGTTTTGCTTTTTTGCTTTCTTAAATCTAAAACAAGGTTGAAGAGAGTACTCTATTGATCTATGCCAATTTTTACCACCTGATCTGGTATGCTGACCTATTCTTAACTAAAAAGGCAACAATATATGGGGATGGGAGAACTGGTTTTGCTAACTTCAGAATCCACATAAAGCTATGAGCTATAGTTGTTAAAACAGTCGCCTTTTATAATGTGTATGCTGTAATAATAGGCCAGTCTGATCCTGCAGTCATTTTGCACCAAAAATTCCCACTAAAATGAATGGTTGTTTTGGGTATACAAGGAATACTGAATCAGTCAGTTGTATCTTCATCCATTCTAAGAGCTGCCTCTTGCAATATGGGGACCATAGTATGTCTAAGGGGGGAGGAGGGGCTCCTGACAGGTATACTTGCCACATATGCATTTTATATGCACATAGTACATATATACGTACAAACATATAGACAGGGATATGTAAGTTAATATATGTTATACACATGCACATAATAGCTATCTGTAAATGTTAACATGAAGATATGAGGTACAATTTTATCACATCACTTTACATAACATTTTGAAAGCAAGTGTTAATGTTGAAACTGGCTATTAACCAAAACACTTGCTGTCAAATTAAGTATTCCCATCTGAGGCGATGAATAGAGAGAACATAAGTGTAAACCATGGCTTATGAAAAAAATCTCATAGACATCTGGCTATAACATCTGGCTTTGTAACTGATGCTCCAAAGCAAACAGGATATGTACTTCCAGGTTTTCAAGAACATATATTTCTGAATCATGTAACTAATTAATAACACACAGCTATACCACACTGGAACTGAAGATTGCATTTCAAAATGATCATACATAATGTAAAATATTGTAAAAATATTAGTATTGTGCACCTGTACATTAGACATCATTAAATTAGTTTCAGTCAGAAACATGATAGATTCATGCCCCATTCCTGTAACAACAAATATTGTATTCCCACATTGAGCTCTGCTTTCTTCAGAGGACAGAGTATTTGGTCTGATTTTTATCACTGCCATTGCTATTTTGAAGGCAATGAGGAGGCCTGTGGTCCAAAGCATCAGCCTGTTTTGGGATATTACTGGATAACAGGGAATTCTTTATGTTTCTGGTCTCCACTTTACATGTAAAAAAAATAGGTACAAACATTTGCACTTTTCAGTTATATAATTTTGATATCTGCTGACTTAATTTGATTCAGAAACTGGGTTCTGATTCTGCCACAACTACAACCTATATTGTTAGTTCTGGGAGTGCTTCCACTGACTGCCTGTGCAAAACCTTTTGATGTACAAAGAAGGTTCCATTATTCTACATCAATGGCGGGGGGAGCACAAACATTACCTAATTCATGTGTCAAATTTATTAGATCAATAAATTATTAACATCCCCATTTCATAGGTGGATAATCTGGTACTTGGAGAGCTGTTGTGATTAGTTTAAATGGAGGATTGTTATTTTATTATAGCAGCACTCAAAAGCTTCAATTAGGATATGCTCCCAAGTATGCTAGACCAAGTACAAAACACACAGTGAAATAAAGACCCTGCTTTGAGAAGCTTATAACTGTAAAAGTAAAGGAATAGCAGGGCAGCTCTGTGCACTGGGAAGCAGTGGCACACATGGCAGGACTATCTTCTGGTAGCAATTTTTGTCTCATCTTCCCGAAGGCAGTACCCCATCCACCCCTCCCTTAGTTACAATACTGGTTAAAAAGGATAGGAAAGTCAGAGGAAGCAGGATACAATATCCCGTCTCATGGTCAGAAAGCTCCTCCAAATCTTAATCCTAAATTTCACCTGCTGCACCTGGAAGCCATTACTTCTAGTCCTGTCTCCTACTGCCAGAGACAAATGCCCATCTCCATCTTCTCTGTAGTTGTCCTTCAGGTATTTGAAGGCTTAACAAATCCCTCCTCAGTCTTCTCTTGTTTAAACAAAATAACCCTGACTTTTTCAATATTTCCTCATAAATCTTGTCTCCCAGATCTCTCTCTCTAATCATTTTTGTTGCTGTGCACTGGACTCTTTCCAAACTGCCTGCATCTCTTTTGAAGTGTGGGGCCTGAAACTGGACACAGTACTCCAGGTGAGACTTCACTAGTGCTGAATGGAGTGGAAGAATCACTTCCTTTGATTTGCAAGTGACACTCTTGGTTAGTACAACTGTTGGCCTTTTTTTTAAAAGAGAGACAGGAGAAATAGTGCTTTTCAAATATTTCCACCCCCTTTTCAAATATTTCCATCTAAACTCTGTGACTCATATTGTACAAAATCCAACGCAATACGAAACAGTTGGAGGGTTACCTGCTCCAAGGCAAATCCTAAATTCCCCAACACCTGCATGGCCCTAAGGCTAGGTACAGACATTCAAAAGCCTGGGTGGTATCCATCTAAATTATATAGTTTTCTGTAAGAGATATAGTTTAGTTAGATAGCAAATAGCACACACATTCACTCTTTGGTAGGAGTGGCAGGGAATCTTAGACTGGGTTCTGCCATTTTTAAATCAGTCTAGGTGTGCTGAATTTCTGTTCTGTTATGGCTATAGAGTGGTTTCTGATCATATACTGGGAAAAGTGTAATGTTTGTACCTGGCATAAAGTAGTAAAACTGCTGGGTTCGCTGCTGAGGAAAGAGTGAAGCCTCCTTCCCTAATATTTGACCCTCCTTTGAAGTGAAAAGGACAGGGTTTAGCTAGGTGTCAGTGTTATTATAGGCACTGATCTTAAAAGCTTTAGCGGAATTGTTCATAGTAATAAGTAGCATGCTCTGTCTTGGGAGTTGGTTTAAAATTGCACTGTTTTTTCATGGTGAGCCTGTATAGGATATATGAAAATTTGTTGCTTTGTATTGTATAAACACATGCATGCTATCCATGCTTCTTCTCTTCTAACCCTATAATATTTTCTCAAGTTCATCTCAGTGAATATATTCTATGTATCTAAAGCTTGGTCAGCACTACAACATTTTGTCAACATAACTAAAGAAAAAAAGAGAAAAGAAATCAAAAAACATATTATATTATGTTGGTCAATTCCCTGTTGTAGATTCAGCTATGTGAATAGAAGAATGTTTTGGTTGGCTTAAGTAATGTCATTCTGGGGGCTACGGCTGTGGAAAAATTCTGATGGCATCAACTGCATCTCCACTAGGGAGCTCTACTAACAGAGCTATACCAGTATACCTCTACCAGCAGGATAATTTAGACATGCACTCATACAATCTACTATGTAACAACATGAAAAATCCTGTCTTGAGAGTTAATGTTACTGTGTTGAGTAAATTAGGTGACTGTAAAATGAAGTGTGAAGAACTGAGTATTAGAGAAGGTGAATTCACTTAGGATTGCGTTCAAGACCTAAAAAAGTTGATGAAGATATTCTTGTGGTTACATCATGATGTAAGTATGTTTTTCCTTGATTGTTTTCCTCATTTTCTTAAGAAGAAAAGTAGCTTTGGTGGTACAGAAGTTTAAAATATAAATATGTTCAGTACATCTACTTGCTATCAGCCTTTTGGATCAATATAGAGCAAAAGAACTGAACGTGTATAACCCAAGAAAACTGGACTGGGATACAGCCTTAGTTCAAACAGGTTGTCCAGTGCCTGGTAACAAAAAATTAAGAAAAATCTGATAGTCTTTATTATTTATTTAGGTGGTCCTCCTAGCATTATTTCTACCAAACATTGCACTTCTACTAAGAATGATTTATGCCTTTCTAGTTTTCCAGTGATTATCCTCTCATTTTGTTTACTTTTATATTTTTAGCTGCTCCAGTGTACCTAAAAGCAGGGCTGGAAAGAAGGGGATGGCTTCATAGGGTTTAACAAGGAAAATGCTCTGTTGTGGTGCCAGCAGCGCTGAATAGCAGATATTCTGTTTCCCAGCTGTATGAAATATATACATTTTATTTTACAGTACACAAGGAGAAATTTTTCATAGCTCTGCAGACAGAGCAATTAAAGTCTAGTTCAGACTTACTGGGTCAAGGACAGAGGTTACATGTTAGTGTCGAAATCTTACTTGGACTGACAAATGTACTTCCTGAAGTTTCATTTCTGCTGAAAAAGTAGAACCCTCCCTTCCACAAGTTTAATTGTTTTTCTTCCCATTTACCATGGTAATTGCTAAGGATGAACTTTTAAAAATACCTTGTAACATAGGAATTGGCATTCTGGATCAGGCTAGTCTGGTATCCTGTCTTTGATTGGACAGTACCAGATGCTTCAAGAAATCCCTTAATGGATAATTATGGAATAACTGTCCAGTGGAGAATTTACCACTTAATCCCCTTCAGTCAGAGGCATGCAACTTTATAACCTCTTTCATTTTTTTTCAAATTCTATGTAATATGATTGGATGTTCTCATTATCCATATACATTTTACATTCACTTTTGAAATATCAGTGGTATTGAGTAAAGGATCATCTTGAAGCATGAATTTTATTAAAATATTCTGTTTTCTATGAAAGAGATCACTGAATCACTGGTTCCTCTGAAGATCAACTCCTTTACAGTAAATTAAAAGAAAATAAATTGGTAAAGGGTGCTAGTATATTTGTAGTTGACAATGTTACTTCTCTTTTATTTTTGCCTTTAAGCCATGAGATTCAGTAGAGTGACTAATCACAAAGAACTTTGTCTTCTTCACATCTTTAGAGCAAAATCTATTTTACCTAAATAAAGATAGGATCCATCTTGATCAGTGACATCTGTTTAGATATGTTTTTGTGCTGGTTGTGTGTACAGTCAGAATTTTAAATCCTAACTTGCATCTTGAGTATAGTAGTGATGCCACCAGCCAAAGTGTTTGATGGAGGGGAAATCATATTTCAGATCCTTGTCAGGAGCTTCCTATTTCCTGCAATTTAGGGTCATATTTTCCATTCCCTAGTTATACCAAAATCCCCTTGTCACACTGCCTTTTAACCCTAAAGTCAAGTTGGTTATAAAACCATGACAGTCTCATTTGCTTATTACTCATCTAACGTACAGCTGATACACAGGACAAATAAATTATTTTTGGTAATAATCTAGCCTTCCTCCTCTCCCCATTTTAATCCAATAGACCATATGTTGTAGTTCTCTTTTAAGTCCATCCAAGAACATTTCAAAATAAAAAAGAAAAGGAGGTTGTAAAATATCATAAGACCATGACTTCAAATTTATTTTCAAATTATAATAGTACAGAAAATAATGATATCCATGATAGATTTCATCTGTCTACAGTGGAATTTATTCTGGAGGAATAAAAATGCTGGAATGCTTTTGGAATTTTAAACCTCTAGTAGAGAGTCTTTGCTTAGTGACTGTGTACATTTGAATATATTTTAATAATTATTATTCACACTTTCAACATCATGAGGTATCAGAATGGTAGTTGCAATCTATTATTTATTACTTTAAATATTGAAAGGTTGCTTTATTAGCATAATATGTTATTTGCTTGACTTTTATAAATGCCTGGGAGAATCTAACTTCTGTGTAAAACTGTGTGTATGCAGCTGTGGGGAACGCAGTGCAGTTGCTGTAGTCAGAAATTGATCCCAGGCCTCAAATTCCAGTTGAGCGCCTTAACTACAAAACCATCTTTCAGAAGATAGAGAAGGTTTAGGTGTCTGCTTCAATTAATCTGATTGGAGCTAGTCATGATGCTGAAAGGGCTGGGGAAGAGCTCACAATTGTGTGAACACATCTCCTGAGTGAGATGTATATCACAAGTATTAGCTGGACTAACCAATATCAAGTTATCTTATATTTAAACTTTGACAAAGTACGATTAATTCTGACAGTCAGAGGAAAACCTGGAACTCACCGTTATCTAAGGCAAGTAAAAATAGCTAACAGAGTGTGATCCAAACTGTAAAGACAAAATTTTGATGCTCTTTATATTATGGTGAAACACATCTTATGGAAGTAACGTGATCATTGTAGACTCATAAGTCTCTGAGCATGCCCAGAGTTTGATTGAACAGAATAGTCATGGAGTTAGGAAAACGCATCACTTTCACCCTAACCAGTCTAACCTCAGAGGGGCTATTAAATGTTACACATTAGGGCTATGCAAAGCTTAACTTAATATTCGATTTGACAAATATTCAACATATTTGACCTTGAAAAGTGAAAGTCAAGTCGAACAGCAGCTGGTCGAATAGCTGTCGCATCGAATACTGGAAGTCAAATAATAACAGCACGAGTCAAATATTCCACTTGCCTATACTGGATTTCCTGTGGGGGGAAAAAAAAGGAAAGTAAGGGGAGGGAGGGGGAGAGGGGGAAGGAGTGCTTTCATGACTGACATGTGTGGCTGGCCAGTGACCCGTCAACATTCTCTGAGGTCCCTTCCAATCCCAGTGCTCTGGGGGAGGGCCAGAGAAAATGCATAAA
>NW_017728912.1:10253867-10256276 GCF_001723895.1 Crocodylus porosus | reverse complement strand
TATTTTATACATCATTCATTCTTTCCACCACACCAATGCTTCTCAATATATTATCTACACACAAACACATTTACATAACATCTAGAAATCTAATCCGTGGCGCACAGCACACTTAGAGGTTCGAGTTTACATACGAAGGAACACATTATGAAGTGGGGAGGAAAGGCAGGTGGCCACACTGGCCAGCCTGCATGAAGGGGAGCAATAGGGGTTGCAAGCGTGAGAGCTGCAGTTTCTTCCCCAACCAAACTCAGCCACAGCCTCTTTCCTCCCACTACAAGGGATAAGGCTGCTACAAGCAGTAAAGAGAGGGGAGCAGCAGTGCCACTGCCTGTGCCTGAGACTCTTTCATGTCCAGACACAGCAGCCACGACCTCTCCCACCATAACTGCAACCCGCACAGCAGTGCGCTCCACCCCTGTGTCACTGCCTATGCTGAGCCTTCCAGCGCCAGAAGAAGAGCTGGCACTGGATCTGGATCTCCGTGCCCTGACAAGGGAAGGAAGGGGAATCAGTCGAGTTTGTGCTCAACACCCCTCAGGTTTTTTCCTTTCAAGCCACAAGGTCTTTCCCAGAAGGCACTTCAGAAGGTGCCTCTGTACGGGTGAAGGCAAGTGGCTCAGCTGAGTCCGCTCTTTCTCTTGCTGTGCCTCTGACTGTTGAAGAGGGGGAGAGTTCAGCACCATCCACAGATGTACCCGCACGCCAGAGGGAAAGGGCTAGTACTAGCATGGTCTGGGATCTTTATGAGCTGGGAGATGATCCCGCGTTTGCTATCTGCCTGCACTGCCGAGCCAAAATCAGCCGGGGCAAGGGAGCAAAGTGCATGACCACCTGCTGAATTATCTGTAGCCCCTTTGCCACAGGAACGGCCCTCACTCACTCCACAGCCCCCGTCCCCCCACAGCAGAGGCAGGGCACCCTGCAACACTGGGGGCAAAAGGGACCAGTTGCAAATGCGAGCAAGGTCACCCAGACCATTGGGGAGATGCTTGCTCTGGATGGCCAGCCCTTCACCTCTGTTGAGCCGCCAGGGTTCAGACGGCTCCTGGCACTACTGGCTCCATCCTACCGGGTGCCCGCATGCACCACCTTCAGCAGGATGGTGGTGCCTTCCCTATACGAAACATGCAGGGAGCACCTGAGGGAGGAGCTGCACAAGGCAGGTCTGCAGGTGACTGTACACTTCACCTCGGACATCTGGAGCAGCTGGGGTGGAGAACATGCATACCTTTACTTCACAGTGCACTGGTGTGGCCAATCAGGCCGTTAGTGGGCTCTCCTTCATGCCAAGGTGATGGATGAGTCCCACACAGCAGCAGAGATAAGGGGGCCATGAACCTTATGTGCAGGGGTGGCTGGGTGTTGGGCAGGCTGAGCTCACCCATGGCTTCATGGTCACCAACAATGGGGCCAATATGGTCAAGGCAGTCCATGATGCCAACTTTGCTGGTATTCACTGTGTGGCACACAATTTACATCTGATTGTGAGGGATGCCTTGGAGGGGGACAGGGCTGCTGGTGATGGCACCAGCAACACCAGTAGACTTGTTTCTAGATGCAGGAGAGTGACAGGCTACTTCTACCGGAGCATCGAGGGGGGCAAGATGCTGTGGGACAAACAAGCAGAGCTAAATGTTCCACAGCACAGAATCATCTAGGATGTGGAGACTTGGTGGAGCTCCACATACCTGATGCTTGAGAGGCCGGTGGAGCAACAGAAGACCATCCATGACCTGGATTTGCTTGGGGAGATTGAGATCAGCAGTCCCCTGACCAAAGCTGAGTGGGATGCCATCTCCCAGATCTTGCCGGTCCTCAAGCCCTTCCTCGAGGCCTCTGAGACCCTCAGTGCTGCTGATGCCTTCCTCAGCCAGGTGGTCCCCATAGTGAAGGAGCTCTGCAGCCAAATGGAGAGCTTCCTGGGGGCCAATGTTCCTGGCTGGGGCAGGTCGCTTTCACCAGATGTGCAGTCACTGGTGAGGCAGCTGAAGGTGGCCCTTAGGAAAAGCCTTGAACCCTTGGGGTCCAACACAGTGCATATGCTGGCCGCCATCTATGACCCAAGGGTGAAGGGCACCATATTTGGAGCAAGACACTGAGTTACTGGAGGGAGGTACTTATTAAGAAAGTGACAGAGGTGGAATGCCAGAGGCGGGGGGAAGTGGGACAGGGGGACCCACTGCCTGAACCCAGCCTGCCATCCATGAGCCAGTCTTCCCCTCCACCACAGGTGTTGCCAATATGGGCTAAGGCCATGGCAAACATTAGGGGGTCCAGACCCACCAGACCCCAGGATCAGGCAGACAGCCCTCACACCGTGGGGTCTGCCTATCTTGCCGAGCCTGTGGACCTCCGGACTGCGAACCCCTTGGCTTACTGGGCAACCCGCAGCCCAATGTGGCCGAA
>NW_017728912.1:10211677-10253617 GCF_001723895.1 Crocodylus porosus | reverse complement strand
TCTCCAACCCCCTGAACTTATCTTGTTGAAAGTTGGCAGATTTTGTGGGCTTCTCAGGAGCTACCATTCCTGCAAGTTTCATCAAGATCAGACAAGAAATGCCAAAGTTATAGCCTGCTTCGACCTTCCCCATTATAGCCTATGGGGAAGTCGAAGCAGCTCGAATATTAGACCGAGCTTCGACCGCGAGTCGAAGCAGACCTGCTTCAACTCAAAGCGGACAACAAATTGAAGTGGGACCCAGTTTAATATTCGACATGGCTGTCGAATCGAATATTACCTGCTCTGCACAGCCCTGTTACACATGCCTCTCCAAATTAGGGTATGAGGTATTCAATGTTTAGTTTCAAGCCTATTTTTATATTTTTAAACATGGAATCTATTCTGTAGCTGACATTTTGCACACTGTGCATTTAACGTAAAGGAGCCCTAAAGCTAATAAAAAGACAAATTCTCAGCAGCTCTATAGTTACAGCCATTTTCACTGAGAAAATCAGAAATTTTTGGCTTCGTTATCTTTTTCAGTTTCAAATATTACACTTCAAAGACACCTTCAGACGTATTCAATATACTTATAAGTGACCAAAGACACAGCTATTAAGCTCCAGTTAAGTTTCTTATTAGCTCAGCTATTATTTGAGTGGGCATCAAACTTACTGGCCCTGAATGAAAGTAAAACATTGATGCTTTTTCATTTTGACACAAGGGAAAAATAATATATTTATTTTATCATTTGTAAGACTTGAACACTGAGCTAATTTTGACCCTGATAAGAAAGTCTCTGGACTGTTAGGTGGAATGTTTTTTGTTAGAATGTAATTTCTTTCTGGAAGTAGGCTACACTTTTCTTTGTACTGTTAAATTACCTAGGACCAAAGGCCTACGGTCTCTTGACACTGCCACAACTTAACTTTATTTTACCCCCTAAACTTAATAGAGGGTAGGGAGTGGGCATGAGTACTGTCCTGAGGGCTGGTCAGGAATTTATTTTCAGTGGAAGGTGGTTGGGATTTTTGTTTTTAAATTTTATTAAGGAATGCAATTCTCCTTAAACAGAAGGGAGAATATTTGATACTATGTATTATCCTGTTTTAAATTAAATTGTCAAAAATATCTTATTAAAATGTATTTTTTTTTCTATTTTTTCATTGAAATGACATTGTTTTGAATTTCAAATTGGTGTATTTTAAAATGTTGACATTGAAATGAAGACAGCAGAAGAGAGGGTTGCAGAGGGGAACACTGAAGAGGGGTTGGGCAATAGGGCAGAGCTGCCTGCCTCCAATTTTGTGCCTCCCTGGACTGGATCCAACCACTTTGTGGTCCAGATCTGGCCTGCAGGCCATAGGTTGCTGACACTGGGTTTAAGAAACATTTGTCTCTTGATTTAGAAAGGGATCATCCTATCTTAAGTGGGGGGGTTGGACTAAATGCCTTGATTTCAACTCCCTGCTTTTCTGTCTGATTCTGTGATTGACCCAAATCTTTTTTGAATTTTGGTTATAACAATGATTTTCGAGCTATTGATGACTTATTTTAAATTCTGGTAGGAAAACATTTGGAAATCTTGAAAATTATTACAGGTTAGGAAGGCAGTCTGCTAATCAAATCTAGGTGGTTTTCCTATCTAGCTGTTTTTGCCACTTGAAGGTGTATTCCAAGCCCTCATGCACCATCAGATAGCAAAAAGGAGATGGAATGGTAGTTGAGAATCTGGACCTCTTGATTTTAAAATCTATGTTGCTTGTTCATTTTTTCTGGTCTTGTGAGACAGCTATAGCTGTTTCACCTGGTATCCCTGCAGTTTTGTCTTGCAACATTTGAAATAGTTTGGTGTCATTTGTAACCCTCTCTGGAACATTCAGTAATGTCCATTGCAAAGTGAATCAACTTGTGCTGCAGAAAAAAGTATTGAAAACTTCCTTTTTTGGACTCAATACGCAAGTTGAAGTTTTCTATTCTTACTGAAAGTGCTCTATAGGAAACAACCTTTTCTGTTCAAGGGTAGACTGTATGACTTCATTTCCATTGCTCTGGTTTCATTTTGTTAGGTCTTGTAGGCCTTAAATTCATACCAAATAAAGGAACAAGTATTTTTAACATAAGACATTCTAAAACAAATATGTGCTAGGTCATGTGAAATGTGAGCCTCTTCCAATCTGTCGAGTACATCATCTAGAAGATTCTGCTGAACTAGTTTAGCCAGTGTACAAATACTTCGTCAGACATTCCCACTTCAGAACCTATGGTCTAGGTAGAGAAGATGATGAGGAGAAAGAAATAGGCAAACAGAGGTGAAGTGTTATGCTGAAGCTCACTCCACAGAGCCAGGAAGAGTCACCCAGTCACCTGACTGAGTTGTATTAGACAGGATATCTTGTCTATCTTGCTCAGGATATTGTAGATAAGTGCCCTACTTGTTCAAGAATGTAGGCCACGAACCAAATATACTCATCCAGAAAAAGGAAAAGAGAGCAATATTTGTGCACGCTGAGAAGAGTGGGAGAAGAGTGGGAGTTAATTGCTGAGTAGGCAAAATGAAAAAAAATGAAGATTAATTCGAGAGTACATGACTAAACTTAGAATATTAAGTAAACCTTTAGCCTACCAGTGCATGGGAGACTGCAAAAAAATAGATGTCTTTAGAGCAACAGAATAATGGATCACAGATTATAGCATTGGAAAAAGACATTTTGAAGTCAGAAACAAGAACTGCTGTTTTGAAAGTTCCAAGGCGTTCAGAAGTGCAGCATACAGGAGTAATGCATACATTAAATTCATTTCTATTTCTGTTCCAGAAGAAAAAGTGAAGCATCTCGAATATCCACTACACTCATTTAAGGAAGGTACAGAAAGATGTGGCTTATGAAGCTTTATCACGCTGCATGATTACTACACCTCTAACATCTGAATATTCCTATACTGGTTAAAAAAGCTTGGCAGACTCAGGTATAAAAAGATCCGAAAATAAAAATGGAGTTGATATACCTTGGAAATAGAGTTAGTCTAAAAACTCAAAATAAGTCCCTCTCAATTTTTTAGAACTTTCAAAAAACGTTTTTTTTAAATATTTTAAAGTTTTCAAAAAGTGCCAAGTCCTGAAATTATCACAGAACTTCTCTCTCATATCATAGTTTAGTTAAGTTATAATTTTTGTTGTCTCCACCCCTTTCCCCCATTCTGTATATTTTCCTTTTCTCCCATTCTGCCTTTGTTTAAGGTTCCCCCCACCCTCCATTTTGCCATGGAGAAAGGATGAGAAGGGAGGAAAAAAATGTTTAAGTTTTACTAATATATTGGATATTGGAGGAATGAGACACAATTTAAAACCCTAAGACTTTTACAAACTTCTGGTAGCCTTGACCTAAGACTGACAAATTTCATAACTGTACTAGTTCTTTGCTTTTGAAATCCAAGTTGTATTGCGGCAGAACTGCCAAAATAGTTATTGCTGGGCTAGCATGTGAAAGTAATAGGATAGTTGTGAAGCATCTATTTCAGTTTTTAAGATATTTTGGGTAAAATGAATGGGAGGACAACTACATACTATGCAAGTGATGAAAACTCCCTATTTTGTACTTCAGTCATCATAATGCCATTACTAACTGAAAAAAAACTAGTTCTGTGAGTGTGGAAACTGAGTTTTTTTGAAACAAGCCATAAAATGTCAACACAAAATTGAGGTGGATGTTCACTCTTTAAAGTGAACCTTGTATTACCCAGTACTTTTTTCTTGACATCTTAATTGGAAAAATAGATTGCTTTCAAAGTCATGAACTATTTGTTCTGCATAAAAGGGCTCATGTTCAGAGACAACCTAAACTGTACACCAGAAGGCTCATTTCACCAAGAACAAAGTTAAGTTTCCATGAACCAAACTCATGTAATTTGGCTTTAAGTCTTCCGAAGCCCGATCACTAGAATTCATTTTATATGTTACTATTTTTAAGTATTTTTATTGTTCCACACAATTAATAATTTGACAAAAATAATTTGTCTTTCATCTAAGGATTGGACTCCTTAGACATGTTAGTGCAATTTCACTTCTGGTGTTATATCAGCACATGGGCATTACTATTTATTTTTACTGGTAAAAGAGACAATGCCTTCATTTTTTAAAGCAGCCTTTCTGTGGCCTGAGACAACTGTGACTTGATGTTCACAGGTTCTAATGACTGACAGTAAGGTAGGTGGATAGTCAGTTCTTCTGACATCAATTTTTGGTGAGCAGATTTTCAGTAAAACTCAGTACCCTCAATAGGGACCAGTTTATCAGAAGAGTTTCACTCACATTTAGGCATCTAAATACATGGCCACATTTCCAGAAGACCTCAGTACATTAATTTCAATGAGAGATTCCAGCTGCTGAGCACTTTTGGAAATATGAGCTTTATTTAGATGCCTAAATGAGTTCTGGGCTTTTTTGAAAAGCTGGCCACACATACCTAAATTTAAACATCTACTGTTAGACAGTGTATTTAAAAACCTGGTTTCTGGTGGCTCAACTGAGGCCACATGAACTAAGATCAAAACTGAAAATAGAGATTTCCAGATCCGATATATGCTAACCATGATACTGTACTCAGCCTTTGAAAACAGCTAACATTTAACAAAAGCCAAAAACATTCAGCAAAAGGCCTCAAATTTAGATTTTAAAATGGTAGAGAGTCTGACACCCATCCAAGTCTCTAGGAGAAGTATATCTCATCCAAGGAGAGCTAACAAGAGCTTTCTACTCTGAATGTGGCCCTGAGACTGAAGATAACAACTAGAAAACAAATTTGACATAAGCAACAAATGCATCTCCTGAAGCTACAAAAATGTACATAAATAAGCTTGTAAAATAGGAGCCAGCACTGTGGAACAGGTTACACCCTATACTAGTACCCTGGTTCACTGAGATAGTCAAGCATGTGAACAGTCTGATTAAAGTCATTAGCTCTGGCATTTTGCAGCAGTAAAAGTAGTGAAACTGTTCACATACTTTTAACTTTTTTACTCCCTAGCATCGTGTTTTCACATCTCCAACATCTTATTTCCTGGTATTTCTATTTTAGTATTTACATCATTTTCTTCTTGTTCAAGTACAGCAGTAACAGACTTCCTTTCAGTTATGAGGAATGATGGGACTTTGTTTCTCCTAAAAGCTAGGAACAGGCATTCAAAAACCTGAGCCTAAATTGATTCAATCTTTGCAGGTTAGAACTGTAAGGCAGAGGGGAGAGGGAGGGGAGCAGGGATGCCTGCAGTCTGTGCTGAGATCCAGCCAGGGAGTCAAGGGGAGGGGCCAGCTCTACTGTGGAGCAGAGAGCCCCGCCCAGCCCAGAGAGCATGCCAGGATGCCGGGGGAGTCTTGTTTAACTTAAACCAGCAACGGGTTATTGCATAAACTGGTTTGACCCAAATAGTTAAGTCTGAAACTACATTCAGCCGGGTTGATCTCAAACCAGTTTCAGCCATTTTCAAACTGGTTTATGTGCACTGAACAGCTGTTCTGTTACAGGTTTAAACCAGTCTCTGATCACTTAAATTGGTTTATGTGTAATGTCTGTCCATAGCCATAAAGAAAAGTTTAGAGTGCCTTTCCTTTCCTTCTGTCCTATTTGAGACTTGTTTTCAACAGCACATACGTGTGTTATTGCAGGCTGAAATTACTAAGTGACAATTCCCAGGCAACTAGGCTGTACCATTCTAAATTCAGCATTACCACATTTTACTGTAAATTGCTATTTTTTCTTTAAAAATGCCATGAAATCTAAAGAAAGAAGAAAATGTTCAAAACAGTGAAACAATCTTATTATGTGGTCACATGAAATGTCTGCAGCAGATCAAGTATTGAAGACTGGCCTACAAAAAAAGGGAGCTCCACACACTAATTCTGTTGAAAATGACAATGGAAAATGAACAAACTAAATAAGTAACAATGTTGAATCCCACAAATAAGTAGCACGTCGAGACTTCACACTGATTTTTCTCTCTGGAAGTTCTAGTTATCTTAATACCACTGCAATTCTTTTCTAGCAATTCATTGCCAATATCACTTTTCAAAAAATTGCATTTGAATTCCCAGTTAAGAGAGTTCATTATTCTCACTTACATAATAATGTTCTCATCTTTCTCTAATCTTGTGCTCTAATAAAATGGAGCTCCCAAAAAATCTGAGTGGAGCTGAATGGAGGGAGTGAATTTCAATGAAGACATCTCACTTTTTCTTCTTCTATGGTATTTACAACTTTCAGATATTTCAACATAGCGGCTGCCAATTTTGAACATTAATTACCATTTATCTAAATTCCACATAGCAATTGGAAAAAAAAATTGTCATAAATCAATCTATTACCCTCGTGTTTATAGTTGATCATCCCTGATTTCCTGGTCAGCCACAGAAGCATCCAGGATCAAATGGGGTGCCATCTATCTGGAGCTGAAAGCATGGCCTTCTTGTTTTGTGCTGTGTCACCCATTTAGTATAAGATCTCTTTAGTGACCGTATTTGATTTGTTGTACTCTATAGCTATTCTTTAATGTTTGTAATACGGAAATGCCTAGAGGCCAACTGGATTGGGAGATGTGTGTGGGGATCTGTCTATATACAATTTATGAATTCTCATTAATTTTTATGAAACTGCTGTATTGCTGAACTGTAAGGCTGTGAGAAGCTTTGATCACTGATTTGATTCAGCAGAGATTCGGGCCAATTTGGCAGCCGAATCTCCGAAGCCAAATTGAAGCAGGAGACCCTTTAATCTATCCAAATAAAATCAGAACCCTTCAAATTGATCCAGAGAGATAGATTCAGAGAAGCATTTCTGGTCCACTTTGGGTCCGCCGTGGAGCATGCATGTCCCCTTCCCCCACCTCCTGGATCAGCAATTGATGCCTCCTGGGTTTGAGGGGGCAACTGGGGGCCCTCCATGGCCAGTTGCTAAGCTGGGGGTGTATGGGGGGGGTCATCTGCATGCTTGGCAGCAGACTTAGAAGTGAACTGGAAGTACTTATGGTCCACTTCTGGGTCCACCACCGAGCAAGTGGGGGGTCCCCCATGCTCCTGTGAGATGCCCCATCTACCCCACCATCTCAGCATTTACAAAACATGCCTGGTACCTTGAGGTATGTAGAAAAAAATATTTAAAGCTGTGTCTCTGGCCAAATCACTGATTCTCCAAATCAGCATCAAATGTCCAGATTTAGATTCAGCCAAATCAAATCAGGACAGTGATCTGCATTAACAAATCAAATTAAACTGTCTCCTGAATCTGAATCTGAATCAAAGCCCTCTTCGCACACACCTACTGAACTCCTCAATGTATAATGAATCAGCCAGTAGTGTAGTGACCCACCCTGTCTAAAAGAAGCTACAGAATAATCATAATAAATTGTTAACCTTTGAGTATGCTTTGGCTGAGTAAAAGAGCTAAGAATGGTGCCTGGAAATCCAGTTGGCATAAAGTTATCGTTATGGGTGGGATATAGAATGCAGGGTAGTGGGGAGAGAAACAAAGGAACAAAGGCAATGAAGCGGGGATTCAGAAAGACAAAAGAAGGTTGGAGTAGATAGAAGAGCAGAGACATGCTTTAATAGAAAACAGATTTTTTTTATTGCAGGACCGTTCAAGGAAGATGAAAGCTGTCTGCAGAAGAAAGAGACTCCATGATTCAGGTCTGCTACTGCTTGAGTGTAGATGTCTGCACCAAAAAACAAAAAAATCAAGGAAAGCTTGCAGCTTTTCCAGACTTAAAGAAACTTCAGATCACTTGGGTTCAGGGTGCTGGGACCTAACAGCTTCTTGTCTACAGAAAACATTTGATAAAGGACTGCTCAAAAAAAAGCCTTATCTATTAATCTTTTAAAACTTGATTGAATTCTGTTAGTCTCCTTTCCATTGAAACAGTGTTTCTGAGTTAATTCTCTTCTACCATATTTACCTGTATTAGTCAAGGTTGAATATCATATAGTGTAACTGTAACATTGTTTAATTTCCTCAGACTTATTCTGGCTTTGATTTCTTTGCAAAACAATTGTATTCTTTTTGATTTCCAGATCATGTTTCACATGAAATATACCAAGTTCAGGAGCTATTTTCATCATTAATTGTTTGATGCAGTTCGAGCAGCCTCCTTTCTTTGCTAGCGTCCAATAAGTATGAAAAAGTATTGTCATTAGTTTTAATTGTGTCATTAATTTGTGTACAACTACCAGTAAGTAAATGTTGCATATGTTTTATTTTGGTAACAATACTATTATTATTGACATCCTTTCTTCTGCGCGAGATGGTGGATATTGCAGCCCATGATGTAGATGGTTTGCAGTGTCTCATGGGACTGAATAGTTTGATCCAAGATTTGCATTTTCTGTGGCAGTGGTTGCAAGTGTGTGTGTGTGTGTGTGTGTGTGTGATGGTTGGGTGAGTTCATGAGCTGCTTTCTTTCTACGGACTCTTTTCTCTTCAAGCTATTGATGCCAATTCCTGTCAAGGATTTTAATGCCCTGGTAAAGACAGTGATGCCACTTAAACCCAAGTATCTGAAATTTTTGAACTACTTCTAGTTCTCATTAAGGATGAGTGATGGATATTGTGAAACTACCTGTCCAAGTATGACTGTTTTCTTTATGCTGATAGAGCAAATGCCTGACAAGCTCTTGAAAGGCGACACATGAGTTCTGGTAGTAGGTCTTCATCGTGGTCTGTAAGGGCAGTATCATCAGTGAATAGAAGCTCCCCGATAAGCACTTTTCAAACCTTAGTCTTTGCCTTGAGTTGTGACAGGCTGAAGAGTATCCCATCCAATCTTGTGTGAAGGTACACTTCACCTTCCATATCTTTAAACACACAGTTCAGGTGTATTGAGAAAAAGATTCCAAAGAGTGTAGAAGCAAAAGCACACCCTTGCTTCACTCTGCTTTTCATCTCAAAGCTGTGTAAAGTGAACCCATCAAGCTGAACAGTTGTTTCCATGTTGTCATAGAAGGAACATACAAGACAGGATTTGTGGGCATCCTATCCTTTCTAGGACTGCAAATAGGTTTGCTCTGCTGACAGTGTCAAATGCTTTGGTTAGATCCAGAAAGGCGATGTACAATGGTCAGTTTTGCTTTCTGCACTTTTCTTGAAGTTAACACAGGGAAAATATCATGTGTATGGTTGATCTTCCAGCCCCAAATCCCAGTGACAGTGGTTGCAATGACTCACCAGTTGTTGTAGGTAGACCAAGAAGATGCTTGCAAAAGCTTTTCCTGCTGTACTTGGTAGCAAGATACCTCTGTAGTTGCTGCAGTCACCCTTATCTCTTGTATTTTTATACATAGTGATGTTGTTTGCATAACACGTTTTGTGGTACCTCTCTATCCAGCATTTGAGAAGCAGCTATTGAAGATATGGTAATAGGCTTTCTTTCCCACACTTGAGAATTTCTGTTAGGATGTCATCTTTTCCAGGAGCCTTGCCACTTGATAATGAATCAATAGCCTTGCTTAGCTCTTCTACAGTGGGCTAGCACCATGTATAACTCTGGTATGACCTGTAGAATTGGTATTTGGTCCAGTGATTCACTGGTGATGTTTCTTTCTTGTGACTGTAGCTCTGAGTAATGTTCAACCAATGAAGCATCTGCTTGCTTCTTTCTGTAATGGCTTCACGGCTGCATGTTTTGAGCAGGGTTTCCTTGTTTACAACAGGGCCTAGAGCTTTCTTCAGACCATTGTACAAGACTTTTATGTTTCCTGTGTCTGAGGCTGTCTGTATCTCTTCATATTGGGTTAGTCCAGTACTGATTTGCACAGTGTCTGGTTTTCTGTACCTTGTTTTTTACATGTCGAAGTCTCACTTTGGTGCTCACTGTTGGCTTCTTGTTGTGTTCCACATAGTCTGTGGCCTTGATGTTGGTGACAGGTAATAGTTCTTCTGCCTTTTCTTGGAAGCAGTCCTTATTGGGTGTTCTCTTTTCCCCAAACATAGCTTTAGCTGTTTCATGGATTGCAGTTCTTAAACCTTCCTAAATTTCCTCTGCCTTCTTTGGTAGTGACTTCCCAAACATGCTGAGTTTGAAAACATTTACAAACTCTTGGCACTTCCTCTGGTTCTTGGTGTTAGTGGTATTGATTTTGGGCTTGCTCCTAAGTTTTGCTCTATGTAGTCTCTTGGCTGTAATCTTCATTTTGCTAATGATCAGGGAGTGCTTGTTGTCACAATAGGTACTGTGCAATGTGCAGGTCTTCTGCGCTGAAGGTAGGTCTTTCCTCCTAACAATAACAAGGTCTAGTTGCTGCCAGTGTCCTGATTGTGGATGTCACCATGAAACTTTGTGGTGATCTTTCAGCAAAATATGAATCAGTAATGTACAATTGGTTTGGGGGACAGAATTCAAGATGTCATTGGCTGTTTTCATTCATTTTGCCAATGACAATGTGTCCTAGGCAAAATCTGGCTATGAGTTGTTGTCTCCGCCAACTTTTGCATGGAAATCTCTGAGGAGGAATAGTCACTCAGTTGATGGTATTCCTTTGATGACTTGCTGCAGTGTCATAAAATTTGTCCTTCTCTTCAGGGCTGGAGTTGAGTGTTGGTGCATAAATGCTGATGATGTTCACAAAACTTATGTGAGATGATATGCTCTGACTTCACAGTGGGTATTTTTATAAGCTTTACCAACTTGTTACTCACAGGAAAACCAATTCCATGCTGACAATTTTCTTCAGTGCTTTTACCTTGCCACAAGAAGGTATATTTGGCCTCTTGGATAGAATCATTATCTGCAAGTCTCATTTCTTGGAGCGCTGTAATGTCAACATTGAGTTTGTACAGCTCATGCTCAATCAAGACTGACTTCCGTATGCTGCTTCTGTACTGTAGGTCATCACCATCTGTCAAGCCAGGATACGTGGTCCTGACATTCCAGCTTCCAAGCCAGAAAGTTCTTGGTTTCTCATTTTTGCCAGGTGTGGGGTTTCCATATGCTTTTTGGCTTTTGGCCTAGCCCCAGGTAGATTTAAATTAAAAATTGAAATTAATTTAGAGAGGGATATACAGAAATATTCAATGCTATTATTCTGTTTCCTTTCATATTTTACAGATGAAGTTAATGCATTAATCCTAATCTGTTTCTGAGCTCATTTAAGAGGTTAGTATTTTAGGTAAATAAGTATTATGATGTAAGCAGTAGGATTTTCTTAAATATGTGTTATAATAAGCAGAAAATCTAACTCCACTGAAATCAAAGTACAATGGGACAATGTGACTCAAGGTTTTCATTATATTAAGGGAACAGTGACACCTTATGTAAAAAATACAATATTTGGCTCAAAATTTACATGTGAATTCTTACAGAGCTCTAGCATTAGCTTTTAAAAATATCCAGTTCACATTATTTAGTTCTTATACTGTTCCTGAGTTAAAAAATAAGCGAAATACTTCTAAAAAATATTTCTTAAAAAGAAATTACTACAATTGATCCCCACAGTCATATGTAAAATGATAATTATCAGAATCAGTTTTGTAAAGATTATTTTTATCTTTGAAAATAATAATGTTGGCCATTTAAATATTCGCAGTATGTGAAATGTTTACAACTCATCATATGGTTTCAGCTTTCCACTCAGAGGATCAAGACAATGCTAATTATTTCTAATTCAAATGACTGATCCTTTTTTAACGTGGCTGTTTCTTTATCACTACTTTCACCACTTCAATATTATGATGCTTGGTCTTAAATACTTTGCACATATTAAAAAAATTAATCCCACTTGTTGAGGTATTAATAGTTCTAGCAATATTGCTCATTTTAAATATAAGGTCGAGATGTGAACTTTAATGTGTGTCTGCGGTAAATATCTTGAATTAATTAAGTAGTTCTTTAAATGACTGAACTTCCCTAGAGTATATTACCAAAAAATGTTTTGGAGCAGACATAGGTTTTGTCATGCATATATTCATCCAATCCATACAGAAATTCATTACCATTCAAAAGATGCTCAGATGCAGTGTTGGAGATCAGGCAAGCCAATTAGTGGGATACCTCTACTTTTTTATTTTTTTTGCCAGGCTTCTACCTGTTATGGCACTTACTTTAATCAGATATTGAAGAAGAAGCTTTTACGCCTTTTCAGTGGAATTAACAGGATCCTTATCACATCTCTCTGGTTGTAGTCTCTGACTAATAAAATAGTGGTTCATCAATGCCAAATGTATTATTGCTTTGTGCTCAGCAAAGATTGTACCTCCTCACTGATTGCTACAAGTATACCTAATTTATATACCTGTTGGTACTTTCTTCTGCATGCCCTGGCTTTCCTACTTTTATTATTGTAAATTATTTATATCACAAATGCTACATCATGATACTCGGATTTGTAAAGAGTGGCATGTGCACCAAGGATCTAAACTTAGTGGATGGAGATGCAGCCATGTGCGGCTTGTGGCACCACAAACCTCTGCAGTGTCTCAAACCATATGCCCAGCATGTTAAAATGTGCCTCACACTGCAAATTTCCAGTTCAGGGGCAAAATTTTGACTGGGAAATCTCGGCAGCAAAAAAAAAAATCTCACAAAAGAAAGCAGCACAGTACATGCCACAGGAGCATGTGCCAGCAGACAGAGAAGCTCCTAGGAGACACTTTGGCTGCCAGCTGTCTCCCTTTCTCTAGTTTGGCTTTGGGTCTTCCAGCATGCTGGGAGATGGGAGGAGTGGGGAAATGGTAGTTTTCCAAAGTAGGTCATTTTGCCCCACTCCAAAGCCCACATGGAGGGGTGTGCACAGCAGCAAAAAGTAGCTGCACAAATTTGAGCAACTACTTTTTTTGCCACTGCAAGTGCATGTCTCTGCATGTGGGGATACACCCAATGGGTGCATTTACAAGTTCATTAATGTGCTGTAATTTTGGAGCATTAAGTTTAGTACCGGTATTTACAGATACTAAACTTAATGTGCTGTAATCAGTGCTACTGCCCACTAGCACAGAGGAACAACTTTTGTGAAGCTAATGTTTAGTAGATTAATTCTACTGAGTATTAGCACATTAGTGCAGTTTTTGCCAGCCATATTAATGCACAGTAGAATTTGTCTACTGCGACGTTAGCGCTTCATGTAGACTCACTCAATATGCTTTAAGATACCTCTGTACTTATTTATCTGTGTCTCTCATTTAGTGTTGTTGTATTACATTGGACCCTTGTCAGGCTGACAGATATGGGAAAGGCATTAAGAATGAAATAGCGTGGAAAATTGCTTCATTCTCTTACCCTAAAATATGGCCTCAGTAAGATTGTTTGTAAAGTTCTGTGAAAGAGCTGGCATTGTGGTAGCAATGGCTATATTTTGTGTTATCTGGCTTTAGCTTTTCTCTTGTATAGGAATTGGTAAATGAGCCATAGAGAATGAGGAAGAAGTCAAATCAAGTGAAATAATCTCAATGACTGCTGTGAACTTCTAATAGGGATATAAACAAGAAATTGTATGAGTTCTCATATGGAGGTGTAAATATCTTATCTCTACATGCTGGCTATAATTTGAGCCCCATAATGTTTTAAGATGAAATAAGTCCCTGTTGGTTTGCTTTGTCAAGAAACAGAGCCCACTTCATTTCTTAATCTTACTTCTGTTTTTTTAAACCAAAAAAATGCTTAGGCATACACATTTTATGTTATGCACAGGAATTTTAGCCACCCTTCAAAGTTTATTATATTCTTAGATATAAACAAAGCTCCTGATTAAGAGGCCTGAAGTATTTTCATTGCCATGGAGATGGGAAGAGTACAGGAGGACTACACTGAAGTCTATCAAAGAATATCTGTGGCTTTTCCAGCTCTCCAACTGTTCCCCATCCCCTCCCTCTACCTCCCCCAGTGAAGTCACTGCAATTGTATCAGGTTCTATTGTTTATAATGAAAATAATGAAAATAGACCCTTGATCTTTGCATTCCAAAGTTGACAGTTTAACTTCCTGAGGTTATTTCTGAGTCCTCACAAATATTTTTCTAGGAGATTTTTGAGTACTACAGTATTGCTCCATACTCTGAGGAGACCGTGGAGGGGAACTCATAAAACCTTAATTTTGTTAAAAAAAATTAACAAGATGAAGTTTAATATGTAACCAAGTATGTTTGTTAACGATTGTCATTGTTTTGGTTTGCCTTGAGTATATGTATATGTACAGTAAGGGTTTATGAGATGCAAAAACTAGATTAATGACATAAAACTGATTTATGCTAAGCTATAGAATCTTAAGCAAGGAATGAAGTAAGATAATAATTGGCAAACAGAATGCATTTTTCATGCCCTGGCTGTTTAAAATTTTGCATTTTTCCTTTGGCACATGATCATATCCTGTGGTTAGTGGTTTTAAACATGATATCATTTTTTCACAATTTTTCCAGTGTCCTGAACATAGGTTTGCCTCCTACAGTCACCTGCCAAGAGCCAGTTTACTACCTCTTTCTCTGATTTCAAAAACTGGATTTGAGGGAAGTAATGAAAAATGAGACTGAATTTTAATTGATCCAGGAGGCCATCCATAATAGCCCATCAATATATTTATTAGCCATATGCAGTAATTCTCCTGCATTGCTTGAGTTTTTAAATGAAAGCTTTATTCAAATACCCTCCAGCTATAGGTTTAAAAGCTAGATACAATGTTTGAAGAATATTTGTGTGCCTTTAACTGAAAAGGCTGTGTAAGCAATTGATTTCCCAATTCAATGGTTGAGCAAAAGGAAAAACCAAAAAGCAGGGGAAAAAACCTTTCATTTTCAAACTGTTTTGTTGTTGTTGCTGGTTTTTTTCCCAGGAAGCAAAACTTGAGGGGATGGGAGGAAATATAGTAAGGTCAAATTTAAATTGTGGTCAACCTGAAACTATGTTTTCATTGTGGGGGGAGATGATTTTTACATTTTATAAATAAATGCAGCTGAATTTAAAAGAATATTTTTACGAAGTCAATGCTATTTTTCCCAACATATTTGCAACTAGTTTTGTTTGACCTCAGCAGATACACTATTTCTGTTTTCTCCCACCCGCCAAAACCACTGTCCTATTAAAAAGTTCTTACCATACAGATCTGTGAAGAAAAGAAACAAAGTTTTATGTTTAGACTGTCGGACCTTCAATCAGGTTCCAACTTTTTGTTCTGTGAGGATGAAGCATAGTATAAGAGGTGCTGTTTTATGACTGGTATCCATAAGCACAATCAAAGTAGAAATAAATAAATAAAGAGTAGTATCGTGACATGTCACAATTTCAGGGAATATCACTCTGAGCATCATTGTGATGGATGCTGAGTGTCCTTCATGCCTGCTAGCTCCTGTCTGCTGTCATTTGGAGTTAAAGGGCATTCAGATTTTTAAGGATTTTATAGGATCAAATCCTAGGACTAAAAGGTTCTTAAAGAGGGGCTTAATCTGAAAAAGACAATCTACAGCTAAAGTGCTTTAATATGGATACCAGCAATGAAAACAGAAAGGATTTATATCAGTTGCAAATTATCTTACCTTCAAACCTTTTCTTTGTAGACACACTTTGCAAATAAGGTTTATCACCAGAACAATTGTTTCTGTCTATTTCAAACTGTTATCATAGAACATTATCAATCATTTGGCATTAACTTGGTACCAATATATTAATGTAACAGCTTAGACATGTAGGATAATATAAAGGAAATATATTTAATTGGCACTAACGGGTATTTACAGCCAGTATATTTAGATTGACCTAGGGTTAGGTTGATTTAAATGCTGGTGGTACACCAAGCCATATTGGCCGATATGATCCAGTTCCAATTTGCAGCCAGGCAGCATGGACAGTGGTGTTTGGCTGGTAAGTCTGTTGTGTGGGAAGGGGGGAGGGGAAAGGGAAGGGGCATGGGATGGGGCAGATTGAGGCTTCCATGGTGAGGGAGGGAGTGGGACTGGAGTTGGGGCTGGGGCAGGGGCAGGTGCAGGTGCTGGTGCTGCACAGCCAGGGAAGAGTGGAGGATGGAGCCATGAGCAGCTCATCCAGGGATCCCGGGGAGGGGGGGCAGCTCCTGTTGCTATGAATACCCCAGGAGGGCATGGGGAGGGGTGCCCCCAGATGTATGTGTGAGGCAGGGCAGGCTGCTGCTACAGGCTAAGGCCAGTGTGGCACTGGGCTCTTCCTGGTGTGGGGCTGGATTGGGCTATGCTAGGAGCAGGCATCGGAGGTGCTGGGATGGGGATTATGCTTCAGCTACCCCAAAATTTGCTGTAGTCCCCACAACCCTCCCTCCCAGAGCCACCATTGCCTGCCACAAGCACAACCTTGGCTCAACCTCTGTCAGGAAGAGCCTTGGCAGCCCCCAGCTTGCAGTGGCAGCCTGCCCTTGCTCTGCACAGGTCTGGGGGAATGTGCCCTCCATGGCCTCCCAGGGTATGTTTAACTGCAGGAGCCACCTCACAAGCAAGCCACTCCTGGCTCCATTCTGTGCTCTGCCCCAGCTGTGCAGTACCTGCACCTTACCCAGCCCCACTGCCTTTCTTACTGTGGGGCTCTCAATCTGTCCCCCCGACTCCTTCCTTCACAACAGTCTTACCAGCCAGACCCAGCTGCTCTCCATGCTACTGGGCTGTGCTCCTAGCCACCTGTGTGCTGCACTGAAGCTGTGTGCATGTACGGGGCATTTATTGGTGGCATTATCAGCCACATCAGCCAAAGAAAGTCGATTGCCAATACAGGCAATTTTCCTTATATCAGTGCCAATCTGATATAGATCCAATGTATTGGTGTACCTCTACTAAATGCCCATCTGTGCAGGAATTCAAGGTAATTTAAAGTGTTTGGCCTGGTCTAAGTTAGTTCACCTGAGGAGGAAGAAGCTAAACTATAGGTGGACAAAATGGCAAATCCAGCCAGTGGCCAGACTCTATTTCCCAGCAGCCTCTGCCTATGCCACTGTGGTAAGTTTCCCCAGGAGCAGTGTGGCCATGACAGTGTGGGGCTAGGGTTTCCATGGAGACCAGCCCACCAATGCTGGCAGGACATGCAGCTGAGCAGGGTCCAGGATCTTGCACTGACAGCACAGTCCATAGCTGGGGCAGATCTGTGATCTGTTGCCTGTGCAATCCTGTAAGATCCCAAGCCTGAAGCTACATACCCTGCCAGCTCCATGCTGTCCTAGCCCCGCCATTCCTGGGGTCTCCATGGAAACCGGCTGTAGCAGCATGGGCAGGGGCTGCTCAGAAATGAGTCTGCCATGGGCCCAATGTGGCCTGTGGGCTGGACTTTGCCCTCCCCTGAGCTAGCTCAATCTACTGAATGCTTGTATGTGTTTGGAGTATAGCCCCAAGGCTGAGAGCCCTAGGGTTGTGTTCTTACTGTGCCCCCACCCCCACCCAGACTGAGCTATATTTAGCCTCCCAATCCTACAACTTGTGATGGACAACCTCCCTCCAGACACCCAATCCCACCAACTACCCACTCCCCCCAGACCTGCTAACCCCTATGGACCCTGTACATGCCACTCCCATTCAGAGTTCACACATCTTAAAGGTAGACCAGGTATAGCAAATGACTATATGCACCCAAAGAATTTACTCTTTGGAAGAAGAAACGGAGGCATGTGCAAGCAACCATAATGATTCTGTTCATCAATTCCCTTGTCCTTTTTCAACTTCACTAATACAGAGAACTTTATTTTTACCAATCTGCAGCATATAACATTTTTTTAGTTCCTTTGCTTGAATGGCAATTTCCCTCATCCAGCAAACCCTTCCATACTGTAGTGGCACCAACTCAGCCCTGCATAGTTTACTGCACCACTTATAATAAGTCTTACTGCCTCAACAACCTGGAAGGGCTAGAGGAATAAGAAGCGAGTCAGAGTACACTGCAGTATCTCTATGCAAAAGCACCCATTATCAAGGAATATCTGAAATAGTAGACTGTGGCTGAATCTACACAAGATGCTGACTGTGCAGTAGCTCATTATTACTGTACAGTAGTTCATTTCTATTGTGCAGCAGCTCATTATTATTGCTCAGTAGCATTTCATGGCATGAAGCATGATGTGACACTACTGTGCAGTAGTAACAAGCTATTGCACAGTCCAAGTCACCAAAAAGCCATGTGGTGACACTACTGTGCAGTAAATCTGATTACTGTGCAATCATTTAGTAGTTGTGTATGCAAGTACTAAATGACTGTGCATTATGAACTGCGCAGTCAGCGTCCTGTGAAGATGTGGCCTGTGTGTTCAAGTTGGAGGAATGTAGCCATTATCCTGTTCTCTATGCCTGGGATGAAGCAGAAGTCATTTATAAAGAATATGAAGGGATTCTTTTTTTAGTGACATTGTTGGATGAAATGAACCTTTAAATTCCAATAGTTTTCTAACTTAAAGGCTAATTAACTGGAGTTGACCAGAGCTTTAGATTATATGAACTGATGTAGGGAACTGTATTGAAGCACTGATTTTAAACCTGCTGAGGATCTGGGCTAGCACACCATGTTGACTCTCACCAAAGAAAGTCTCCTTTCAGTGTAGCCTTGCTACTACCAGCACTCCCTAAAATAAAGCTGTCTAAGACAGCTATGTATGCCCCCCCTAAGTACTACACACTATCTAACAAAACTTGATGCTTGCTTAAGTAGTGAAGAAAAGAGTACCCTGTGTTTATATGACCTAATGATTTGTTATGGGTCTGGTTCAGTCATTTTGTGTCTATGGGGAATAACTGGCTATTTCTTTCATTTGTTGTTGTTGTTATCCTATTAATTGTTTCCACACTTTCCCACCCTATGAGTGACTTTTTACATCACTTGGGTGCATTGCTTGCTTTCCATATTAATACATTGCTTGTTTATTCTCATTCTAAACCCTGCTTCATACTGTTGCCCTGTGGGGTCAGGCAAACTCTCAGGATCTCAATATTGCAATGTTAGACAGGAGGGTGTGACACAATTGCACATATACAAACACACAAATCAATTAGGTGCATACACACACACTACCAGCTCTGGCACATACACATCCAAACCAGCCTAGGCACATGCATACCTACCACCAATTCAAGCACACACACTATACACCCTAAAAGTTAGACACAGATCACTAGTTTGTATATCATGCACACAGTGACATGTATATATATACACCCCCCCACACCTGCACATACACACAGGTGAGTTCCTAACTTGGATGGTACAGTGTATATGTGTGTGCTTGGGGTACCTGGGATACTTGGGAGAAGGTTCAGGTGAGGGAGAGAGAGAGTTAAAGTGTAGGGAGTGAAAGTTGCCAGAATTGGGATTAGAACCAGTGGACTACAAAGAAGCTGGCTAAGGATCTGAGACTGGGGTTTGCTTAAGATAGACTGGGGCTGGAAACTGAGGCAGACAGCTGAGATATTGGGGAGGAGGGGGCAGGTAAGTAGTGGCAAGGGGGAGACGGCCAGGAAAGAAACTGAGGCAGAAACCTGGTTGCTCAGAGGAAAAGGAAAAGGCAGTGGGGATAAGACAGTGGCAAAGAAATGGGGGTTGGAGGCAGAGAGGCACTCAGGACAGGTGTTGGAGGTGGCAGTGAGTCAGAAGCAGGAGAGGGAGAAATGAGACAGAAGTTAGAGGGGCGAGGAGCAGAGATTGCAGCAGGCCAAACCATAGTAAAGCAAACCCCAGCTTGGAGGTCCAAATAACAGTTTTATTAAACAGAGAACATATTACACAGCCCCATGAAGTTATTGGTTTCACACACACACACACACACACACACACACACACACAAAAGCACTCACAATGGTAGCAAGAGAAAGAGACTCAACGGAAGGGTTGGAGTCCAGGTAGGGAAGAGAAGCAGAGACCAAGTCCTTGGTTGAAGAGGGTGTGGGGTGACAGCTACCTATCCAGGCTGGAAAGGGGTCCTTGTCTAGTAGGTGTTGTCCAGAGGGGGGTCACTGGCAGGGCCTCTGGGTGAATAGGTGGTGTGGCATGGTGCTGGGCCAGATGGAGAGTGTGTCCCACTGGGTCTGTCTTCCCTGCCCCTTTTTTTAATGGCAGACCTTGTGTGACCCTAGTGACAGAAGGCATGCCCAGGCAAGGGTCAACCCCTGGTGTATTGAGTGTGTGTGCTCCATGCAGGGATGTGCAGTTTTGGGTGTCTGTAATGGTGGGGTACAATGGTAGCATTGCTGGTTCTGCAGGGTCTTTTGTCTTTCAAATGCTGGGTTCTTGTCTCTGTTCCTGGGTGAGGTCCGTGGTTCCTGGATGTTCAATGCAAGGTGATGGCCCAGTCATTACAGGCCATTCAGTAGAGGCCTGCTACCACTGTATTTCAAACATTCCCAATCTCTTTCATTCATCCGGGAACCAATTTACATGGGAGGGGTACATGAATCATACAATTGGAACACAGGGGATGCCCAGGCAGAGGACACAAGATGGAGGCTTGACATACAAAATGGAAACTTGACATGACTTAGGTTAACTTACATATATAGGCCTAAAACAGTTATTGCACAATATAAAAGCAGTACAATTATCACTTATAAAACAGTGGGTATTGTTATCAAAATAGCAGAGAACTTATTTGCAAAGAGAAGAGAAAAATAAAACTTGCTAAAATAAAATGTTAAAGCTTATCCTGCATCTTAGCTCACTTATACTTATCTATAGGGAATAGAGAGGGAGAGAAAAAGTCAAAAATGGTTGGGGAAGGGGAGGGAATGCATTTTAAAATAAATTAAAAAAGAAAAACTTGGGGTTTTGCTACAATATTGGGGCTTCTTTCTTTTTAAGGATGCTTATATATAAGAAACAGAACCACTCTAATCTATGAAGGTAGGGTTATTACTGGGTGAAGGGTGGCCCATTCCTGTTGCACTCCCTAAATTTAGAAACAAATCCTTTCTTTTCCCATATAAGATTTATTTCTTTTCATTTCCACCAGACTAGAACTTTCCCTTCTTTATATTTCAGTTTCTCCTATTCCATGAAGGAAGCTAGCACTATTCCTCTTCATCAAATAGACACATTACAGACTCCTCTGTTATAATATAGACTTGTTCATTCATGTGAAGCCATTCTGAATTTCACATGTAAGACAGGTCAGCTGGGATAGGTAAAATGTTAATTATAGGAAAGAGAATGAAATGTTGGAATAGATTTAAACTTTCCCTTTCATCTCCATGAAGTGATTGAGGATTATTTCACATTAAAGGGAGACAAATGTTATTTTAAAAATATGAACTGGAGCCTCTCTCACATGGATCACTTCCTACTGAGAGGAAGTAGCAGCAGCAACAGCTTTGTAAAAAGAGACAAGTGGTAGCTAAAGCCAAGTACACTTTGCATAGCTTTGGGATGAAGAAAAGAAAGCTTTTAAAAACAAAAGATACTTATGTGCAAAAAAGAATACTAATTGCTCCAAAGTTCAGTAGCTGCATAAATCAGCGCCAGGATATGTGTCTATATAATTGTAATTATATTGCATATAATTTTCTTATTTCTTATTTTTGCAGCACAGAAAAGCATTTTTATGCTTATCACATGCAATATTTAGACATGGGTCGAACTCTTGGCCTCACTGAACTTTGGGAATGTTGCCACTGACTTCCATTAGGCTAGGATTTTACTCCAAATCTGCACACTAAAATTCTTACAGTTTTCTATATAAGTTCATGATTTGGGGAATGAAACAAGGAATGAAAGGGATTTATAGCAATAAGACCTTTCAGTTACTCCACTTAAATGCACACAGATCAGAGTGATTCAATAAAAGTAATTTGTTCATGCTGGAGAACAGTCTTTGGTTTTACAATAGAGAAGAATAAACCACCCAAAACAGCGAGTGTCTGGTTTATATTTCAGAAAAATGTCTGTTAATTTTATACCTCTACTCACTTTGTAGCAGGCTAACTAGATATTATGTAAAAGAAAAAGTATTTTTTGTCAATTTGGAATTAGTAAATTAACTGTTTTTAAATTTGATCTAATATCCCCTGGTTATTTATATGTAGTATAGATATAGAGGAGGTCTCAACCACTCTTTTTCAATCCCTTCATTATTAGCTAACATTTAGCTAGAATAAGGCTAAAAAAATTGCACTATTAACTTGTCTCACTTCAAAAGGTTTAAGAAAAAATATTTAAACTTTCCCTCAGAACATTTGTCAGATCTCACTTGCACGGTGTAATAGGAATTACAGGAAAGACTGAGATTTAGGGGTACCTGAGTTAGTTTTTTTCCAGTCAGGAGAAAATACGTACTGTAAGAAAAAATATCTGTGGTTGGAACAGTAGCTCAGTTTATCTTTTGTAGTGAGCTCTTTAGAACAGGATCACCACGCTGATGGAAATCATTAGAGAGCAAGGACATGTAAAACTCAAGTTATGGAGCAGCAAGTCACAGAGTCAAAGAAGATGCATTGTTAAGGGATGGTCCTCAGAGGGATTGTGAGGTTTTCAAAGTCTGGTGCAAAGTGAGAATATGGGGTTCTTTAGTTTCATATCCATAGTGTAATGACAAAGAAAGGAAGTCCATTGTGCCATATAAAAATAATACAAAGTTAGAAAAAATATTTAGTGTAATCATTCACAGGCAATTCATTCAAGAAATAGAGTCCATTAGGGTTGAACCTGGCACATTTAGGCATTTGGACGTTTTCTCTATATTGTTGTTATGAATACACAGAGGAGATCACACTCTTTTTACAGACAACTTAAAAAGAGAAAGAATTGGTTTTATTTCTCATGGTCTTTTAAAGCCTGATGTATGTACGCTGATCGCTAATTGACAACGTATTTTATATACAGCTCAAGGAACATTATGATTTCTGTATTATGAATTAATAAAAAAGAAAAGAAGAAAACCTCAAGAATGAGTTTACAGCACGCATTAAAATATACAACAAAGGCCACTTCTAATGGATCAGCACTTTGGTTCATTAATGTTTTTGCTAATACTAAAATACACTCAAGGTTCTCAATGCATGCATATTCATTACAAGTTTTAAACTCATTTTCTTCTTTTGTCCCTTTTGTTTTGTATTTCTGTGATGATTTGCAAAGAAATCTGCCAGCTGGATTGTTCACCAAAATGGCCAATTTTAAAATACTGCAGCAGAATGTTAATTAAAGCAAATTTCAGTTTCGGTCATCTTTATTTGCATTTGAAACCTAATTTTAAGCATAACTTTTCTCCAAAAAGGAAAAAGAAACGCATTGCATGACTTGTATTTAGAAAAACTTGAGTTTTCAATAGCAAATGTTCTAAAGGAATTATTTTTTTTACATGAGCTATTTTGTGAATAAATCTAAATAATAAATACACTGGAGAATTTCAGGGGTCTAGGTTGTAGCCATGTTGGTCTAAGGACATAGGCAGACAAGGTTCTTTGGGTAAAGTTGGTATTTTTTATTAGACCAGCTCAAATAATTTGAAAAATTCTTCTTTGCAGGCTTTTGAATAGTCAAGAAGCCAGAGGCTATTCATTCCATCCAGGAAGAACACACACCAACTGCAGATGCTTCCTCATTCTGATGAAGGGTATTTATATCCAAAAGCTTGCAAAGAAGAATTTTTCCAACTATTGAGTTGGTCTAATAAAAAATACCAGATTTACCCAAAGAACCTTGTTTGGATAAGTTCATGATCTCTATACAGATAACTTAAAAGTAGTTGCTCTGTCAACCAACTTCTATTTTGTTGTTCCCTTGTTGATGATGAACTCCTCAAAGCTGCAATTTAGAAAACAAAACATTGTTCTTCATAGAGCATTTACCAGAATTTTCACAGCTATCTATGATCAGATACTAATGGTGTAGCAGCTTTTTAAACACAAATAGTGGTCTAAATTAGGAAGTTGGCCTGTAGTTTTCACAAGTCATTAGCAATAGCATTAGTAAGTAGCATTAGTGATGTAGAAGCCTTTTAGGTTGCTTTTAAATAAATATTTTTTAAGTTTGATTTCTGATATTGTTGATGGTCCTACATTAGGTTGGGCAAAATATGGCCTGCAGGCTGCATCCAGCCTGCAAAGGGACTTTGTTTGGCTTGAGGTCCAGGTGCTGTCCAGGCCACGGTGTGTCCCACTGTCCCTTGAGCATGCACTATGGCTGGAGCAGCTCTGCAGCTAGACTCCCTTTTTAGGAAGCCCAGGAAGCAGTGGCTCCAGGCTGCCACCACCACTGGCCCTGGCCTTGTGGTACTGATGGGGACCCACACACACAACCACGACCTCAGCCCGCCCTGCGCCCACTCTGGATTCAACCTGGCAGAGTGGATCAGCTCTGGACCAGCTGTAACCTGCATGCTCAACCCTAGCCCTAGCCTGGCCCTGCTTTGAACTCACCTGCCCGCACTGAAAAGTGGCACCAGTGGCAGTGGTAAGGCAGAAGCTACTGCTTGGTGTGAGGGGAAAAGTGGCTCTTCCCTTTCGCAACTGCCAGGCCCTTCTTCCTGCAGCTGCCCAGAGCCCTCACCCCGGGCTGTCCTGCACCTCCTCGGCACTGTCACTGCTGTCCCACTGGGCCGCCCTGGAGGTGGCAGTGATGGTGGTGGAGAGGAGCTGCAGGGCACCCCAGGCACAGGCTCCGGGCAGCTGCAGCATGAAGGGCCCAGTAGCAGTGTGAGTGGAGGTCTCGTTTCTCCTGGGCTGAGCTGCAGCTTCTGCCTGGCCACTGCCACTGCTGCCACTGCTCAGCATGGGGAGCAGTGGTCTGCAGCAGACATGGGGCAGGCTGGGGCAGGGCTGTGTGCACGGGTTCTGCCTGGTCCACTTTAACTGGGGTGAGTCTGGAGCAGGAACAGGTGTGGGCCACAGTCAGGGCTGAAGCTATGACCTGTTGATGGTGGCAGGGAGGAGCCACAGTGTGTGTGGGCTCCAGATTGTTGCAAGGAAGTAGTGGGTGCTGTGAGCGGCCCATGGCAGAGCCCTAGAACTGTCTATGTGGCCCAAATAATTGCCTGCCCCTGTTCTACATTAAAATATTGCTTATATTCATTCTTCCTCAATTTAAAAACAAAAAAATGGACAAATGCCTCATGTTGATATTTAGAAAAATAAATGATAAAGCCAGCATGTTACCTATAACTTATAGATCTCCAGTCAATATTCATAAGGCCATTTAGGATGTTTATTTTCCAAGAATGACATGGCTTCTGAATGTCTGGGGGTGATGTGGATATTATGGGCTAGATGCACTACTCTGATCAGCTGCTTGGGCACATACAGACATTACACTTAGACAGGTCTAAGTAAATGTAGATTGATCTAAACCCATAACCATACAGAAGTTTAGTGTATATTGACCAAACTAAAAATGGTGAAAACAACCTAACATAGACCTCATCTGAGATGCACTCAATTAAGATAGATTCAGGTTAGACCAGTGAAACAAACTTATGTATTGTTTTCCTATCAATTCAAATTAGATCAATATCATATGGCATCCCAGCCTCCTTTGCAGCCCCTAATATGTCTCTCTCACAGGAAGGTGTATGACCACTTGGTCCATGCTCAGTTGCATTGGTCAAGCACCTAGTATAGAACAGTGAAAGTCCACGCATGTGCCATATGACTATAGGGCAGTTTCTGTAGTGAAGTTTCTACAGGGTTTGAACTCTCAACCTTGATGAAGTCATGACCTACTTTTAAGGTCTGGGCATGCACAGTGTATAATGGTAATGCAACTATTTATCAATGTTGATATGTTCATTAATAAGGCAGTTATGAAAATGTTGCTTGTATTGAGTTGAACTAGTTTGAATTGATTGGTCCTTTTAAGTATTGCCCAGGTTTCAATTTGATTGGATATTTGCAACGATGATTGGACCATTGAGTGAGTGATAGGTGGTATGATTAGAAGGCTATAAATCCTGTCCAGAGCATCCAGCAAGGGCTTGGGCTTAGCCTCACTCTCACTCTGGCTGGACAGTTCTGATTCCAGGGTCTTGGGGTGTGGGAGTTTGTCAAGTACAGGTTCCTTGCCTACTGGTCGTTCAGATTGAGCTTGCTGAGGCTTACCTGTCTTGCACTCTTTACTTTGGGCTTTGGCTGTGGAAGCTGTGGTTGTATAAAGTATGACCCTTTCCCTATTTGAGGTGCTAAATACCTAAGAAGGGAAAAGCCTTAGAGACTGTCAGAGGGTTTCTCCTGCTGACTAGGCGCAGGGTGTTCTTGCCTACCATCTGTGGTTTCTGGGTTGTCTGTGAAGTTGCATAGCGGTTACTGTGTAGTGACCGAAGCTCACTGTAATGTGTAGTTGATTAGTTGTGTGACTGGGGATGTTGGGTTTGGGATGTGTGTTAGGTTATTGTCTTGTCGGGTGTATTTTATTGTGTTGTGGCTCAGGTGTTACAGGAATATTGCTTTGGGTAGTTGTTGCACGGGTTTTTTTGTGTAATACAGTTTATATTGCTCAACCTACCTGTGTTGTAGTGTGTAGCTACTCTTCCTAACTCTGAGTGGGATCAGGCAGTAGATCAACGCTCAGAGAAATTAACTTACTTTAATGCCCTGAACCTGACTACCCGTGGGTCATAGAGGATTAGCGACCCTCTGGATTAATTAGTTAATTGGCATCCCCATGGATGGTCCTTCACTAGCAGTTCCAGCACCAAGGAAGAACAGCCCCTCTTCCCAGCCCCGCCTCCAACCTCTAGCCACCTGTCAGCCACAGGCAGGAAGTGGGGGGAAGCAAGCTATCTGTGTCCACTGCATGAGTCCCTAAGACATATCTCTGCACCCCCAACATTCTATCATGAAGTATCCCATGATAAGCATGCAGAACTCAACATTGAGCCAAGTGCTTGGGCACAGCCTCATGGACTCCAGTCCTGGCACACAAACACCACATCTCAGAGGCCAGAGAAGGCATCCTACAACATGGACAGCAGCATAGTCATCAGTCCTTCCCTCCTCAAGAAGGAGCCATTTTGGGCAGCTCAGTTTTTGTGGATTGGGGTGGTAGGTAGAAGAACATCAGGACTGGGCCTGCACAGAGGCAACCTTGTGATGTCTGTGGCTCAGATACTGTGTGAAGGTACCTGGACTTAGAGTGCAGTAAGGCTTTCTTGGCCTGCAGATACAGGGTTGGGAAAGCACCCAAGCCAGGGCAAGAAGGTTGATGCCCCTGGAAATGTCAGGAGCAGCTTGGATGTGGCCAACTGTCCCAGTGTTGCAGGTAGAGGACACTGGAAATTTATGGGCTGGGGAGTGTAGTGTTGCCAGCATCATGGGTGTCTGCTGGACACCCCTGGAAAGTTCAGGGTTGTAGGTCTCCACTGGCTAGGCCACCTCCCAGTCAATCTGGAGCCACACATAGCTGGATTGAGGAAGAGCCATATACTACACACCATTCCATCCATCCATCTTGCAGCTGGGCCCTCATCTACATGTGCATTCCAGGGCCCCATGGGCACCACTATAGATCATGGAAGACCCCACCCCATCCTCCTCCAGTAACCAACTCCAGTTCACACAACTGGAGCCATGATGATATGTGGAATCTCATGATCATCTGGGATGAACAGGAGACCCAGGACCAGCTCCACAAAGAGCACTACACCAGGTATGTATTCAAGCACATTACCCAACAGGTACAAGTACAGGGCTACAACAAGGCCTAGGTCTAGTGGTGGGCCAAGATGGAATGAGGGCAATTCCAGTACAAGCAAGTGCATGATGCCAATAAAAAGTCTGGGAGCAGGAAATAGAACATTCTCTTTTACAGGGAGCTGTCTTGTTTCCTCATCATGGAGAGGCCATCCAACACATGTATGGTACTACCAGAGAATAGAAGGAGGAAGGACTTGCCAGAAGACCCCACTGCAGGTGGAGGTACAGGAAGGCCCTGGGATGACAAGATAACCAGGTGCCCAGAAGAAGGTCCTTGGGGACCACAGGGTACAAGGTCTGCTGGTGGTGGTAGTTCCTGAGAACTCTGGCCCATTGGTGCCAGTCCCTGGAACATAACAGGATCTAGGAGGAGAGGTGTACCTGCAGGTGGAGTTGAGCTTCTTTGGGCAAGGTCAAATGCACAGATCATGGTGCCTAGGACCAGGGGAAAAGCTCTGATGCCATTGCAACATAGGACCACGACCTCCACCTCGTGGGAGTCCTCCTTGCCCTCCTCGGTCTTCAACCCTGTGGACTACAGCCAAATACACAACCCCAGGATGCTATTTCCAATGCAGCTGCCACGGATATTCCACTCCCACTCTTACAACACCTCTTTGTTGTTCCCTTCCAAATATATAAAGTGTACTCTAGTCCCCCTGACTTCCAGTGCAGCAGATGCTACCACAGCACTCATGCCTAGCCTTCCTCCTGTATTCTGATTGAAGATGAAGGCACTGAGTGAAGATGCCTTGCTTCTGAGGATGGTGTGGCTCTACCATACTCCACAGAGCCATGATGGGGACCCAGGCACTAGGGAAATGCAAAGCCCCTGGGAAGAAAGAGGGACAGGGGAGGGTAAGGAGGGAGGTAGTTATGCAATGATTCTCCAACAGCCTGAAGGTCTTTATTAGCTTTTCACCAAGGTGGTCACCAGATCCATGTGGTTAATGAATGCCAAGGTGCCTTGGGACAAGGCAGAGGCTGGGGAAGTCAGTGGTCTTCATGGCCCCATGCACCTGGGGAAACCTATGTGGTATATGGTGGCAATGATTTTCTGTGGATTGATAAGGCAGATGAAGCAGTTGGCCAGGACATTCTGGATGCCCAAACATACCTCCTGAATAGTCTCTCTGGCTGTGGACTTGCCCACACTGAACTGGTTGGTGATGTAATGGAGACTGCTGAGGTTGGCCAGCTTCAAGATGGCAGTGGCTACTCAGTTCTTCAGAGTGAAGGGTAGCCACATGCTGATGTACTGGTATACAATGTGGTGTGTGATGTGGGGGGAGCTGTGTGACAGTTTCCATGAAGGTGGTCTGGTGCATGTGGAAGGTCTGGACCCACTGTTTGTCATCCTATGTGTCTAGTACAACCTGCTCTCACCAGCTGCTGCTGGTGACATAGGTTCAAAACCAGTGCTCCTTGGTCTGGAGTTGGTGCCAGTGGTGGTGCCTGTGTCCATTGCATCCTGGGTGGCCTCATCTTCATCAGCCATGTAGAAGTTGGTGGCCTAGTCCAGGTTGTTTGACAGGTGATGGGCGCAGGATGTATAGCTAGTCCCCAAAAGGATGGCTGATAGTTGGCTCAAAATGCAGTACCTTTTGTTTGGTACTTGAATAGACTTGTTGATGTATATGTGTTTCTCTAAATATTTATAGCTATGGAATATTGGCAGAAAATAACATTTCAATTTTTGATGGTGTCAAAAAAATTGAACATGGTTTCTTCAAAATGAGCTCTTCAGTTTGTACTCTAAAAGAAATCTGCTTTTGTGAGTTGAGGACAAATGCAGAAACAGATTTGGGTGCATTGTCTATTATTGACAACCTCATTATAGCAGTTCTTCTGTTCCTATTATGACATTACTTCAATTCATCATGTTTTATGGAACTACCTGAATAATTATATTTATGGCATCTGGAGTTGTGTGAAACATCTGACTGTCGCTGAAAAGTATTCCATTTTCACAGTTTCATGGCAAAGAAATTTTACTTATTTTTCAGGAAGAAAGAAGATAGTTTCTATTACATGTAGAATGTGTTTGGGTAGCTTTGAAATTACAGCTTTGAAATTTCAGTCTTAAAATTTCAGCCAAATCATTCTTCTTTTTTTTCTTTTTTTGTGGCAGGGGATGAGATTCTGCTGTTGAACACAAAAGAAGTATTATAAGCCCAACTCTAGCACTAAGTTAATGCATTTATCTTTTTGTTTTGCAACATGTAGAATGATGACATAATTGCCAGCTTAATGCAAGGAAGATTACATCTATAGCTCTGATACAACCACACCTTGAATAGGTCAGACAGATTCCTTTCTCCATCAAAGCAAGGAAGAACTCTGGACCAGATGTTGATTCATAAGGCATCCACTCTTTATTTCTGCTTGTACACCATTGGTAAAGTTGTGATTTACAGAATAGCAGTCTAGTTTCTGGTCTGCCTGGTCTCTCTCCCAGGGCTTGTCTAAATATCATAGACCCCTAATGAACAAATTGATTAAAAAGAACATATATTGATCAATAGGTAAGGCACTCCAGTCTACATCTATCTGAAGACTCTAACCATGAAACAAAACAAGGAAATTATTTAAAGTATAAAAAAGGAATATAAATAATGTGAGTTGATGAATGGGAAAAAGTAAGTAGAATATGATTGTGTGTGTGGGGGCGTGTTAAATAAAGACTTCTATAAATGGAACCAAATAGGCTGAAAAAATTGAAGGGGTAGAATCCCCATAATAAATTGGAAGCTAGACTATTGTAAGGAGCAATCCTTCCATTAGTTAAATCAATGTAGAAGTCAATGCCATTAATGAAATTAGGGTCTTTCTCAGCATGAGCTCTCTTGTTAGATTCAGTTATGGGACTTCTGTGTTTGAGAGCCTAGCATTCATTAAACATTGAACCTAAAAAAAAATTGAATGAATTATAAAGTTCAAATAAATTCAGGCATCTGATGGCTATGAAGTGATCTATTTGTCTCATTCTTCAATGTTACAACTGCTCCAACCTCAAGAATGCATGGATGACATTAATTTTAGAGCACTTTAAGTCAAACACAATTATGGAGTAAAAGGGTAACTGTAAAGGCACATTAACCATCTTTACAGAAGAAAAATACGTTGAATCCTATCTGTGTTGATGACCTGGGATGCCCCATGATTTATTTTATCATGAATTTCTTCAGGTGAATTGTTTGTAAAAGAATGAAGCCTTCTGAAAATGTCAATATGTTTTAGACAGATTCAGAAAATCCTATATCAGAAGTGCTGCTTCACTAAAATATTTTGACAGTAAAACTTACCTCTCTTCCATAAATGCAAGGGCAATGTAATCAACACAATTTCATTGTACCAAGGAGGACAAGTAATAGAAAACCGATTCAGGAGGATTTTTCAACCATGGCATGGTACAGAGTATTAGATGGTATAGGATATGAAGGAAGCTTAAGGGTGGATTTGTGAATAGCTGAATAAGCATGAGCCTATTAAACATCTAATAGCTACATCTAAGCCCTCTGGATAAAACCTCCCAGTGAGTGGAGGGAAGATGAATTAAATTTAAGAGGTAATGGCTGCCCTAGGTTGGTAGTAAAGGAGGATTTTGCCTATCCATTTTTTTCCTCTTTAATCCTTTGCAAGAGACTAGGGTTTGGCTCTCAGGTTACTGCAATTAAAAAATATAATAATAATCAGAATGCTCAAACCTGGTGGATGTGGGGAAATATTATCCCCATATTTTAAATGCTGGGGAAGTCAGCAGTGGTGTGACTTGTTAGAGCTACATAGGAAGCCAATACCAGAAGTGGAATAAAAACAGAGGAATTTCAAGCTTTCAATCTCATAGAACATAGAGTTTGTTTATGATTTTTTCTAGTTAATATTTTTTTCAAAGCTTTGAGTCTGCATTGAATGTGAGGTTGAATAATACTGGCTTTCTTCCAAACATAGCTTCAGGCAGGCACTGCACAAATTTCCCTCCATCAGTTCTTACAATGCCCCTCAATATACCTTTGAGCTGTGTAATAATTTGCTTATGGAACATGTATATGCAAAGTTCATTTTTATATTCCCTTACCACAAAAAAAAAAAATAAGTTCAAATTTTCCCTTAAGGCTTTTTGTTTTCTCTAAAGAAAATTAAGACAAAAGCAATGCTGCCAACTCACTCGGCCAGAACTTCACTATCTCTGCCTCGGACTACCTTAGCATCTTTCTTAAATATAATAGTTAATTGAGTGACTAATCCAGTGTTTCGGCTGCATACCCTGTTTTAACATTTCATAGCGGGACACAACCATGTACCACCTGGCACACGCCAACCCCATTCCCTGCAAAAGTCAGTTATCAGATTTCATCTGTCAGTAGAATTGCGTATGAAAAATATAGCTAGGGTGAACAGGATGGGCAAAGACCCAAAGAAAATCAGTACATATAGAAATGTGTGAGGGTTATCTTTCATATCAGCCTTCAACATGGTTTCGTAGGTGACTGGGTAGAAAAGAGGAAGCGTGGCCTAAGGCTTGCTGCACATTTCCCTTCAACTTTTACTTCAGATTTTGCCAGCACCCTACGGTAAAGGGGCTGTGCTCAGAAAACACAGAATCTTTCAAAAGGTTTGCTTCAGTGATTCTTTGAGGACCATACTCCATTAAACTCAGGGTCCAATTGAATCACAGTTTGAACAGCCCCTGGCCTGAGTTTTAAAAGCATTGGCCACTGCTAATGAAATGATATAAAGGACAGCAGAACTAACCTTTTATTTTTCTACCTTGGACTGAGTTCTATTTAGCAACGACACGAAATTTCTATCAGGTTCCCTCCGTATGGTCCTTTCAGGCCTCCAATAAAGGAATGAATACCAGAGCAAAGCCTTTACCCATTCAGCTTTCAGCTCTGTTAGCTTTCAATACCAGAAATGTATTTAAAACCGAGTAAGGTTTGTTAACTCTAATATACCACTGTCAGTCATCCTGATCTAAAAGAATAAAACTATATATGTGATAGGATTAGCAATTTAAATGAAACCATTTTACTTCTTGAAAATAGGCTACTGTGGAACAAAAAAAAAAAGATTGTGTAGAGGATCACATTAACCTACAGCAATAATATTATAGCAGCACTGTTCATGATACTATAGTTAAGATTGTTCCAACATGTCTTGTCCCTCGCCCCATAGCTTACAGTGTTCAGGTTATTTGGCCTTAAAATGTAATACTATGTTAAAACTAGGAGGACTGTGTAAGGTCTCAAACCTAAAGTCAAACTGTATGATGAAATACTGCAGATCTTTAGTCTACAATCAGTTCCAGGGCAAATAGTTGTTTTCTAAAACCCTGAAAATACCCGTGTGGGGTACTGTATGTAAAAAGAAACAGTTGCTTATGCATCATTACAGAATCATAATGTTAATAAATATGATTCATTTATTTGCACAAGGGAATATACTTTCTCACTTTCCCTGTCCTGCATGTGCATTGAGAGTAATGTAGGGGATATGAAGGTGTCTGTAAGAAAATAATAACATACTGTGTTACATTCGCCTGAAACTAAATAAATGGTTATAGCCCAAATAAATGCCCCATTTAATTAAAGATACCCATGTCCATTTTGTAATCACTGAGTAATCCTGTCCCCGCTGTTATCTGGGCATGAAATTAATAACTCTGGGTTCAAGATAGCGCTAACAAAATTGCAGGTGTTATTGTAACTTGAAGTTATATGAAGCACAGTTTGCCAAGCCAACAGTTACCTGATATTTTTAAATAGAGTGATATTCCAGCACACACAAAGCAGTTGGTTTCTGACTGTTATTTGTTATTAAAAATGGTATAACTATCATTTTCAATAATAAATAACAGTCAGGAATGAACTGAAAGGGATACACCTTCCCCACCCAACTTTTCAGTTAAGCAGCTTTCATTTGGCAAAAGAAACCTAGATCTTCATTCTTCTAAAATCACAGATTTCTCAGCTATGAAAAGCAAATCTTCAATCATCCCAAAATGCTTTTGTGGGAGGTGGAGGCTTAGCTAATCTTTTTGAATGCTTTCTACTTCCCTTCCAGTCTGTCACGCGCTATGTATTATTATAAAGATCTACTACTTTTTCCTAAAAAGTGAGCACTGTACAAGGGGAAGAGTGAGTCTGGTCATCATCTGGGAGACAAGTGAGAAGTTCAAGATAAGTGAGAAGTCTGAGATACCTGATTAAGTGCAACTTTGAATACATTGCGAAGGCATACTTTTTCCTGTGAGAACCACCCTTCAGTTCTATACAAAATGGATTTGCAGTGGAAATATAGGCTACATGGTGTGTGTTCTGTACTTGTAAGCACACGTTATTTTAGTTTCAGGTGTAGAGTAGGTCTCAAAGGGATAATAGAGGAGAAGAACTGACTTTTAAATTGCCGTATGTTGAAGGGAGAAGATTTATTTCATTGTCTGCATTCTACAGAATGAGAGAGAATGTGTGCCAAATAAAATGGAAATTAGGAGTTAGAGATACAGCTTCTGAATCAGAACTTCATAGACTTTAAGTGCTGGAGGTTGCAAGTGAGAAAGGAACAGTGGAAACAACCTTGATCATACTCAGTTCACTCTCCCTTTCATTATCCAGTCTCTCCCACTGTTTGGCACAGGACACCAGGCAAGATGGACCTATGGTCTGACCCAGTAAATAGCAATTGTTATATTCTTATGCTCTCATGGAAGTCATCTGCTAGTCAGCTTGATGCTATCATATATGTAGACTTTTTGAAATGTTTAAGATGGGCTTTGAACATGAAGAAATATAAGTCCTTGATTTTAAAAAGGCAGTGGCTACTGAACACCTATTAAAGACAACAATATTGAAAATTGGCCTTGAGTATTATGTACAGTTGCCATATTTGAGCACACAATATAAAATTGAGAAAGGTAAAAACCTCATTTTATGTTTATTTTGTCACTTAAAAGAAGTTTTCTATTTAAAAAAAAAACAACCTGGGAGCAGTTAGAATTGATTTCATTATTCTAGCTATCTCAGTCTGTCTATTTCCTAAGGGAAAGCATTTTAGGAAGCCACTGCTGACATAATGATGCATAAAGGGAAAACAGCATGATGTAAATGACTGAAAAGATTTAATTTAACTTTAATGCTAATATAGGGGGATGCTTCTTCGTTCCTTGTTTATCCAAAACAGTTGCTGGAATCTGTGAGACTTTGGACTGTGAGGAAGGGAGGGGAAAAGGAACTTAAGTTCAAGGCATAAAGGTGTTGTTCTTATATATTTTTTCCCTATTTTTTCTCTTTAAATATATATCTTCAAGGAGTTTCTGTACATTTGCTTTGCCCAAAGTATTTTAGGTTGTGTTAAGAAAAGAAAAAATAGTGAATTTACTGTGTAATATAATATTTTGTGTGTGTATGTGTAATGTAATACACGTAAGTGCACGCAAATATGTATTTCTTACTTTTACTCTTTGATGTTAAAACACAGTAACAGTTTTGGGAGCAGGTACCCAAACCAAGGGCTCATGTCTCTTTCTCATAGATGCCCTAACCACTGGACTACAGAATCATTTCCTGTTCATTCTTTCTCTTTGGCCACTGAGTTTGGTAGACACTGGCACAGCTTCCACAGGAAGAGTGGAGAGTGTAGTTCCACCCAGGATAACTATGCTTCTAGCAGTCTTGTGGGTAGGGACCTACCTAAGTCATGGTGAGACAAAGCAGGCTGTTCATGGCATGCTGGGCTGATTGTGTGGGCATTTTGCAGTGGCCCCACCCCTTGCTGCTGATTGGCAGAGAAGCCCCGGTGACCCTGCTACTCACTGCTGATTGAGAAGGGTGTTTTCACTCAGTCTACGTTACTACTTCTTTTGGGGGGAGGTTCATTTCTTGGGAAATGACAGCCAGTGCTGAATTTCCTGGGATTGCAGTGACCACGGGCAATTCTGTTTTTTGCAGTTTCCCAGAAATCCACAAAACCACAATTTAGGTAGTTTCCTACTTATGGGATGTTGGAGAGGTGAGTTTGAGTCTCCCTGGACTGAAGAAGGAATTAAATGTGTGTTTACCACTTCCTGATTCAGGTTTTTGACCGCTAGGCTATTACTTAGGAGTGGGCGCTGCTGCTGCTCCTGCTGCTACTGCCGTTGCCTCTGCTGCCACCACCACCACCACTGCCGCCACCTCAAGAACCACCTTGTGAAATAAAGTGGCATCTACAACTAGATTTTTTGAGAAGCCCCATCTGTATATGGTGAGTGCACGTTGACATCTACTTCTGGATCCTGATTGATCTCAGGCTACACTAGGTGTTGCATTGTAATGCTGTCATGACTTGAGATCATTCTGGATATGTGCATAAGTGCAAATGTACATGTCTGCAGAAATTAAAGTAAAAAGTTAAGGTGTTTTTGGAATGCAGGCTCTTCCAGGGTTAAGTGACAACTGAACAGGGATTTTTTAGGATTGCAGTTTCAGATTTAGGTGCCTATATTTGCTTACATCCCACTTCAGAGGCTTAAGTCCTATTTTGGATGTGACTTTAGCAAAGCCTTTTACAAACCAATTAATTTCAGCTTCACTTCTGACACTATTACCCATTGCCTCAGCCAGCTTGCAATCTCAAGACTCAAAAGTGAATTATTAGCTTATAAGGAACAGAAAGATTATGTGATTTACCCAGGACCACACAAAGTGTAAGAAGAGATGCTAACTGAACTAAGATCTTTGGACTTTAAGTCAGTGCCTTAACCACAAAGTCACATTTCCTGTCAGCTGCATATAGGTATCCTCACTAGTATTTGAGCTGAACCCATAAAAGGTGACTTAAGTGGAAAAAAATATTAAAACTATTTTAAATCCTTAATCAAAGCTCTGAAATATATCCAAATACTTGGTCTATAAATGTATTTTGCCCTTTTTCTTATTTTTCCACAATTTATGCCACCTCCTGTTGTAATACATACTTAAGGCCATTTTGTTTGTGAAATTAGAAGACAGGTTCATATGAAAGGAACCTGCACAAAAGTGTATCCCATGTGTGTGCCTTTTTGTCAATTCATTTGCAAATATAGCTAGGTAAATACCCTCACTAATGACTACTTACAGATAAGTGTGCATGTGCCTAGGAAATATATATTCTTTTATATATATTAATGAAGCCACATATATATGCATGTAATATGTGTGTATATACACACACACACACACACATGTGTATGTATATGTGTAAATATATGTATACACACACACACACACACGCCTTAATATACATATGCGCGTGTGTGTGTACACATATATCTTCATCAAGCCATTGACAACTGTAGAAGAAACAAGGAATTCTGAATCTGGAACTTGAAAGCTATAGTATAGAAAATCATACCTAGCATGTATACTGGATATTGCATATTTTTGTTCCCAGTCCCTCCCTCCCTCCCTTTCTCTCCCCACCCCCCAGTGGAATAACAGTAATGTAGCTTGTATAAGATAGTAATGCAATTTATGGCATGGATTAAAAAGAAGAAGCCTTCTGTCATACACTCCGTTAGTTTTCACATATTTTGCGCCTTAGGCACATGAGTACAGGGGTTGCTCAGTCAGAAATACTGACTGTCATGACTCTACTTCTGATAGTCAAATGTGGCACATCCCAAGGGTTTGGGAACTTTTATTATAATATAAAGTATTTGTAAAGCAAAAAAAAAAAAAAAATTCCACCTGAAAATCCACATGTACAATCTGGCTGACAAAAGGATGGGTTTCCATAGTGATTAAATTGGGTTGTTCTACCATTACCAGGCTCTGGCTATAAATGCTTCCATCTCAGTTTTGAACTCTGCTTCAGAATTGAACTCTCACCCAAATATCTACTTGTCGGTGCATCCCACCTTCAAAGACTTAAGGATAATACATCTATTATACTTAGGCTTCCTCTGCACATGCAGATAAAGGTGTGATGAGATCTAATGCACGATTCACAGAATCATGTCTCCTGCCATGCCACATGTGTATGGCAGGAGATGGAATTGTGGGATTGCACATTTGATCCCATCATGCCTTATTGCTGTTGCAGGGGGAGCTTGATTGTGGGCTTTCCCTGCACCAGCAAGAAGTAGGTTTCTGGATCTGGAAGCCACCTGAGTGAAATCCCTTGGGTGGTGGAGATTGAGGTAGCCATAATTCCCAGGGCTCAGGGGTGTATGAAACTCCTGAATTCTGGGAATTACAGCTGCTTTGATCCCCAGGGCCTGGGGGTACACCCATGCAGCTGGGAGCCCTGTCAGCTGATAGGGCTCCCAGCCTCAGGGAAGACCCTGCTACATGTGCAAAATAAGCTGGATACCAACCGTCTATAAAATTAATACGTATTGTCAAAGTCTAACTTTATAGTTTGTAGGAGCTTTTTATCATGTGCCAAGTCATTTGCACTTGTAGCTGGTCTTAAAATCATTGCGCAATTACTTACTTGTGCAATATCTGTAATGTGTACATGGGCCTTAAAGGCCTATATCTTATGCAGCATCATGGCTACCATATACCTAATTTAAATGGATAGAATCATGCTTATAAGTGGGCTGCTATGTCTTTCCAAATCTGCCCAAATACACAAGAGACAGCAAGTCTGGTCTGATATGTGTGAGAAGAGGTTGTATACCCACCAAACTCTGCACAGCTGCTGAGGCTTTGCTAATTGCTGCTGAACAATGGTGCTCAGCTGTTCAAAACCTTTTCTCACTACTCATTGCTTTATAAGATCAAGTTCAGGAACAAGCTCAACAGAAAGTCTGTATTCTATCAAAAAAAATTATATGTATATAGTGCCTATTGCTTTAAATGGATGAGAAATCCCATATGGTTCAGAGGATGTTGTTTCTATCACAGTTCCCACGGGACTAGACATCTTTTATATATAAATACCTATTCAGTAAAATAAATCAGTTCCAAGTACAGACATGATTTATCTTCTTCAATAAACCTTGGACCTTATGATAAAATTTATGAAATATTGCCCAAGAAATCTACTCACATACAGGAAAATGTTTCCATCTAGTATATGACTCAGTGGCTGCTTCCAGGAGTTCCTTTGTGGCTGGGCTGCTTATGTTCTTCAAAATGTAAATGGGAAATCACATGTTCCATCATTATGCAAATGTTGGTGTAATTTTTCACAAGCGTGCAAAGCTATACACTCTCGAACCAGCAAAATATTGATTCTTTTTGCCTATTTCTTTATTCATAGTGAAATATGTATGTTATTGTTTTAGTTTAAAAAATACAGCACTTTTCCGAATACCTTCACTCAGGGATCAGATATGAAAGAAATGTTTGTTTCTGCTATGTGCAAGTGGTTTAATTCTACCTCAGATAAGTAATAATAAAAATACTTTATCATCTGACAGTTATTCACTGACCTGCTACTGTAAGCCTACTTATAAACCTGGTCTAATTTATTCTAGTATAAATTACTGGTTTCAGGCTACTACATTACAGATACTAACAATCTCAATCAGAGACCAGGAAATAAAGGGGCATGGAGAACCAATTTTCCTCTATATTCCTATGAATAGTTCCTCCAAGTCAAAGTTGAAGTACACTGGGGGAGTAGCATATGGAAAATAACAATGAAACACATAGTGCCTTATTAGGTCAGGGGATGACCCAATATCAGTTACTATTCCTGTGACTCTGGAACCTCGTACTTTAAAAACAATAGGATTCATTCACTTAGCATATTTTAACTGTAAACCTATATTATTTTAACAATATAGAAAGAAAATTCAATTAATGTTATTTCCAGAGGCAAATGAAAAATGCAAATCTCTTTTTTGATATTTCAAAAATGGGAATATAAGCTAAACTAATTTTTCTGCAAGATTCTGTGTTTTGTAACTAAAATAATGTTTGGATTTCTGCAAACCTCCAGAGGAAAGGCAAATTGAGTCTAACAGTTGATGAGGAAAAAATGACACAGGCCCAAGTTCTTTAACCCTAGCACAAGAATAACTTTCTGCATGTGAGAAGCCTCAAACTAATCATGGTCATGTAAGGCATGTCTATGCATGCATTTAGGTGTGCCTAAATTTAATGTACAATAGCTTATGCACATTAAGGTGATTTAGGTTTGTATCTACACATCCATGCATTAAAATGCATCAGTGTCATGTGTGCAGACTGTCACAGGACTAAAGTTAGTCCCAAGTCAGTCCATACACAGTGTTAATGCTCCTTAATGCATTTACATGTGCATTAATGCACTGTAGCTATCCATGCCTAAATTTAATACCTGCTTTTGCCTAAAATCACCATTTTTAAGGTCCATTAAGGGCACGCACATATAGCTAGGCACCCTTAATGTGCCTTAAACTAGGCTAAAGTGACTTAAATTGGCACATGTAGACATGCCCATAGACATGTCTTGTATCCTCTTCCAGAAGTAACACCAAATTCCTGATCTTCATTTAACAATATCTTCTATCATTTCAGGAAGGCTCTCTTTAGCGAAATATACTTAAAATACTTTTCATTAGTATGAACAGAAGTGATCACTCATATTTGGATAGGAGCATGAACTTGGAAAATATAGGAAGCTCTAAGTTGGAGGAAGCTGTCTGAAAATTCTTTCTTATCAAATATATAATGGAAAAGATCTTGATGGACATACACAAATTGACCTAGAATATCCTTTGTTCCAAGAGCCATGAAAACTTTAATAGAGGAGTTGTGTTTTGGCACACAACTCTGTGAATTTATGTTCAAATGAAATCAACTATCCTACTTTGTTTCAGAGGTCTGTTACTGTTGTTTATTATTACAAGTCGTAGGCAGGAGCAGGTTTGACTTAAGCAAGAAAAGTAGCCACCCTGGAGACATATTTTGTTTGGTTAAGGCTCATCAGTCAGTTAAGATTTTTAAACATTGCCATATTGTTCAACTTTGTGTGTCTACCATTACGCTCTATTTTGTTTGATGTATATTTTTTCTATTATGACCTTTATATTTCACTGTAGGCAAAAGAGGAAACCACTGATATTCAGAAGGAATGAAAAGTTGATGTATATAATATTGAAACAAAAAATACCAAGAGTAAGAAACAGGGTTAAAAGTTAATAAAGGAGTAATATGCATTAAAAGTGAGAATGATGGTATCTGAGCTAAAACATGGTGTTTCTTGACAATGCATAAAAAGTTCCTTCATGTTGCTGTGTTGATTGTGGGAAACTGCATGTAGTTTCATGTTGAGTCAGGACAATTAGATTTTGAAGGTGGTGCCTAGTAACAGAAACATCAGAATAAACCTGCTGGGACTGTATAAGCTACCATTGCCAAGAAGACCAGCGACCTCTAGGTGACTGAAGACTAGCAACAGCTTGGCCCTTCTGCAAGAAGGAAGTGGAGGAGATGCTCTTCCACACCTTCTTGAAATGCCCCCATGTGTGGCCCTTCTTTGTCACCCTCTGTGCTGGACTTAGACTTCTACAAAACTGTGTTTATTTCTCTATCCCATACTGAGCAGCTGAAGAGAGTGTGATCTGCTTGACCAATTTCTTGCAAGGCCAGGCCAAGATAGTGACCCTGAAGAGCATCAGAAACTGACTCTCAGGAGCTGGCTCTGATGATGCTCTCCATCTCTTCCAGTTTCTGACCTAGGCACATGCCTCCTCAGAATTCAGACGCTTCACCTTACAACAGGATTTGTATGTAAGTTTGTTATGCTGGCTGGATGGCTAGTTCTAAATGTGTTACCTCATGAAGGATGTTGAGGGCTGGGCAGTTTCAGTGTCTGGTGACACTAGTAATTTGTTACTAATGAACAGGGATCTGGGTTTTCCATTTCCCATGAAAAAACAGAGAAAACCACAGATTTCCCCTTTTTATCAGAGAAACTGCAGATTTCTCCTTTTATCAGAGACATCCGGGGAGTCCCTGCTTTTGCAAACAGCTCTGCAGGCTGGCTGAGCTCCAGCCTGGAAAAGCTGTTTGCAAACAGGGCAGGAAACCCCAGCCTTGCCTGTGTGGGGGCGGGGGGCAGGGTCTGAGACTCAGTGAGCCATGGCTGCACTGGGCTCAGCTCAGCCTCACTCTTCTCCTGGAGCCTGAGGTAAGTGGGGGCCCCTCTGACAGGACTGGGGGGTTGCAGTTCATGGCAGCTGGGGGCACCACAGGGCTGGGGGTGGAGCTAGCCCCAGCCTCATCCAAGCAGGCCTATCAGTGGGGGAGCCAGTTCCATGCTTCTTCTGGTGCAGCTGCCTGCTGTTGGAGGCAGGGAGCTGCAGATCTGGGGCCCTGGTCCCATAGCCCTGGAAGCTGGAGGCCCCTCTGGCAGGGCTAGGGGGCAAGGAGGAATATACTTCCTCGTTAATTAGCAAGGGGGTAGAGGGGGGGCACTCTGAGGTGC
>NW_017728912.1:10188972-10211666 GCF_001723895.1 Crocodylus porosus | reverse complement strand
CTGTGGATGGGGTGCAAGAGGCATGAATAGGGTGGAGGGGGCTGTTGTGGAGGCAGTGAGGGGCACCAGCAGTATTGGGGGGGCTTTGGGGTCAGTGAGAGGCTTCAGTAGGGCTGGGGGAGAGGGGTATGGGGACAGTGAGAGGCAGCAGCAAGGTTGGAGGATGCTGCAGAGGGCTTTTAATTTTAATAACAGATTTTTGGGGGGGTTTGTCAGAGAATTTGTGTTTTTTTTTAATCAGAGAAAACCAGGATCCCTGCTAATGAATATGTCATGCTTGGTCCTTGGTAGGGCCCCTTTGCGTTTGCATTTTCAGCTTTTGTTTTTGGTAAAGTTGGGGTGATGCTGTAACCCTGACAGTCCAGGAAAAATAAAAGAGACAAGGATTTTTGTGGATGCTATCTTTTATTGCACCAACTGTATAGTTGGGAGGGACATAGGTACCCCAGTACCTTTTCTCAGTTCTCCTGAGGCTTGGAAAAGAGTACTGTGGTACTGAAAGCTTGTCTATATCCTACCCAACAATATAGTTAGTCCAATAAAAGATACTGCCCACAAAAATCTTTGCTTCTCTGCTTTTGTTTTTGATATTTTTATTATTATGTTTTAAAGAGTTCAAAAAAGTCATCCTAAGGCTAGTTGGAGAAGAAAATGCTGGGGGAAATTTTCTTTTTTTGCTTTCTTTCAGTACCATTAAGATATTCAGATGTGTGTGGTGCCATTGTGTTACTTTCTGCACAGCCTATGCCAAATCAGGCTTTGATACTTGTCTTGCTAAATATTTTTTTCTCTCCTAAGGTACTTTCCATGTGTGCTGCCCAGCAGGCTATTTCAGCTGAAGGATTGATATGATGTAGGGCTATTTAATTTGAAGGTTCATATAAGAAGTTTGCCATCCATGCAGTTTTGTTACTATCTGGAAGGAAAGTTTTGACATATGAAATTGTCCACCCACCATTGAAAAGTGCAGACATGCCTTATAATTATATGGAGAAACCTTATGGACTCAGCTGCAAAACTGACTGTCCAAAGCAAATAATGGAGAATTGGCTGCATACTGTGTTCTACCTCCTCAAGGAAGACTTTATTTGAAATGAAGGCATTTGACTCTTATGCATTACCTTACAAAAAGTGCTATAATATTTAATAGAAAATGATAACCTTTCCACATGATTTGTGAAAAATTGCATTAAAAAACCTAAAGAATAGCATACTTGTTCTAGAATTCATACAAGTTAAAAATCTATAGAAAAATACATGTTTTAAATTCCAGAGATTTGTACAGTTATTATCTTATTATCCTAATGCATTATCCCAGTGCTATTGAATTGATCCATATTAAATGCTAATAGGTTTCTCCTCTTTTCTATTAAATTCTTAAATCTGTTTGGAAAAGTTGTGTAGGACCATGGAAGGCTTGCTGGCTGGGGTCTCAGGTGGGGGCTGGGCCAGGTCTGCACAGCAGAGGGGTGCCCTTCTCCCTGTGCCCCAGACTTGACAGCTGCATCCAGGAACTGGGGCTGCATGGGAGGAAGGAGTCTACCTGCCACACAGACTGTGCCTGGGTCAGCCCCCCCTCAAGGCCCCACCCAGCAAGCTGTGCCTTGAGGGGACCTTCATGGCACAAGGGCTCCCTTTGTCCCTAGCCACATTTCCTGGTGTGGCAAAAAGCCAGGCTGGGTAGCCCTGTGATGCAGCTCCTGGCTGATGTTGTCAGGAGGCTCAGGAGGAGGTGTGGGGGAAGGGTACGCACATGCTGTCTGGGGTCTCAGTGTGGGACTGGGCCAGGTCCACATGGAAGGAGGATTCCCTTGCCCCCATCGCCCCAGCTTCTTGACAGCTGCAGCCAGGAGCTGCAGCACAGGATTGCTTGACTCAACTCTTTGCTGTACCAGGAACTGGGGCTGGGATGGGAAGGGGCCATCTTTACCACAAGAGCTCCCCTTCACAGCTTTCTGACTTCAGGGGGAAGGGCTGGGCCAGGTCTGTGTGGCAGGGAACTCTTTTTTCCCTGCCCTGGCCCTACTTCCTAATGCAGCAAAAAGCTGGGCTAGGCAGCCCTGTGCTGCAGCTCCTGGTTGCAGCTGTCCAGAGGCTGGAGTGGGGTAGGGGGTGAAGGTAACCCCTCTGTCATGTGGACCTGACCCCCCTGGAGATCCAAGCCAGCAAGCTTTGGGGGGCCCTTCCTCAACCCCCACCTGAGTGTCCTGACAAGAGCAGCCAGAAGCTGCAGTCTGTGGCTGCCCAGGCTGGCTTTTCACTGAACAGAGAACTGGGGCTGGGAGCGGGGAAACAGAGACTCTCTGCTGCACAGTCCAGGCTTATCCTCCACCAAGACCTAACCCTGCAAGCTTGGAAGGGGGATCCATACGGCAGAAAGGCTTCATTTCCCCAACCTGCCACCTGCTGTGCAAAGAGGAGACAGCCTTTTTTGTTTGTGACAGCCTGGGGGAAGAGCTGGGGGACTTCTGACTAAGAGCAGATGACCACTGGCTGAGGCTAGCAAACTGCCCAGTGAGGGGCTTCTGGGATGGTGGTAGAATGTGACCTACATTGCATTAGGGATATGGTACATTCAAAAAAGTGCTCTAACCTAAAATGCTTTAGTCAAATTTTGATGAACTTCATATTAAACTTAGGAACTCTATAGAAGTTCAGTTAGGGCATCTATACACATGCCTCGGGGGGGAGGGGCATGCTTTAATTAGATCAGCTCCAAGAGCTGCTCTAATTAAAACACCCACGTTGTCATGTGTATTCAGTACTTCAAAATGGTGCTGGGAGCACATTAGTAGATACGACACAGAGGCTGCTGCAGTGAGCTAATTAGCGTGCTTCAGCAGATTTGATTAATTGAGTATGCTGCAATGCATGCTACTTAGCATGTGTTGGAACAGACATCTGGCATGTGTATAGGTGCCCTTAAATTGGTCTTGCTGGATCCGATCTAAGTTAAGCTACCATGGAGGTAGAGTTAACTTATATTGGGTTAACCATTTTTAGGCTGATCTGACTGTTCTGAACTTCTGAACAGTTCACACTTAGATTGATCCAACTAGGGATTAAAGTGTAAGGTCTGCACCTGGGTGAACTAAGTTAGAATGGGTTGGGTAGCCATTTTTAATGTGGTTTAACCCAGTGGTTCCCAACCTGCAGACTGGCACAGGAGCGGGGCGGGGTGCATGGAGCCGGCTGTCTCTGTCCTGGGGCTGCTCTGCCCTCCGGCTTTAACCCCACATATCACTGTTGGCAGTGGAAGCTGCTCACTAGGGTGGATGGACAGAGTCCAAATGGGGGGCTCATGCTGTGACCCGGTAGCTAACCCTTCATGGCCTAGTACTGGGCCATGGCCCAGTGGTTGGGAACCTCTGATACAACTGCCCCAAATGTCTGCATGTAATCTTAGTGTGGGCTCTGCCATTTTTAAAGCACTTTAAGTGTCATGAATGTATGTTCTGTTAGAGCTTTAAAGCACTTTCTGAATGCTTAATGTACATTAAGTGTAATATTTCTAAGTGCCAGAAATGCCCTGTAGATGACCAAAATATGCCCACTTAGGCCTCCAGGAGAATAGAATGAATAGAATGTCACCCTTAATGATTAGAGGTAGTGGCAAATGGAAAGAACATATGTTGCAAAACATTCACGTGCATGAAAAAAATTGACAATAAATGTGATCTATTATTGGTGTAAAGGTATAATACTATACAGCTGTTTCACGACACATACAAGTGGTTTGTAGTGTTGTAAAGTAAACTGGATTGTGTTCTGGCATTTATAGCTAAGTGTGTGTGTGTGTGTGTGTGTGTGTCTACATATACACAGTGATCCAAGAAGGGTCACTGGAGACACATTCTTGTGGACTCAGAGATGTGCAAACACATTACTATTTGCATGCACAAAGGTCATTTTGTATTTTTCTTGATTATGCACACAGCTATTTGCATGCCTACAGCTTGCAAGCATACTTTTAATGGCTTCTTTGAAAGTTTAGTGCTTCTTTGCTATAGGTGTTTCACTTTTGTACACAGCAGTGCTATCCCACAAAAAAATTGTTTTAGTTAATCTGTTATGTGCATATGTAGACCAGTCTACATATAATAACTAGCCAATTGGCCATCAAGAATGATGGAGGATCGAGTGGGGACAGAGTGCTGCTACCCACTGCCCTATGCTGCTGCCGCTCTGTGTACAGCTGTGCAACCTCCCCCCGCCGCCACTCCACATCTGGCCCTGTGTGCCCTTCTCCCCCCCCCCCGCCACTCTGCATCCAGCCCCACCCCCACGCCGCTTCGCATCTGGCTCTATACCACCCACCCCACTTCCCGCCACTCCACATCCGCCTGGCCCACTCCACTGGAGCTATGGCCTACCCATCATTATTGACAGGCATTCCTCCTGCAGCCTCTGATGTGGCTGCACCCTCTCCTCACCTCCCTGCTCCCCTCCTTCCTTACCTGCCGCCTCCCCCTCCCTGCCACCTGTTGTTGGGGTGGTGTGATACGGTGGCTCCCTCCCTGCCCCGTCTGCCTCTTCCCCCTCTCCCAGAGCACTGGGGCCTTGCATTTCTCCCTGCCTGAGGCAGCGGTGATAGCAGTGGCTCCTTCTTCCCCTGCCACCTCTGCCTCCTCCCCTGGAGCAGCGGGGCTTCTCCCACCTCCCTGCCTGATTGGTGGTGGCAGTGGAGGCTCCGTCCCCGCAGCCTGCCTCCACCTTTGCCTCTTCTCTCAGAGCAGTGGGGCTTCCCCCCTGCCTGAGGAGGCAGAGCCCATACAGCCAATCACTGCTGGCCCTCTCAGTGGTGCATGCACAGTTGCCCAAAACCATTACAGACAGACAAACTAAGCCCTTTATTATATTAGAATTATAGCTGAGCAGACTATCGTGTTTAATTTAGATGTCTATATTTTGGGTGGTGAGTTGAGGCCGCCTTTACCAAGAGTTTAATTTCAATTAAATAAGGGTAAAATTTCCAAGTTTGTAAATGAAATTAACATTTCAATGGTTTCTAGCTTTACTGTTATTATAATAGTAAAAGCCTGGCAATATAGTTCAAGTAGGCTACCATGTAGAAAGAAGTTTCATTTGATGACTTGGTAGATCACATGATAGGAATTTGCATTCTGTTGCATTGTTTTAGCTGAGATCTGAGACATTGAAAACTGAACTTTTGGAAAAGAACAATAGCAACAACAATAATAAAAATTCTCTATAAAAATATCAGACTCATTGTGGTTTCCAGGTTGCTGCCAAAGACAAACAGCTGGCTCCCTGCATATCCCTAGATGAGCTCAGCAATAGTTAGGCATCATTTCTGAGAGGCCACTGAGCTCCTGGTATCCTTGGACAGTAAGGATTTATTGAAGATTTTTTTTTTCAACCAGCCTCTGCAGAGCAACAAAGCTGTCAAAAAGAATATTTTCATGTTCTAACCTTTGACAAGTGGCAAACTATTTTGGCAAAGCATTCTGGGCAGCCCTGCTCAGAAGCGAGGAGTTAAGGCACAGTTCATTCATCAGAACGTTTGCATCGCATGATGCCAAAACTCATTTCTTTCCTAAACTGCACAGGCAGTATCACCATAGGAAAGGATGGCTTCCTGCATCTTCATAATACTCCACCATGCAGGCATCAATTTGGAGCTTCGCTGCATGAGCAGGAAATCATTCAGTTATGGCCATTACTACTCATTCTGTCAGTCTGTTGGCCGCATTTGGGCTGCCTGAAGCTGTTCTAGAGAGAAACTGCACTGATAAGTCAGCTATTCCGAGCCTGTAAGTATGTACTTGAAAATGTACTTTATCCTTGAGTTGCAAAGGAGTTCAAGAAGAAACCATGTGAAAAATACAATGTCAAGCCTGGTTCTTTACTCCCTTACTTCCTATTTTTTAAGTATTTTTGAAGCATGAGAGGTGAAATTAGTGGGTCTTAAAGAATTTTTTTTTCAGTAGCTAACTTGATGAGTTATTCCTTTAAGAAAAGCTTTAGTACAAGCTATGGAGATAGAAAAGCACAGTTACCCTGGCTTTAATGCTTATGTAACTGAGGGCAAAAGCTGTCCTGAGATTACCTTCAAATTACTGCTTGGAAATGGGATTCTATTCTTTGTACAAAAAGCTTGGCTCAGAGCATGGGCTGGTAGGAGATATGACTAGAAGACAACTGCCTTAGAGAGAAAACTGGGTTAGGAGGCATTAGGTTATGGGTTCCAGATAAGTTGTATGCCCCCCTTTCTTTACATTGTGTTTTACTGTCATTTTATGCTATGAGAAGATGCATAGTGTCACTTCAGAATTTTTTTTCCCTGGCCTATGGCCTCCTCATTTTGTGTTTCATTTCTTTGGGAGAAGTAAGGCTGTTTGGTTTCTTGGGTTCTTTTTGTATTTTTTATTGGATAAACTGCGTAGTTCAGTGATGTTAATCAAGCTTCTGGGCACAAAGTGTCCTTGTTCAGCTTTGGGCCTTTTTAAATATGTTTTTATTAAATAATTGTTTACTTTTTAACCTCTCTCCTTCATATGTAATTTCAGGATTACATCATTCATAGCATAATATCTAAATTTAATAACCATTCGACTGCTTCAGGGGTAGCGCTATGGACTGATTTTTAGATCACCATTAAATGATCTAATTGGGTAGTCATGCACAATGTATTGCACCATCTGGTATATGGTCATTCCCTTTTCTTTATCTCTGTGTTTTACAGGGCTGTTAAAAAAAAAAAAAGAAAGTTTTAAACTAAAACTGAGTTCGCTTATCTTGATCTAGCATCAGCTGGAGAGCATAGAACACTTGCAGAGGATACAGCTAATGCAGAAATAAAAATGTAACTCAACTTACTACTCAGATTTTTTGCACTTGGATATAAATTTTATACAAGCTGCCTCCAACTTGTATCCTAGCCTACCACATTACTCCACTTGGGCCAGGTACAGAGGTTCAAAAAACCAAAGGTGGAACTGATCTAAGTTTTGCGCTTTCCTCTAAGGACTTTTTTACACATGTAAATACCACAGTGCTGAGCTCTTTGAAAAGCACCTCTCACCGCAATGCTTGCAGTTGTATAAGCAACAATATGTGCATCAGTGCTGAGGAAATGGTGGTGGCAAACTTTTAAATTAAAACACATTGGAGGTGCTTTAGTTCAAAAGTGCACTGCCAACATTTTCTGTGCACTGACATGCATTTTGCTGTTTACACAACTGCAAGCAGCACAGCGCAGTCTGCCCCAGCTCTTGTGTGGAGCAGACTTGATTGAGTCTACTCCAAAGCAGTGAATCTCTGGCATGTTGTGGGACAAAAAGTAAGTGTATAAATATCTCAGTACCCTAGGTTAGTTCAAGAGTGCACAGAACAGTTGTTTTCCTTTGGTGTAAGGACAGGAGTACACAGGCTGCCTGCACTTGCTGAAGCCAGTAGATTGGGGCACTCTTGCATGGCACCCGATATGCCCACTGGGTCCCTGGGCTGCTGGAGACTCCCGAGTACAGCTGAATGGGCAGGCCACTCCTGATTGGCTGCTGGGTTGGGGGAGCAGCCCCCCCACACCACCCTCCCCCCATCCCACAGCTCTGTCACCCAAAGGAATCATAGAGAATCACAGAGAAACAGGACAGGAAGGGACCTCCAGAGGTCCTCAAGGCAGGTTCAGCTCTATAAAAACCATTTTGTGTTCATCCATATTCTAAACTCTACATAAGACTGCCCTTAGCCCTGGCTCAAATCCCTGAGGCTCCCAAAGAGAAAGCATCTTGGAGCAGGCTAGCCAGGCAAGCAGCAGAAAGCTCTGGCTTCATGTTCTGACTTTGGGGAAGGGGAAGGGAAAGGGGAAAAAGAAAGGAAGGGGCTCCCTCTGTGTGGGCATTGGGTCTGGCAGGACCTGCTTTCTGCCAGGATCAAATGCCCTGGTAACCACATTTCGTATCTACAGCTTCACAGCCAAAGGCAGCAGCAAATGGGGCTGCTGAGCAGCAGAGGGAATCTCTGCCTCACTGGGGCTGTGTTGTTCAGGAGCCACCAATGCTTTCAGGCTCTGGGAAATCAATAGGGGGCAGCCCAAAGCCGAGTGAGGGATAGAGGGAAGGAGTAAGCAGCCAAGAGTCCAAGGTGGAGTTCCCAGGACAAGCAAGGGACCTGGGCCAGACAGGTGACACCTGGGGCTGGGATCCAGGTGGATGATCCCATCTGCTGAGTGCTAGTGGAGGCTGGCAGGGCACAAATGTCTCCCAGGAGCTGCAATGGGGGCTGGAGGCACCTGTCCCACCTGGACCTGATGTGGGTTGGGGGTGGAGAGGGGAGGAGTGCAGGGCAGGATAGCCTGTGGTCAGGTTGGACACACACCCATCCAGATTGTGTTGCAGCACCCCTCCTCCTCATCTCGGAAGCCCTGCATCCCACCAAGCACCAACAGCATGGGGACACAAAACCACACATGCACATAGAGGATAGTGATGCAGTGCCCCTCCTCCTTGTTGCTGAAGGTCCATGCCTGACCAAGTGCCAGGGCCAAGAGCAGCTGCAGCAGCAGGTGGAGGCAGTGACTGCAGCTCCCCTCCCAACCCTTCTTCACCATGGCCCCACCTTCTTTCTGCAGAGGCCCCTTCAGATGCTCTTCCCGCACCTGCAGCTGACAGCTCAGAGTAGCCAAGTGCCAACCAAGTGCCAGCATGCCTCCATGTGAAACTGGGGGAGTGGGGGGAGCCACAAAGGCACCTAAGATTCTGGTGGGCTGCAACCTAACTTACGTCACTACGGGGTCTGGTACAGAAGTTTATTAGATTGGTCTAACCTAAATCAATTCAGTCTGATACTACATCCATCCTGGTCTATTTTAAACCAAGTTCTGCCATTTTTATGTGCACTGAATTTCTATTCAGTTATGGTTATAGACTACTTTTCCATCACTTATCCTGGTTTATGTGTAATATCTGTACCTGGCCATAGGGAAACCACATGAAAATAAATGGGGATGCAAGTATCTAGCCTGTATGTAGTATATAGTAACTTGCAAGACCGTGGTCCTCTATTTCCCCTTTCAGGTTAAGGAAATGTATCATTCTAGTGATACAAAATATTACCCTTTTTCTATGTATCATTCCAGTAGCTTTTTATGTTGCCTTTGTGAGATACATGGGAAGCACTGAATTTACACCAACATCCTAAAATGTCTCTCATCTTTTGATGGGCAAAAGATACATGCCAGATAGGAAAGAGAGAAAATTGAATTGAAATATAAAACTGGTTTTCTAAAGTTTTCTAAAATAACTTTCAGAGGCTTCTGTATTATAATTGTGGTGGTGATGTTGTTTTTGGCTGCATCTCCATGAACTGAATATTGTGTCTGTATATACTACACCACAAAGTACAAGGCGGCAGTCAACAAATAGCGTTCCCTGCACACTGGGCAAAGAGGTATTTCCCTGACTATATAATCATTTAAAATAACTGTTTTGTTTGCTTTTTTTGTTTATGAAAGTAGGCATTGAGAAAAAGAAATCTGTTTTTGTATGGTAGCCTGTTTCTCCAGACAGCATCAGTAGATGATTGAGTTACTACAACAAGACCAGGAGACAAGAGAGTTATTTAGGCTTTATTCCTAGATGGGGACTCTCCTTGATGACCCAGCAGCCCATTCCAGTCCTATAATCATATTGTAGACTCTTCAAGTGGCATATTGTATAACTGTGGGGAAGTTGCTTACCAAACTTAATCAAATGCACAAATATCAAATGGGGAATAATAAATCAGCTGCCAAGAATGAGGAAAAGGAACCAGGGATTATAGCCAATCACAAACTAAATAAGAGTTAGCAATCTGATGCTGTTGCAAAAACTGCAAATCTTTTTCTGGGATGTATTATTAGGAATGTTGTCTGCCGGAATATGCCTCAGGAGATAATCAGCTCACTCTATTCAGGATAGGCAGGCCCCCAACAGGAATACTCTGTTCAGTTTTGGCTACCATAGTTTAAGTGAGATGTAGACAAATGGGAAACAGTTTAGAGATGTAAACAATTTGGAGCAATAAAAATAAGAGATTTGGAATTCTGGTCCATGAGGAAAAGTTGAAGGATTTTCGAGGATTTGTAGGGTATCTCCATACTCATAACCCATGTACCAAATTCTTTGGGTTTAGATGATGCTTGCAATGATCTTTGAAATGTTTACAAAATGCTCTATATAAATATTAGGCATTTTATTTATCTGTTTAGCCATTTAGGTCCAGATGGATGTTAGGCATATAAATACTTTTAAATGTCTGGCCCTTATATTCACATAAGCCCTTTGTATAAGGATTTTATTTGAATTTTTCCTCAAACTATCAAAAAAAAAGCAACTTTGTCATTACTAGGTCATTGCTCGGTGTTTGGGTTTTTTCCCCCACATGGTCTCTATATTTGCAGTAAGTCTTTAATGCTTCCCAAGCAGGCAAAAGACTGTGTAGGTGATTCATGCTTTTGAAAAATTGGGCAGACAAAGGTGAAGACAGCTAGGTTATAGCTTAGAGGTCCTGAAACAGCAATCACATTTCACAAGAGACATGAATGTTGCTAATAAGTTTTTGACAACTCTCTCAGTAAGCAAATCCTTCCTCCTTTTCCTCAGTACAGCTAGTTGCCCTCCTCTGTTGTCTGCTTGTCAGAAGGGAGCTCATACACCAGTGTGCCAGATGAGTACAGCTGTATAGATTTCTGCCACCACCTGCAGGACATGCCATACAGCTCTTGACTTTGGCATGGCCAGCCAGGTAAGAATTCAGTTTACTTAAAATGCAGGATGTTCCCACCCCATATACACTTTGCTTTCCTTTTATCTGCTTTGCTTATGGTTCCATCTTTTCATTTTTTCTTTCCATTGCAGTGTTGCTGAATACTGATGAGACAATACTTGGCCCATCCACAGCAATTCATTTTTAGGTTAAATTCTTCAGGTTTAATTCTCCTAAACTATACATTTAGGCAGAAGTGATAGATCAGATTACTCATTTCTCAGTATAGATTTTGGTGGTACCCTTGTGGAGCTATACAGGTTGGAGGTTCGTGCCCTGGTCCATTTCTAATTAAAATAGAGAGCTGCAGCCTGCTTTCTGTTTAGTCCTGCCTTCCAACCTTTTACTACCTGAATCTGGAGAACAGGCTATAAAACATTAAATATGGGAAAGCTGGGAAATGTAACACACTATAAATGTATGAAGGTAGGAGCTCAAATATGTGTGGACATAAAGATTTTATTTCCTTACATAAGGTTTAAATGAAGACTGCAGTATAAATCTCTGCTTTCAAAGTGAACTATCACTTTTCGAGGGAAGAAAGGCAAGACTCACTATTAAAGAGGGAGAATATTACACCTTCAGGAAACATCAAAGGAACCTTAATAAAGTCATATATGCAAATATATGCCCCTTTCTCTATCCCAACTACATCTTGGAACTTTTCTTTAAATCTTGCATGTACAGATAGAAATTCTGTGCTTTGAATCTTTATGTTGGGAACAAGTCAGGCAAGGGTCATCATAATGTAATCAGACTGTCAGGGGACAGCTGGGAGGTCTTCATTTAAATTCCTCAGCCCCATATTTGAAAACTTTATCTAGCTCCTAATGTGTGAAGAGTGGAAGGGGTGACTGCAGTTTGGAGGAAAAAACAAAATGTGACAGTTCAACAAAAAATAGAGAAGGATGCTGAATGCATTTTGAAACTCTTCTGTGAGGCATTTACATATTAAACCAGATACATTGGAATATGAATTTTAGAATAACATAAGAAAACTCTTTAAGTAACATCTAAGAACAGAAATAAAGAAGTAGTGAAATGATTAAAGTGAAACAGGGAAAACTGCAGGTCATAGGCCTAAACAGTTTTTAAACAGAAATCCTCCTTAGTAGTTACGGATGTAGATACATTTTACTATTCAATATTACTCATTCAGCTGTATGGAATAGATAACTCTGGGGGGATGGATTACCCCCTAATACTGATGCTTTGAATCCTTACCGCAGAGATAAAACTTGAAGAAGGTGTGTGCAGATGAATAAAGATTATATTAGAATACATAACAGAAATTTCTGCTGAGCAATGTGATATGAAACAGTCCTTCAATGTATACAAGTGAAAGAAGCAAGAACTAAACTTTTCGATATGCCTGTACGTGGAACCTTCTGTTTGCTTAATGTGAACTCAAATACTATTGGTATGGGCTGGGTGGATTAAAGCAAACAGTCATTGTATAATAACCAAGACCATTCTAATTGGCAGTCTGCTGGCTTAACAAGTCAGTTTTTTGCATCAGGGTTAAGGGCATCTATTAATTTTAAGAAATATTATTTCTGTAGAGTGTTCAATATGGAAATATTTCATTTAAAGTCTGCTTGTGTTCTGCTCCATGAATGATGAGAAAGCTGTTAGCAGTAAAAGTTTGCAAAGCAACATGTCTTTCCCCTCTAGTGTGTGTTTTACATTTTGTCTACTTTAGCCTTGCTTTTTGCTATTGATGAGCAACACCAGTAGGGTAACTAGTATGAGGTGAGTTGGGCACCAGCACCAGGAGTGCTAGAATCCCCATTGCCAGGAGTCTTTGCAATGGCTGTGGCCAGTCAGTGCTGTCCCTGCTCCCAGCTGTAGGATCTGGGTAGTGCAGCAGTGCATCTTGAATCAAGTGGGGAAGGAGGGAATGGTGCTTTCCCATTCCCTACCCCAATTCCTACCCTCCCCCCAGGAGCCTTTGTGAGAGCAGGCATGGCCCTGCACCCAATATGCATGTACCTGGGCTGGTGGGGGGAGCAAACAGGGCACTTTGGCTGCTGATGTTGGTACAGCAGCAGTTGCAGTAGTAGTCCAGGAAGGTAAGACTTTGCTTCACCTCACCACACCCTTCCCACCCAGGTCTAAAGTGGTTGACATACCCTCAACTCCCCTCTGCCCCCAACCTCCAGACACTTAGCAAGTTGCCTCTAAGTAGCATCATGTGGGGCAGTTGATATATCTGCACACCCAAAGTTGAACTGAAGAGATGAACCACAGAAAAAGAACTGTGTACTAAACTTCATTGAGTTAATATCCAGAAGAAATGAGGCTATCATAGTTCATATGAAAAGCTCTGTTAGGAGAAAGCAGGCATTTCCCTCTTCCAAGCAAGCCTTAATGTTGGTTTTGGCTTGAAGTAGAGGCACTAGGTTAAGTATCTTTCAAAGACATTTGCTTACTCAGTATTGCCTTGCTGGCTGTTTGACATAGATGACTCTAGTGAGGTTGGTTACTCCCCAATATTGATGTTCTGAATCTTTGGCACTGGGATGGTTCTTGAAGCAGGGACTTGCAAGCTAATAAAGGTCCCATTGATAGAATGTTAATAAATGACCTCTGCATGTAGCTCTTATTGCTATTTGGGGGCATATTAACTGCACCTAAATTATTGCTTAGGAAAGACCTATGGAATTTATTTGACTTCAATGACTTCCTCAGAGAATGGGCTTTGTAATCCACTGAGTGACTTTTTTCAATATTCCTTTACGAGGTTCTCTGTTATGAACACTCTGTCTGATATAGGTTTACTTGATTTTTGGCCCTCACTACAGGCTTGTAAATTACCTTCAGCTAGAAACTGGGCCATGTAATACCTCCCAGAAGTCCAAAGCATGAAAGAAATGAAGATACAGCCTGTTGCTTTGGTATTATGCTATGGTTATTACTTTCACTGTTCATATATGTTGTCAGCCTTCTTCCCATACTCAACTCCTTTTCTCAAACTCTATTTATATTCTCATTCTTGCAGCCAAAGAACTGCTTTGTCTCAAATTTTGGCTTGTTCAGGATATGTCTACACTGCAGATTCCTGGGTAGTACAGAGATATGGGAACTAGCTTTAAATGAGCTATTTCAGGTATTGGAATAATTACTGCCAACATGAAACTCCATGTGGGCTAGCATAGCTGCATTTTGCCGTGTAGACACAGGCTTCCATTGTTTTGCTGGTACCACTTATCTTTCTCATTTCCAAAATCAGTCGTCTGGCTTTAACGTTTTCTAGTGTTTACTTCACCATTATCAATGCAGCAGGAAGATTCCCTGCGAGACAGATAAAACTACTCAGGTTTGGACAAACCACTCAAACTCATTTGATGCAACTGTGATGGCAATGGAGTGTGTGGCTGTTGCTTATGATAAATATTATTAGCTTGGTTTTTAAAACAGACGTAGCTTTGAATGGTTTCCAGAAAAATAGCTCACAAAAATGTTTTTTTTTCCTCTTCTGAGAGACTTCAGAATTAGATACTAAAGTCAGGAAGTAGGCCATTACTGTGGTATGATTAATAACATCTTATAAACCCAGGTTTATTCATTATTCTAAAAAATTACAAGGCTAAGGGGAGCTTAAATATATCTCCAAGATGAAACAAATGTACCCAAACTTGATCATTCTGATTAAGCAGATAGTATAGCCAAGAACTAAAGAATAGGACCACTAGATGGCAATAACAGTCAGGGAAGCTCCCTTTACCACTTAGTTGTTTGGTGTGTTTTGCAAAACTCTCAACAGTTCTAAATTATATATATATATGGATCTGGCTGTGCATTTAAAATAATAGATTTTAAATTAAAACCATTGTAGGCTTTTTGATTTTTGTTTTTTTTTAGCTGAATAGCTTAAACTAGAGTTGAAGATACCTCCTTACGGGAAAATGCACCATCTAGCAGTGACTACTTACCAGTTTAAAGTGATTTTATTTGAAAATGTTTACATAGAATAAATAAAACTGCACTGTTGCCTGACTGTTCCTTCATTAACTCAAATGTCTGCTGCTGCTGCCGCCATGGGTCTTGTGATCCTGAGGCTGCAATTACAGGGCATAGAAAGGAACCATGGACTTTGGATGGATTTTGATCTGCATCATAACTCTATGACAAATGTGGTAGTGAAGCTCTAAGCAACCAACCATGAACACTGCAGGTAGAATAGTTATGGTGATTTTGTTTGTGTCTCCATTTTCTATGAGGAATGCATGTACTGTACCTTCAATTGATTTTTATTTTTTTCTGTATATATTTACTTCAGTTTGGATTTATTGAAGTTGGCAAGGCACAGCTTTTCTTCCCTGTGCATTCCTTTACAATGATTTGCTTGCAATGCTGTGTTTTCTATATAAAGACAAAAATTCTGCTTCTTTAATTCACCAATAAAAGTCACTTGGAGTGGAACATGGCAAGAAAAAAGAACAAAAGTCAAGTTTATGTGAGAGACCACAATGCATGTTTTTTTTTTCTCTCTAAGCTGTAGCAGCTCAGTCCCTCAAAAGGAGTTGCTTGATTGCAGACAGCAGGATCCTTTAGAGATTACTGCAGAGTTCTTTAAGATTTAAAGGTACATTGCATAGCAAGTTCATAGCTAATACACCTCAGCTGCTGGTGTAAACAGTCAGCTTGATTATATTTATGTGATGCCAGTCATCCTACTGACAGCTGATGCTTGCCTTCCTGCAAGAAAGCATAGGGACGTGAAATTTTAGTGAAGGACACGTGGTTGCTACATCAGACACCTACTCTTCTGCTTCTGCAGACATCTGCTGTCCACATGGTGTAGATAAGGCAATGTTTCAGGTTTAAGCCACAAGACATGTTATGAACAGAAAAATACCTGATGTATCTGATTATATAGAATGAAGGGGTATGCTGATCTTGCGGGGAACTGAATCTATGGGTCATGCTAGTAATCAGATACCTGCATTCATGGGCAGGTCTAGGATTTTGAAAAGGGGGTACAGATGGTATGGTGCATCATCATATATAATGCAACACATATTTTTCTCCAGGTAAAAAAAACAAAATTAAAAGCTTTACCAATATGCTAGGAGCCTAGGGCTAAATTCTTTGAGATTGAATACAAAATATAACTTTGTTTGAATGTGCATTCATTTGCTTTATTATGCATTATGTACTAAAACCCACAACAAACTAGCCAAAAAATACTCAAAAGATTTAGTTCTGTAGAGTTAAATGTATATCTCTTTCAGGTTCGTACAACAAAATCAAGCCTTCTTGATCATCTTGACAGTGTATCCAGTGCTTCACTGAATTTTTTCCACATCTGAGTTAATGTTTCCACACATGGGTTAATCATTTTATCTAAGGTGTGCCTGTGCATGTGCAGGGAGACTGCTTTGATGTGTTGTAATTATAGCGCATCACAGCAGATTTGATTAATCGAGTCTGCTGGAACATGCTAATTAACATGCTCCAGCCAGCTTCTGTGTCTCATGTATCAGTGTCCCTGAGCTTCAAGATGGTGGCAGGGGTGCTTTAACTAAAACTTGTTCCATGAGTTTTAGTTAAAAGTACCCCTGTCACCGTTTTGAAGTGTGGGGGTCCTGATGCATGAGATGCTGCATGTGCTTTAGTTAGAGCAGCTGTTAGAGGCACTCTAAATAAAGAACCAGGCCTTCACCTCCAGAGCACATGGAAAAATGCCCCAAAACAGCCTGCAGGTTTGGGTAATAGGAGCTGCTACATTACCAGGAGAAGCTAGAAGACAGCAGAATTGCAGAAGAAATAATTTCTAGAAATAATTTCTAAGAAAAGAAATTCCACTCAGAAATAATTTATGCAACATTAAGACCATTTAAAAAAAAAAAGAAGAAAGGGTCATTAACACCTGTGGAATGAAGAGTTTAGAAGGAATCAGGTAGATTTTAATGAGTCCTAAAGTTAAATGACTCCTCGACTGCTGAATAGAATAGAATAGAAATGCTGCTGCCATTGTACGCAGTTGGTTTTAAACTTTTGGTGGAGCAGGAATCAAAGGGGGTCTGCGACTGTACCATTGCACCCCTCCCAGATACCTGCCTACGTTAACTAAGGGCTTGTCTACACTGTGATACCAATGTGCCCTGGGAGGGTGCACAGCATGGGTCATCTAACAGCTCCTGCACGCATTGTCCAAACCTGGTTATTTGCTTGTGAAGATCCCCAAGGGTGCCTCTTTCTGGCCACCCTCAAGCATGCCATGGATAGGGTTCTTGTGCGTGGTTGGAAAGGGATGCCACAGAAAATCTTTATTGGCCATTGCTAGGTTTGGAGAGTGTGTATGGGAATGTGTAGGCGGGATGTGATCCATTTTGTCAAGGCTGGGATGCACTGTTATGGTAAAGATGTGACTGAATGGACTGCTTCAGAACATAACCAATGTAAGTGACAAATAGGAAGAGAATTTTGTTTGTACATTACAATTAGGCAACTTTTATAGAACCTCTATCACACAGACTTCCATGCTATTACTCTTTCTGTTTAATGTATATGTGATATCACTTTGGGAAGTAGTGACATTAATTTGATGATAAGTTTCAACTCCATATGTTCTTTTCATTGAAAGCAGATTCTATACTCTTGTTATTCTCTTGGGGTTAATTCCTGGTCTGACACTTCTATTGAATTCAGTGGAAATGTGCCTACTTATCCCAGACTTGAATTTAGCTTTTAGTGTATAACCACGAAAAGGGTATAGAAGAGAAAGAGCTCTATGTGACTCAGCATACACAGAATTTGGTTTATCCCTGTTGGTCTGGAGACCTGTCTTAGCATATGGCTGATTTTGTTTCTATAATGTTACAGATTGTAGCTAATTAGCTATTTTGAGTAGATTAGATATTGTGTTCTTTCACTTGCTTTTCATTTAAGCATAGTTTCAGAGAGAGAAATTTTTTCTTTAATTAATTTTTAATTATTGCATTATGTTTTATTTCATTCCATGTGTGCGTGGATTATGTTTTAAGAACTGTGTATAACACATCTTGCAGAAACAAAAACCAAAAAGCAGTAACAACACAAGTAGAGATCATTCGTGGTTTTTTGACCAAGATATCTACAATTTAAATATGTTATGGTGCATACAAAGATACCTGTAGTCATGGACAAGAAGTCACTTTAAGTGTTATATTCACATGATCAAAAAGCATTGGAATAGGCCATGGTGTGCTCATCTCAGAGGTTTTTATCCTTCTTGTGCTGTAAGCTCACTTAAGATGCAATGTTTTTTAGCCTTGGGTAGTTTTTAAAAGTATTGCTGCCCTTGAAATCTCAAATAGCAGCAAATGAGCAGTAGTACCTTCCATTGCCTACGTCACTTATAATACAGAGTAATATGATTATCCATGCCTATCATGTCCAGACCAGGCCCTAATTTAAGAGAATTTCCAGCTATTTCAGAGAACTCCAATCTTTTGTATGAGACAAGCTTCTATATGAGCATATCATGCCTGTCTTCTAGTTTTTACACTGGTTTCCTGTTCTCATCCAGGTGCAATTCAAGCTGTTGATGATTATCTTTAAATCCTTGTATGTCTGGGTTGTTATCTGAGGTAAAACTCTTACCCCATATTCAGTCATGGTACTTTAAATTGGCTTCTGCATTAAAACCCTGCAGGGTAGATTACAGGGTTTTCACATATGAAAGATTCCCAGCTCAGGAATGTTGCTCTCCCTGTCTCTACCCTGAGCAATCCACCGGCATGCAGGTCTAATGGACTTCAGACATTTTCCTCTGGATTAGTTTTTGTTGTTTTTTTTTTCTTCTGTTTTGGATCATCCCTTCCACATTTACTGAAAATGAGAACAAAATAAATGGTTCATGTTGTCATGGTACCTTCCATCTAAGGATCTTAAAAGGCTGGTTCTTGCTATTATCTCCTGTAGGTAGTTTGCATAACGGGTCTTCTTCTGACAGTCTTATAAGTAATTATTTAATTCGTTGTTTGGCAACCTTTGACCTGCAGCCCTTTTCACTACCCTTGGCCACTTGAATTGCCAGCAAGGGTAAGCACAGGCAGTTTGGGCATGCTAGGGGATGGAGATCTGCAGCATGAAGCAATGTTCCAGATTGCAAGCAGCAGCCCATGGCAGCAAAAGATGTTTTAAAGACCCATGATCTAGTTTCTTATAGCCACAGTTACTAAAGTAGTAGTATTCAAAATTTACATTGACGACATATTAGTATACAATTTATAAAGGCTTAATACATGTTCAATCATGTATCAATGCAAATGGTGAATTTATTGTTAATGAATATGTTGTTTATGACTATGGCACTTATTTGTAGACTTATAGCCATTTATAATGTATCCTGCTCATATCTGTGAGAGAGAGGAGCCACCAGGCTCCTGGGCCCCAGGCCCGCAGCCCCAAGGAGCCCGGCAGAAATTCCCTTTACGCAGGTGTGTTGGGAAGGGAGGGGCTGATATTTCCCCTGCCGGTTTAAAGGGACGGGAAAGGGGCAACAACGCAGAGCCGGGAAGAGGAGGTGGAGCACGCTGGCACAAGCTGCAGGGAACGCTGAAAGCGATGTTGAAGGCTGGTAGGAGCCTCTGGCAGAGAGCAAAGCCCCGGCGGGGTGTTGGAACCCGGTTTGCTGGCCCCTGCGGGGCGTAGAACTGTTTGTTTATCGACAGGGAGCTGGCTGAGCCCCTGGGAAAGGTACCATAATAACCCTAATAGAGGGGCACTATTGACTTTGGGGTACCATAGTACATGTAATAGTGGCACAAGCCAATAGTATGGACTCAAGCTGTTAAGAGAAATTTTGGCAAGCTCTACAAGGGGCTCTCAGAGAAAGAGAGAGAGCCAACAAAGCAAGACTGACCCCACGAAGGTCAGGTTTGGTTTAGAGTGTGGCTGCAGACAGTTGGAGCAGCGATACAGGCCAGGAGAGCCTTCTCTGTTTTTCTGTTTTCTTGTTGACCTTTCTTTTGTTGATTGTTCTAGAGGAACTGAGGACACATGGCTAGACCAATTGGCTGGCCACCACCCGGTGGTAAGGGCAAGGGTGGAGGAGTGGCGGAGCCCTCAGAAACTCGGGACCTCGCAGGACGCCGGTGAGAGTTATAATCAGACTACACGTGAAGGTTTATGAACCAACTCCGTTAACATCAAGTCGTGGCAGAAGAAACATACTCGTGTAAGATCCTCAATTAGAGCTGATAACACCCTAGTCAAGTGGCAGGCGGGGTCCTTCAGGTCCACAAGGGACAGCAATACCTGACAATATCCACAACATACTTAAAACATCTATTATTCATCAACTCTTTGTTAAAATATCTGTAATTGAAACCTTACTATACAATTTGTAGAAAATTGTATACAACTAGAATACCTGAACACTGAAAAGAGAAATGAATTCATTGGGGAAAATGTCTTCCATGAAGCTTGTATAAAAATCAAAACTTAAAAAAACCCTGATGTTTTATGAAATATATGTGAGAGACTGTGAAGTATCAAGACCTCACCTTTCCTATCCTCCAAATATTCTTAATCCATGGGCAGTTTGTTTTTTTTCTGATCAAAGCCAAATGGTGTAACAATCTCTGGCTAATCTTATGAGGGTCCATTTAAGAAGCTTGCATTTTTCTTCCCATTTCTGGAGGATCAGTAACTGGTTAGTCCTTTCTCTGCAGTTTTTATTTTGGGGATTATCCTTTTCTGTACCATAATCAATCTTTCTTATAGAAGAGAACTAAATTAGTGAACATGGTTCAGGTCTTGGTCCTAAAAAGTTTTAATTGCAATCTGGACATGATTTTTCCTGGTCTAGTCTGACTGAAAAGTAGTTATCAGTATTATAGTAGTCCCATTCGTTTTATTGTGTGTTTATTATCCATATCCAGGAGAGGTATGTAAGGACACACCCCAAGTGACCAGAGGAGCAGTGACCAAGGAGAGCAAACAGGGCAGTTTGCAAGCAGTTCATTGGAAGCAAGAGGAGGAAAGGGAAGAGGAACCAGGCACCAGATTCTGCTCTGGGTAGGCAAGTGAACCAGGGTTGCTTGTGTGTTTGGCTTGCTGAGGGTTGTTTGGCGAGTTGCTAACGTACATAGTTTTATTTTAAGCAGCTAAAACTCAGCAGCTAGACCAACACTTAAGCCCCTTGTTTAACTAGAGTAAAGGGGAGTTTGCTAGGGAGTTTGCTTGGAAGCTCTGTCTCTCATACCTTCACTGTAAGCTGGCTGAGAAGAAGGAGGTTCGCAGGAAAACAGGGAACCCTTCAGGATCAAGGAACTACAAAAAAGCCAGCTACAAAGGAGTTTGTTAGGGAAGGAAAGGGAGTAAGTAGGGTAGATGCAGATTAGAAGACCCAGAGATATGGCTGGAAGACATTGTAATCCCAGAGCTACTGCCACTTCCTACCCTTCCTCTGCTTGTACCTGTGAGGTGCCTGTCCAGGCAGGGCCTTCAAAGCTTCCACTCAGATCCTGGTTTAGTGCTATGGAGGCTGCAGCTGGCTTGTCAAGCTCAATGGGTAGTGATCAATGGCTTGATGTTTAGTTGGTAGCCAGTATCAAGTGGAGGGCCCCAGGGGTGAGTCCTGGGACCAGTTTTGTTCATGATCTTCATTAACAATCTGGAAGATGGGATGGAGTGCACCTACAGCAAGTTCATTGATGACATCAAGCTGGGGGGAGTAGCAGAGATGCTGAAGAGTAGAGCTAGGATTCAGCATGACCTAGACAAATTGGGGGACTAGGTCAAAAGAAATCTCATGAGGTTCAACAAGGAAAAGTATAAAATCCTGCACTTAGGAGGGAAGCATCCCATGCACTGATACAGGCTGGGGACCAACTGGCTAAGCAGCAGCTCTGCAGAGAAGGACCTGGGGGTTACAGTGGACAATAAAATGGAAATGAATCAAGGTTGTGCCTTTGTTGCCAAAGAGACTTGGCTGCATTAGTAGGAGTATTGCCAGCAGATAGAGGAGAATAATTATTTTCCTCAATTCTACACTGGTAAGGCTACCATCTAGAGTACTGTATCCAGTTTTCCCCCTCCCTCCCTCCCTCTCTGCTCCCACTACAGAAAGGATGTGGACAAGTTGGAGAGAGCCCAGTGGAGGGCAATGAAAATGGTTAGGGGGCTGGCACATATGACTTCTAAGGGGAGGCTGAGGGAACTGGACTGACTTAGTTTAAAGATGAGAAAACTGAGGAGGGATTTAATAGCAGCCTTCCGCTACCTGAAGGGAGGTTACAGTGAGGATAGAGCTAGACTGTTCTCAGTGATAACAGATGACAGAACAAGGAGAAATGGGAATTATACTTTGTAGCAATTCTATAGCTATGCTTTCAATGAAAGGGTGGGGACAAGAAAGGACAGGGGAGAAGAGAATGTTGTATCTGATGACTATGCGGATGTGGATTCACCAGCCTGTTGTTACACAGGAGTGTAAAGTGAAGAGAAAACCTGAGAAGCCAAATGCAATCCTGAGACTGCTGCAGAGGGCACCGGGATTTCTTCATTCTATCACTGCAGAAGCCCTTCTGCATCAAAGCCCAATTTCTCAGACTTTCATAGTTTCATAGTTGGTAGGTTTGGAAGGGACCTAAGTAGGTCATCAAGTCCAACCTCCTGCCATGGGCAGGAAAGGGTGCTGGGGTCAAACAACCTGGCTAGGTGATTATCTAGCCTCCTTTTGAATACCCCCAGGGTAGGAGCGAGCACCACTTCCCTTGGAAGTTGGTTCCAGATCCTAGCTGCCCTGACCGTGAAGTAGCGCCTCCTGATATCTAGCCTGAATCTACGCTCAGTCAACTTATGGCTGTTATTCCTTGTTACTCCCAGTACGGCTCGGGGGAACAGGGACTTTTCCATAGCCTGCTGGTCCCCCTTGGCCAGTTTGTAGATGGGCACCAGATCCCCCTCAGCCTTCTCTTGTGGAGGCTGAA
>NW_017728912.1:10180092-10188032 GCF_001723895.1 Crocodylus porosus | reverse complement strand
CCTCATGCCCGAAGACAGAGAGCCTCCCAACCTATATAGCCCCTGTGACCTCATTCACCTGGTCCAGTGGAGGCGCGCCCCGGTTGGCTGTGAGCCAACAAATTTGAAATGCGTCACCTGTTACCAGGCAGATTCCAGCTCCCCAGGTAGATGCCACTCACCCAGGTAGCTGATACCAGTCATGTAGGCAGAGGGAGCAGGTTTCCCCCCTCCCTCAGGAATGCAGCCAGCTCAGGTTACCTGAAGAGACAGGCTGAGGTGTGAATCCTCTGTGCTGGCCCATCTAATCACATAGTCACAGGGCAGAGATTTTGGGGAGAAACCAAGGTGGCTTTCTGCCACAGATGGCATTTCCCAACAAAGGAGACTGAAGAGAAACAATACTGTTGTTTTGACTCAAGTGACAGGATGATTGAGGTGCTTCTACTCCATTGAGAAAGAGCTGTGTCTAAATAGCACACTTGTTGGTTTACCCTGAAACGGCATTCCATGACTCAGTTAAGCAGGACTTGATGAAAAAGGAATTCCTTCTGTCTTGCCAGCCACATCACCCTCCCTCATTGTTATGCTCATAAAAAGTAAGAAAAATAGTAGGGCTAACCACAGATTTTTAGGAGATTGGGGATTCCAAAGTCTCTTGCTCTTAGTAGGGAGACAGCTGCTTCTAGTAAAGTTTCAGTTGCTCCCTCTCTACTTAAAGTGGGAATTAACTGTGTTTGAAAGCAACAACTAGTGCTTTCTTTTTCTCCTTTAATATTAATTTATAGTAGCGCTGGACAAATGAACCTAAAGACATTGGGACAGTGTCTGATCCATTAGTTAGGTGCTTAAGTGTGATTCTATTGCATCCTGCCTGAGTTCCCAATAAACAGGTAATGCAGTAAGTAGTAGTAGTCCTTCTCCTCCTTGCTGCTTATTGTGAGTTAGTGTTAAGGCTAAGTTGCTGGAATATTCTGATTTTTGTCAGGTTAACACTTTTCAGGGACTTGAGCAGGATGGACCTATGTCCATTTAGACCTTTTCAGCATCAAGTATCCTCTCCATAACTTTTCCGAACTTAGCTCAGTGACTCTCAGCTAGAGTAAAATCTAGAGAATCTAAATTCAGAAAAGATATGGAGGGAGTCTTGCAGCAATGTCTCATAATGCCTCAACTTAGCTGAGTATCACTGATCTAGCTGGTACCACATTTGGACGGAGTGGAGAAGGACCTCAGCCTGCTGTGCTCTGCTCTTTCCACTCTCTGCCTTCTCACTACTCCTGGTGTATACCTCAGAGGGCAAAAGCAGCCCCCCACACTGAGGCTGCTCTTGTGGTGTCATACACATAAGTGACTGCCCCTATGGCCCCTCCCAAAAGTACAATAAGAGTGGAAGGAGCAGATGGGACAAGCCAGGCTGCAAAATGTGGCTCTGTCCATGCATTCGCACTGATGCAATCTGCAGTGAGTGTATTGCTGAGAAGGTGGGGCAGCTAGCATGGGGGAGAGAAATGGTAGGGAAAGGCAGTAGCAGGCAGGGGAAGCCCCACTAGACACTCAGCCACATAGGCACTGTTGGAGTAGCTGGGGCAAGTGCAGGGTGTGAGGGGAGAGAGCATTTATCTCCTTACATAAGAGCCGGGGGCATGGCATCCCAGTGTGCTGGATAATACCAGTTGAGAACCACTGAATTAGGCACTTGATAAATGAAATAGGATTAGGTGTATTGTCAGTGTTCTTAAAAAGGAGCCTGTTTATAGTTGCGGATATTTTCTCCCGCTTCTGTAAACTATAGGGAAACCATTGTATCCTTCAACTATTCTTAATTTGCATTCTCTTGGGGTATGACTTTGAACAGTAAGCAGCTACTGTACTGTTTTTAGACTGTGACTGAAATGATACACTTGCTTCAAATGTTGGCAAACACATAACATCTCATTCCCATGGATTCCATCATGATTGTTTTTATTCTCATGAATGCACAACTTAGGCTTTTCTTAATTAAGGTGTATAATGATGGAAACAATTGGATCTCCATTATGTTCGATGGGATGAGACAAAGTTGAGGGTATTGAAACAGTTGAAGAGGGAATGTTGTTAAACATCAACTGCTATTGGCACAAAACCTTTGTATTTCACAAACTCACCACACAACTGTATTTTGTTATTTTTTGATAATATAGAAACAGCAGTGTTATTCTATTCAGTACCTTTTATTAACTCAAACCCCAGATATATACTTGGCTGCAAATATGCAGTGTGGGAAACATTTTTTCAATGTTAGCATGCCTGTTGCAGCATCTCAAACCGGTTTGAGATGCCGCAAGAGGCACATGCGCGCTTGTCTGGATGCACCCTAGGGCAGGATTTTTTTTCTGATCTGTGCTACCCAGCTTGTGTTACACGAAGGTGCAGGCACTCTAAGCTTGACCTTAGCATTTGTTGTTGTCCATCCTTTGAATTCAAAGATGGCCATGACATCACTGTGGGGGAGGCAGAGCAGATTGGTTGGTTTGGTTTCTGTGAGCACCTGAGTGGCTTACCAGGCCAGTTTGTGCTTTGAACTGTCTGTCGCATGCTGAGCAAAAAATGCCTCTTTGGGTTGCTTGATCAACAGCAGACGAGGTGCTGTTGCAAGATGTATGCTGTTTGCACCTCTGCTTCTGCTTCAGCAGTTCTGCTCTGCACATAGACTGTAGCTCCAGCTTGGATGAGGCTTCACCAGGTGGAACGATCATGAGCGAGATTTACCCAAGACTTCAGGTCAATGGTGAAACATTTCAAGGACGGCTAGAAGGAGTCCTTGAAACATTTCTTCTGGACTCTGTGAGAGTACTTCCCCTCCTTTAGTTCACCACAGAAGATCTTTGTTGGCAGTCGCTCATCTGACATCCTGGTGACGTGGGTGTGAATGCCTGGAATGCCTGCCTGTGAGAGAACCTCAGTGTCTGGGACCTTGTCTTGCCATCTTATCTTCATCAGTTTCCTCAGACAGCCCATGTGAATGTGATTCAGCTCTATAGCACAGCATCTGTACACCATACAGGCTTGACATACCTTAGTGTATACACCTTCCCTACCCTTCCTCCCCCAGTGGTCCAAATTGGGCCCACTGCCCTCCCTCCACCCTCCTCAGCACCCCAGATTCCCACTCACTGCCCCCCTGCCCTTCTCGTCCACTTACTTGTGGTTTTCTGCACTGCCTGTCCCAGGAGAACAGGCAGGGAAGGGTTAGAAGAACAGCAGCACAGCAGAAGTGACTGCAGGGCAGGCAGGTTAACCTTTCCTTGCCTGTTCCCCTGCGACAGACAGTGCAGGTAGCCCGAAGTAAATAATGCCTGGAGGCGGAGGGGGCAGTTGGGAACCCTGAAGGATAAGAGGGGAGCCCTGGTGGTAAGATGGGAGAGAGTGGGGGCAGAAATCCAAGAATGGGGGGTAGGGGAGGATTGTTGTTACCTTTTAGTCCTCCAGGTCCCTGCTAGTCTGAAGTGTGACTGTTCCAAACTCAAGCTAGAGCTAACACCGATCAACATTTCTGCAGCTCAGTGTAAAGTGCAACAAGGCCCTAACGTAGGCATTTCAAGTCATTCTCTCCTTCCTCCATTCTTGTTTCATTTAAAATCAAAGTGATTGACTGTGAAAATCTGTTCTCAGCTACACAATGAATCCCTAGTAATGCTACTAATGCCAGGGGTGGGTAGAAGAGAGCACGATTTAACTTTGCACATTCAACCAAATGTGTTTCAAAATAAAGGAAACAAATGCAGTAGAACCCCAAATTGCATGAAGATCATGAGGAACAACAGAAACCCCAGGATAATCAGCAGTTTGTATCATCAGGGAAGCTAGCCAACAGTCTTTGAAGTCTGGGCTTGGAGACTAAGGATCTTGAGCCCAGACTTCAAAGACTACTAGCTGACTCCCTGGATTACTGTCAGTCAGCTGGGATCCCCAAGGACAACTGGGTCAGCAGGAGATGGCAGCAGCTGTGCTCCAGGACGTTAGCACTTAAGCACAGAAGTCTTTATGCACTGGTCAAACTTCAGCACACAAAGATTTAAAACTGACTTTCAAGATTCTCACATTCGATTTTGACCATCAGCAGCTGTGGGAAAGTCTAGAAAATTATGACAAGTGGGTTTGTTTCCTTCTAACCTGACATATTAGTAACTGAGAATTTACCTCTGCACAGACTCTTCACAGAATGCAGCTGCAACAAATGATCCTCTAACTGGGGAAACTACAAATATGTCAAAACCATAGATAAATACCAGTGAGTTACTATAGCAGCCACACCAACACAGCCAGACAGATTTGTTAAGCTCCAGAACTACTTCTAATAGAAACTTAAAGGGAGTAGTCAATAGAGAACCAGATTTTTTAATAGCTACAGTTTAAATAAATTTGACTACAGCCTTGAAACCTCTCACTCAGAGTACTCCCATTCACACAGAAGGAAGCTCCTGTCTTAAAATGACATGTGTTAAGTGCCCCAAGCTGCACAACTAAATGCCATCATTCTGTTTTACAAAATATTTATAAAAAAGCATTCCCAGGCAGGGTCAGAATGTGTCTGGATACCCAAGGAATCTTCTTATGCCTTCTGTGATTTCTGTGCACTGACCAGAAACAGATGTAGGGAGGCGAAGTGCAGACTGAAAGTGTGCGGATATGTTTGAACTGCCTGGTTAATCCATGAGAGGTGTGTCTACACGTGCCTATTAATGTGCAGCAATAAGCTCCAGAACTTATTGATGCCAGGCATGCATCGACATGTGTGCCTGGGATCACAGCATGCTGGCAGGTCAGCCTGGGGATGCTCCCCCTGGCTCAACATGCTGTGGAGGGGCTGGCTGGGGTGTGAGGGCGCTTCAGCAATGGGATAGGAATTAGGCAGCCCCCACATTGAGGCATCCTCATGCCCCTACTGGACCCTCCAGCATCTACACGTGCACTGCTGTGGAGTTTTTTACTCTGCAGTAAATTAGCTTATTCCAGCCTAGTAGGCGAGCATGTATAGATGCTGAGACACTTATTGTACAGCTAATTAGTTAACTGCATAGTAAATGTCTCATGTAGACACACCTGAGGTGGTGCAATTTGTACCCTTTTCCTGCACAGGAGAGCCTTGATTGGTGTTGAGAAGGCAGTGTCTTCAATAACTCCTCCAATGGCAGCTTGGCTTCACTTTTCCTTCAAAGCTGAAGGTAGCCTTTATTCTTGATTACTATTTATTCAGCCAGTAATACTGGGACAATGGTTTTTCGAGCCTGTTTTTAAGACATCTATGACATACAAGTGAACTGAGTATGATGCCAGGAATAAAAAACTCTACTTCCATTCAGGTTGTAGAGAAAGCTCTCTGTGGTAGGAAACCCTTCTGTGTCTCTGTTTTCCCATTTGTAAAATGTGCATAAATGGTTTTATTTTCCTTTTAAAGGTAGAGGTTTGAGGCACAGAATGGTTACTGACTTACCAAAATTGTCACAGGAAGTCTGGGACAGATCCAGGAACTGAAACATCTTCAGAACCTTAGCCTGGTTCCATAAGGCAAAACTTCATCTCAAAATGTTTCATAAGCGGTAATTAATTATAGCAGTCGCTTAGGAGGTTGTTGAGTATTAATAAGCTATTTGATCTATTTGAAAGCAGACTTTAGGTGGATGTCTCAAGTCATCATAGTTAGTCTGCAGAAGAGAACCCCAGTGGTTCCTAGCTATACATTTTGGCTACTGTCATTTGTAGTTCTTTATAATGGAGAAGACTGAAAAGTGCAGCAAAAAGATGAAGTTTGTATTATTGCACTCCAGTTGCAGAAATCCCCTCCAAACCATTCTTGCCTACAGAGAACAAAGTCAGCAGCTAGCTGATGGGAAAATGAAATGTCAGTTTTTATTAAATGAGTTTGGTAAGACGCTTGTGCAGCTTTGGTCTCCTAAACAGCATGTTTTTATTAACCTCTGTTAACTCTGATTTTTTCAAACTCCGAATTTAAAAAAGGAAAATAAGAAAAGAAGGACCTCAGCAGATATGAAGATAAAGAAAATAGAAAGCCTGAAATCCCACCTGGCTGGGGTGATCTATGCCCAGCACTTTCCTCCCCAGGGCAGGAGGTCGGACTCGGTATGCTACTGAAGTCCCTTCTAACCCAAACATGGGTGATGTGTAGGGAGTGCACATGGGTACATGTGCACCCCCTGAGCTTGGAGGTGCACCCCCTGCAAAAAGGCCACACTGACGGGGCCTGTGACCACCAGCGGCATCTGCGGGTGGTCTCCAATCACCGCTGGCCACCACTGCCGGCGATGTCTGTGGGTGGTCGCTGACTGCTGGTCAGTGCTTGCCACCCCCCGCCCCCACTGACAGTGCTGCAGCTGCCTGCAGGAGCTCACCACTTGCCGGCACCACGCTCCCACTGCTGACAGCGTTGCCGCTGTCTGTGGGAGCTCACCGTGCCCCCCACCCTCTGGGGGCACACAGCATTCATGGACCCAAACATCTATGAATTTATGAGATTTCATGATTAAATAAACAAAGAGGTATTTAGGCTCAAGAGAGTATTCGCCCCACAAGAAATTTGGGCGTGATTACTTCTTGCAGCAGATAGGAAATACCTGCGTTAATTTGTCAACCATTTCAGCATCTTCCTATTGTAGAGTTTCCATGTCACCTTTAGAAACAATTCATTATTTGCTGCAATATTTTGTTTCTGATCATCAAAATGGATTTTAATATATTTTGGGTTCAAGGGAGAGAATGTAAATTGTATTTACCCCCATTTGATGCGTAGGGAACCTTCAGGAGAATGGTTAAAGGGATTTACCAAAAATCTCACACAGTTGGAAATAGGCCCCTTTTTGGATGATATTAAAAGACTGTCTTACTTAGGGCTGTGGTGGATTTTTTCATGCTTGGAATCTTGAAATCAAGAGTGGATATCATAAGAGTAGGTATCTGGGGCACGGAAAGGCTGAAAGAACTAGGGTTTTTTAGCCTGAAGAAGAGAAGGCTGAGGGGGCCATTTGATAACAGTCTTTAAATGCTGAAGGGTGATTATAGAGAGGAGGAAGATGGGCTTTTCTCTGTGGCTGTAGGAGGCAGTACTTAGAACAATGGACTCAAGTTGCAGAAGGGGAAATTTAGGTTTGAGATTTGGAAGGAACTTTCTGACTATGAGGGTGGTCAAGTATTGGAGTGGGCTACCTAGAGAAGTTGTGGAGTCTCCATTCTTGGAAATGTTCAAGAGCAGATTAGACAGAAACTTGGCTGGGATGTTTTAGTTGGGGATGATCTTGCCTTGATTAGGGAGCTGGACTAGATGACTTTGTGCAGTCTCTTCCAGCCCTAGTTGTTTATGTTCCTATGATATATGCTGTAATTCAAACAGAAGTAATAAGCTTGATAAAGGAAATATAGGGTGAGGAGTTATGCTTGCTGCTATGAGGAGGTCATACTAGATGGCTATAATGGACCCTTTTAGGTTTATGAATTTATGAATTCTCTGGTTCCCACGTCTGTGATTTAACTACTAGCTGTCCTTCCCACATGTTCAGGGAAAATAATAAAGATCTGGGATAAAATAAACTCTGCAGAACAGAAATGAACAGACTCAGAAGGAATTTTTTTCTGGATGCCTCCTTTTATCCTGAATGTGCCAGAATTCAGTGCAGTCAAAGTTAGGAGGAATTTGAAAGAAAAGTTATAAGCATTTGCAGAAACACTTGAAAAGTAGGAAAAAACTGCAAAAATATTCCCAAAAGCAACTTTTTCAGCAAACATGGCAGTGAATGTGTAGCTTGTAGAGACTAGTAGAAATGTAACTTTATGAAGGAAGGTTCTTGGCCCACATAACCTATAGTCTCTTCTGAATACAGTGTGGTTAAATAATAAACCAGGCTGTGAGGGGGGCAATGAAATGGATACATAAGAATTTGGAAATAGGTAACTGTAAGAGGAGACTG
>NW_017728912.1:10158365-10179992 GCF_001723895.1 Crocodylus porosus | reverse complement strand
CACACACACACACACACACACACACACACACACACACACACACACACACACACACACACACACGAGACCAGAGTTTCCGCTGGTGTAAATCAGCATAGCTTCTTTGTAACAAGTTCACTGTTTCTCCCAGCTCAGATTTATAGATTTATACGAGTAAATATCTGGACAAAAAGTTATAAACAAAACCCAATTTGAAATAAAAGACCTGGATCTCAGAGACATACTCCCGTATTGTCCCAATAGGAGCTTATTTAACAGCTGTGTGGGTCATAGTGGGGAGGGGAAGCGGGGGGGGATCAGGCCAAATAAACACATCTATTGGTTTGATTTGACTTGGCATTTAATACTGGTTTTCCTCTTGTGTTCATAAAAAACAGAAATGTGTATGAAAAAAAACGAGGAAAATGAATAATCCAAAACACTGAAACAACAGGCAAATGACTCATTAATTACACATCAAGGAGAAGCCATTTAATCAAAAAATGAGATGACCACAACATTCCACCAACAGTACATCATGCAAATCAGTGGCTGAAAGGGTATACAGAGCCTCAGGGTGTACTTTAATAATTTTTTAAAGAATGAAACAACAGAAATTAATTATACCTACTAAGCTTCTTTGAAAAGAAAGTTTTAGTAACAGGTCATTAAGGCAACAATGACATTCTAGCTAGGAATCCTATAGATGTATAGAAGTACTGTAGAAATACCTTAGTCAAACAAACAAAAAAATGTACTGGAAGCACAGTAAAAATTCTCATGAATTCAGTCTCAGATTCTAAATGACATGGGGCAATTTCTTCTCTCATTTCAAAGGAGGGTTATAACAGTGCTTTTGGTCTGTTATATCCTTTGTTCAGTGAGATGGATCAAATTAAGCTTGCTGATGGAATAGGGCTGTATTTTTGATACCGCCTCTGAGATCATGATTTTGTGAGAAAAGATGGCACAGAAATCAGTACAGAAAAGACCATGTGAAAACCTGTAATGACAGTTTCAAAGACCACCTGAAAAAGACCCCTACAGAAACTAGAGATGGGGCTAACTCATACAAATGCCTGTCTTATGTGAAGGATAATTCAGGCCTCATTATGTTCTGAAACTAACTAATAATTTCTGTATATTTGTTTGCCATAGTTCTTTTATAGCCCTTTAGTTCCAAATGATTTTTCCAACCTGTGATAATGTAAGGTTTAGACTTTACGCCATCTATCTTTGAAAAATGTTTGTGCCATATGGAAGCCAAAAAAAGAAATCAAAGGAATACAAAGACTACAGCTTGTATGAGAATTACTTCATCCTGGTATCTCTAAAAAAAAAGAGTTGGAGAGAGAGAGAATTTTTGGTAATCAGGTCAGTATTAGCTTAGGGCTTCATAAAGAAATACCTAAGACATTTTTATTTTCCTTGTGGAAAGCATTGAAAATTTCAGCCACACTTTGTGCTCTAAGTCTGATTGCAGGTTAGAAGCTAAGGGAGACACTTAGACACATTTTCATGTAGGTGTTAATGGGTGCAGCTCCAGGAAACCAATTGAGCCATAATAGTTTACACCAACTGGGGATCTGACCCATATGGTTTGGAATGAGAATTTGTAGGAATTTGCAGGTGTTACTTTAGTTTAAATAAATGCAAATAAAAAAAGACAACTCCTAGTCAGTTGGATCCAAACACTGAAGAAATGAAAATATAATAAGAGAAAACTCTATGAGCTAATGAGTGCACCTGTGCTGGACTGAGGGTAAGTCTACATGGCGCAATTCTCTAAACAATATTAGCTGAGTTACTGGAAGCAGTATAGTTGTGACATAGTGTAAATTAGCTTGGGCATAGCACTATGTTGATATGGCTGTAGGGATTTCCAGTAGCTAGTATGCCTTGCATCCAAGAGATGTTATTTAGTTAGCAAATAGTCACTAGAAAGAGATATGGGATCAGCAGAAATCAGCAATAATTGGTAGAATAAAGAGAAAAAGATTGAATGTCCTGGAGTGATATAAGGGAGGAATGTTCGAAAGGGAATAGGACAACAAATCAGTGAAACCCAGAGGGTGCTAATGGTATAGGAATAAACAACTTGACTTGTCCTACTTGGGTTTTAAGTAGCTAATCATTTCTTATATCTTTCCATGTCTTTGACATCTTTGCACAACTTCTGTTATATGTTTATGTACTGGCTTCTTTGACACACATTGTAATCGCTTTTGACAGAGTAGTTTTGCCAAATATTTTCTGCTTTCCCTGAAAGCCCTGCCACTTTAATCTGGTGAGAACCTAGAGCATGGTATGCACTGAGAGTAATATGGAATGGGGGAAGAAAGACATCATGTGCATGTAACCTACATCTCTATGAGGGTTATTACATCTGTGAAAGGCAAGGATCCTAGCTACATTAATAGCTAGAGTTCCTATAGGGAAGGACAGTATGAACACTCTGAGGTAGTGGGTATGTTCTGCAGAGCCCTTTCTCAAGGTGGTGCCTCACTGGCACAGGGTATGTCTACATATGAAGCTATGTCTCTATAGCAATGTGCTACAGTGACATATAGCATCCGTAGGCAAAAACGGTGACACTGTCGCTATATTGCTGTAGCAGTGCACTCCCTCGGTATAGCTCATTGCTACAGCATCATAGTGGCTAAAAATAACAATGTGCTGCTAGCATATTGCAGTACAGGCTATTACTGCACCACCATTTAGTACTTCCAAAAGGCGCCATAGGAGCATATGTAGACTCGCCCACAGTTTACAAATTCAAATGTATTGTAGTGACCTGACTGTAGTTACAGAGTTCTCTAGCTGTTCAGGGAACGTGTACAAGCACTGGTGATAGTAACTCAGTTTGTTAAAGATACCCATGGGTGTTGTGTTCATCACTGTTCTTCCCTTGATGAATAAAGAATAAAACTCCTAGAAAAACGCTACTTCTCTGGAAGTGCTCTGATGTCTGTATGTCTGGAATTTTGCCCTGCCTGACTTTGAAAGTTAATAAAAGGGTTAGAGTAGCAGCTGCACTGTCTTACAGAAGGTAAATCCATGGACACACAGAGCTACAGATTTAATATTGTTTTATTAGCAGCATTGTCAGAGATAACAGCTTGGACAGCCTCGCAAGTCTCGTATGAAGCTTCGGTAAACCACCAGTTTGTGCTGAATTTCTTAGGCTACAACATTGTAGTGGCCTTAAAGGGCCACACAAGTATTACAGAAACCACAATACAAAATTTTATGTGGTGATCTGAACATGAATCTTTACCAGAGAAAAAACCAGGAGAGAAGTAAATGATGGACTGTAATATTCATATGCATTCTGAATAAGGGTTGACTAGACAAAAAGAATACTCCATCATGGAAAATTTAAGATTGCAGCACTTGTTGATTCTGCACAAGAGGGGAAAAAAAAGTCCCCAGACATTTTAAATACTTAAAAAGGAAAAGAAAAAAAAGGAAAGCACCCCAACATAGCCAATAGCCTGATAACTAAATAACTTGTGAGATTTAGGGGGCCTAGGATTCAGAGCATATATTTGAACTTAGGGTTTCTATATTTGGGTAAGATACACAAGCACAGACACCAAAGGCTATTCATTATTCTGAAATGGGTATCTCCTCCAATACCTTCCTATTGCCAGAAATTCCATCCTGAACCCGAGAAACTTTTCAATTCTTTTCCACAATTTTCTTTGTTTTCTAGAAACTTGCTATTACCTGATAAAGGAAAATATTTCCAAACAAGTCTGGTCTCTAGGATGTACCTGTTGTAGTTGTGCTGAAAGCAACAGCGGTGCTGTGAAGTAAGGTACAGATCATCATGAGTAAGGATATCTCACTCTGGAATGTAATTTATTTTGGTGCCTAAAAGCAAATAGAACTCAGATCTCCTTCAGGTATTTAGAGAAACCTGTACTTAAGGTAGGTCATATTGTAATACTCTGGGTTTGCAGAGATGGTGCTAGAGTGGTTCAGGCATCTTAGTTTTACAATTCAGGTGTTACCCTAGAGTTATACCAAAGGTCATCCCCAATAAGTCCATGTGCAGTTGGGTCCTTGTTTATGTGGCTGGACATGTTAGCTACATTGGTCCTTTGTGCGCCCCCAGATGCATGGAAGAACTTGGCCTGTTTTGTTCAAAGGGCCACAGGCTCACATGAAGTTACATACATGTTACACTTAGACCATACTAAAAACACTTAAAATATGAGCATGTTAAAGCTTGTTAATTTGTGCTAAGTGCCCTCTGAGCATCTCAAAGTTATATCATTTCAGGTGAAGGTTAACTCTGGGTTGTGCTACCTAGGTCATGTTAGGGTAACTTCAGTCTGTTCCAAAGAGATAAAATAAGCATTCACAGTCCAGCATCTCAGGATACACTGCTCCCACCCTTCTCTGCCCCCCAAACAAGGGATACAGCCCCAAGTGTCCTGGGGCTCCTATACATATGCACAATGGCTGTTCTGATGTGCTATTAGAGTGTGTTGGAGCAGAGTCAATCAAATGAGTCTGCGGGAGTGTGGTAATTACTGATCCCAGCGTTACATGTCCCTGGGCTAAAAAATGATGGCTTCATTCGATGAACTTTAGTTCAAAGTGCCTCAGCACCATTTTTCAGCATGGGGACCAGGTGCTTTAATTAGTGGGGTTCTCGGCGCTGTGCTAATTAAAGCTCCCTCCCATCACTGGCCTCCCAGAGCATGTCTATAAACATATCTGGCTTCTAGCCATCCCCTACTCACCAGACCCCTAATGGCAAGTCAGAGCTATGCAGTCAAGAAATGGTATTGACCCTTAGCATGTGACTGCTCACAGGATGTTGTATCTTTAGCACTGCATAATTTTCTAGTTAGTATGATGTAAGTGTAACTTCACCCTCAGGACAGACCTTTGTTCTTTTTGATTGTTTTATCAGAATCAAAAGAAGAAAAATATCCCCAACTTCTGCTCATGAATCTGTTTGAGGAATGATATCTTTTACTTTAGGTAAATTCATAATAAGATTTGAACAATAACAAAGAAGCTACAGCAAGTATCAATAATCTTAAGTATTATTAAGATACTATGAAAAATCTTCCTATACTGTACTATGTTATAAGAGCACTTTACTTCTAATCCCCTGGCCTATGTTCATAAAATACAGGAAATGCTATATAATAATGTACTAAGGGGTACATTATTATGAATTTTACCCTTTAAGTGACTGAACAGCACTTTAAGTATTTTCTTGCTCGCAACATTTTATAGGACATGCATAGTATAATGTCTAATTTTACATATTTTCAGCAATTCATGTATGACTTTGCCACAATAAGAAAACAAATATTTAGGAAATTCCAGTTTTCTGTGTGTCTACATAATTTCAGTACATATAATCAGTTTTCCACATGGACAATCATTGAGCCAAGAGCATGCTGAATATCTGACTAGACATATACTAGGCAACCATATCCATCCCTATGAGCATACTACAATTTACCAAGCAGTCACATTAGACTATTCCTTCACCTATAAACATCACATTCAAAAGGTCAGCAGTAAAATCTCTCCTTCGGTATCTTCCTTAAGACTTTTAGCCAGCACAACATGGGGTGCCAACTTCAAAGTGCTCAGAACCACTGCACTTGGTACACACCCCAGCAGATTACTGTGCTCCTGTATGGTTTAGAAATTATTGCACTAAAAGGCTCAACACTACACTTAACAATGTGCAGAGACTCATAACAGGCTTCACAACTTGCATGCACACTGATGTATTCCCTGCACTCTAGGGCATTAGACAAGTGACATAAGAAGTCAGACCCTAACCACTCCCCTGCTGCCAGGTTTCTGGGCCTGTGGAGAGCCTGGCAGGCTGAGTTTTGTGGCCTTGTGTGTTGCACTAAATTTAGATAAAGGATGGGGTGAATAGAAATTAAATGAACATTTGGAGTAATCCGGACTGAAGTCTATTTCTACAGTGTTTTATACCAACACTAAATGAGTCCTCCATTGGGCACAACCTTGACACAGAAGCATGGGTCAAGCTTAATGGACTGAGATCTGGATACAGATGCTTCAAAACAACACTGTACAAGATGAACATCTTGGGTAGCCCCCTGTGTGAACGAGGTGTCCAGCAAACAGTATAGCACTTAATAAAAACCTGATATCTTTATAAATGCCCAGATGGGATAGATGGAATCTGCACACTGGATCATAAAACCACAGTGGTTCATAGCTGGCCAGAAGGAACAAGGGGTGGGGCTGGGCCGGGAGTTGGAAGAGGGGTGTGGGGGTCACTGCATCAGGTTACTGAGAGCATGGCGGTAGGGCTGGTTTGGTGCTTGGGCAGAGGAGTTGAGCTCTGGCTGAGACTAGAGCACTATCCTGCTAAGGGGTGGGGTTGGGAAGAATGCTGCAGTGCTCTATGGGATGTTAGTGGAATGTGACCCACTCTGAGTCACAATGGGATGTAGTACAGATGTCCATTATGGTGGTCTAATCTACGGTGCTAAAATCTGATACCACTTCCATCCAGGGTTATCTGAGAGCTGGATCTGACATTTTTACAGCATTCTAGCTGCCCTGAGCGTCTGTTCGGTTATGACTATAGAGCACTTTCTGCATGCCTACTGCACAAAAAGTAGAATTTTTGTACCTGGCCTTAAGGTTTCTATTGGTGGAATTGTAATGTAATGTTTGTATGCACTCCTAGTGAGCCAAATGCTTGCTGTTTCAAATGGGTGTACTTGGTAGCCGTGTTGCTCTGAGACAAAAAGTCAGACAAAAAACTAGAACTCTTGGTTCCAAGGTATTCTGGAACCAAGAGTTCTAGTTTTTTGTATGTCTTGCTGTTTCACATAGCATTTTTATTAATGGAAAAGGTGTTCTTTCTTGTTCAGTTTTCATTCTGGCTTCTAAAGCCATGCACAGCCTAGCCAAATAGGGTTGCACATCAATGATCTGGAAGGTGGGATGAAGTAAACCCTTAGCAAGTTTCCAGATGACACCAAGCTGGGGGGAGTAGCAGATACCCTTGAGGGTAGGACTAGGATTCAGAGAGACCTAGATAAATTGGAGGATTGAACCAAGAGAAATCTCATGAGGTTTAATAAAGATAAATGCAAAGTCCTGCACTTAGGACAGAGCAATTCCATGCACCGGTACAGGCTTGGGATTAATTGGCTAGGCAGCTGCTCTGCAGAAAAGGACTTGAAGTTTTCAGTGGACAATAAACTGGATATGAACCAACAGTGGGCCCTTGTTGTGAAGAAAACTACTGGCATACTGGGCTGCATTAGTAAGAGTGCCAGTAGATCAATGGAACAGATCATTCCCCTCTATTCTACATTGGTGAGGCCATGTCTGGAGTACTGTGTCTGGTTTTGGGTCGCGCACTCCAGAAAGGATGTAGAAAAATTGGACAGAGTCCAGCAAAGGGCAACAAAAATGGTTAGGGGGCTGGGACACATGACTTCTGAGGAGATGCTGAGGTAATTGGGCTTGTTTAGCCCAGAGAAGAGAAAACTGAGGGGGGGACTTAATAGTAGTCACCCTACATGAAGGGTGGTTTCAGAGGAAATGAAACTAAACTGTTCTCAGTGGTGGCAGATGACAAAGCAAGAAGCAGTGGTCTCAGGTTGCAGCAATGGAATTTGGACATTTATACATGTGCTCCAGGAGTGGGGGGAGGGAAGGAGCACTTTAATTTGAGTGGCTCTGAAAGCTGCTCTAATTCAAGCAGCTGAAGAATCTCACATGTCAGTGTCCCCACACTGAAAAATGCTGGTGGGGGTGCTATTAAAGCTTATTGAACAAGCTTTAGTTAAAGCAACCCTATTACCATTTTTCAGTGCAGGGACATTGACACATCTAAATCTAGAGTCTGCTGGAGCATAGTAATTACCACGCTCCAGCAGACTTAATTTTCAATGCATCAGAGCAGCCTCACTGCACATCTATAGCCACCCCTCAAGGTTAGATATTAGGAAAAACTGTCTCACTAGGAAGGTAATAAATCACTGGACCAGGTTACCCAGAGAGGTTGTGGAATTTCCATCCTTGCTGGTTTTTAGACCCAGCTAGACAAAGCCTTACCTGGGATGATCTAGGTGGGATGGTTCTGTGTGGTAGTGGGGAGTCCCCTGATGAGTGGTCCTAGGGTGGTGAGACCCTAACTAGTACCATCCTCAGATTCCCTGGGTGGGGTGTGGATGCTATTAAACTTCCTGGGGCCCGGGACTTACCTGCAGGGTTGGTGGTGGTGTGGAGTGGAGAATAGGCGCAGCATCCACACCGATTTCCTAGTTCATGCTAGATGCGGATTGTCTAGTGCCCTGGGACAGACATCACAAAAGCACGCCCCATGCCAGCAGAGAGGGGAGAGAGACCTGGGACCATGGCTAAAGGAGCATGGAACCGGGCTGTAGCGTGCCCTGGCAGGGCGGAGTGAGCAGAGTTGGAGGCTGCTTGCCAAACTAGAGGCTCAGAGGAGCCTTTAGCTCTAAGGATCCAAATCCTCATGGAGAAGAGGGAGCGACTCCACAGGAGAAGCCCCAAAGAGACATCACCTTACTCAAAGGGACAGTCAAAGCAGCAACTGTGAGTCTGTTCCAGGAGGGGACCTGGGGTCATGTTATTGCTTTAAGTTCTGACTACCTTTAGTATTTAAATTAAAGGCACGCTAGCCTGGCCCCACCTGTTGAGGGAACTGCAGTTCAGTAAACTGTGTTAAGAAGCTGAAACACTAAACCCAGGCTAATAATTTATCAGAGCTGGACAAAAGGGACATGATTTACCAATGGGCCTAGGGGCCAGCATAAGACCTTGCCAGGCTGGGCAAAGTAGAGAAAGTTCCCAAGCCCCCTGTGCAGAGCTCAGACAGGGATGGCTTAACTAGCAGACCTCATAACTTCCCCAGGCCAGAGGCAGCAACTGGGAGACAATTGATAAAGGGGTCAGTCACCCAAGGTTGATACAAACCAGGATGATTCTAGGGTAGTGACCCAAGATAGTGCTGCCAGGGACTCTTTAACTAATTGAGACCACTAGCTGAAAATCAACATGGCTGATTGAGTGGACTGCTGTCTGCATCATCCTTTCACCAGACAACTCACAGCCTGGCTATAATATAAGACCTGGTTGGCACATGGATGGGGGATAAGGGAAGGAAAAGCCCCAAGGATGAGCTACCCAAGATACTCATGAGAGCATACGTAAACATCCAAGGATCCTTCCTTTGTATTAGAAAAATCAAGACATGGCAGGTGAGTTGGAGGGGGTGCTGTAGAAGTAAGAGGGACTAGAAGCCAAGCTGTCTGGCCCTAAGAACTGGCACTCAACTGACGGGAGCACCTGGTCCCAGTGACAGAACCTATGTGGGCACAGTTGTCCATATCCTGCTTTGAGCAGGGGGTTGGACTAAATGAGATTTTGATGTCCCTTCAAACCCTAATTTTCTGTGATTTCTATGATTTTATGCAACTGTTAGTACAGAATTTGGCATTAATATTTAGATGGTTTCACAGAATTTTATTGCTGCAACATTTGTACAATGTATGTGAAAGTACAGCTTTCTGGGGGAAAAAATCCAAATACCATTCCACTGCTAGCTTCTCCCACTTCTTCATTTTCATCCTCATCCTCTCTTTACCATGAAAAATGATTGAGGTAATGCATTCAATGCCAGAGAAAAGTGAAGGATTCATAGCAGTGTGGTTGAAGATATCTTTGCTAATCTGTGGGCCAGGTGAAGCTGTGATAGGAACACTGCAATACATTTTCCCACAGTAGTCTGCCAGCATAGTTCATTCTTTTTCCATGTGTGTTTCCCTGGGTAGCTTTTATGAAGTCTGCTCATTGTACCACATTTGAAAATATTTTAGTCTAGACATTTCCATTTCTTTACATGAGAGTATATAACAAAGCTGCTTCAGTCAGTTTTTGGAAATACCCACTCAGAAGAAACAGAGAGAATAATTTCTTCTATCATTATTTAATATTTATACATTGCATTAAACAATGGATTTATTGAATTAAGTCCTTTTGTTACATTTTTATTATGAGCAAAGTTTATTAGAGTACATAGGTTCACAAAGCAATTTCTTACACATGTCTTAAATGATGCATTTTGTTTCTAATCTCCTTCAACTGTTTCCAATGATATCACTTCAGTTACTCACTATTAGTTTGATGAAGGAACATGAGACCACCAATAGACATCTGTTACAGTCATAAAAATGGTCAGATTTGGACACACACATATGACTAATCCAATAGAAGGAGCACTGAAAAGGGTTTAAATTGACTTTTTAACTGAGATAAACGTTCAAAAATTTGGGGGTTTTTTCTGAAAAATTTTACAAAGAGATGTAAATTGTACTGTGAGTTGTTTTGCTAGTTTGAAATAAATTATGCCAGAAAAATCATTTGGACAATCATTTGACTGGAAATCTTTGCAGTGATAGACCCCGAAAATCAGATTTCCTGGGCCAGAAGTCTGACAAAATCAAATCAAATTTCTAGTTTTGAACAGCGTTTGTATCAGTTTATGTATAACATCTGTATCTGGCCAAGTTAATTCTGTGCCATATCCCCTATTGGTTCATGTTAGGTTGGTGTCCTCCAGTATCTCAGGGGCCTTTGCAGTGCCCCTATTCCCTTCCACCCCCACTTTCAGGGGGATGTCCTAGCACTCACTGAATAGTTGGCTGCTCTGGGCTGTCAAAGCCCTGAGCCAGCACAGATGCAGGCAGGTGGGTGGGGAAAGGTCTAAGGGGGAAGGAAGGCTTTCAGTAGGCAGCAGAAACAGAAGCACTCCATAGAAGGAAGGATTGGGACCCTCAGAGCTTGGCACAAGCGGCTGCTGAAGGGCCCGATCCTTCTATGGAGCCTTCCTGCAAGTCTCCCAAGCTTCCCAGTGCATCTTGCCAGAGCTCAGCACCAGTGGCAGCCAGCAAGATGTGCCAGGTAGGCCAGGAGGCTTGCTCCAGGCAGTAGTTATGTGCACAAAAACAAATAGCTCAAATTTCTACAGGAAAGTAAACATTAACAGAGGAGTGAATCACATAACCAAAATGCTTCATGAGTACGGGCAGAAAAAGCATGTGCTTGAACAGAAACAGGAAGTTAAAAACAGAGTGAAGTTAATATTTGCTCAGTTTTAGAGAGAGTACATTTCTAGTAAAAGAGATAATTCATCCCAAAGCAGTTTTTCTAAAGTTTTATGAGTAATTAAGCTGGAACTGTGTGTGAGAGAAATGTATTTTAACAAAAACAGACAAGGAAGATAATGTCTGTTGTTATCATATGTTTCTCTGAGAGTAAAATTTGATGAGATAATATTTGACTTTGCTCTTCACAACATTGTAAATAGCGGTGATGCGGGTTAGCCACAAATTATCACAACGTTGCCAATATACTAATGAATATCAATCCCAACTGCATACAGTGACTAACAGTCATATAAGGACTAACAAATATTTGCATTCCAGTATGATAATATGTTATGGGAGGGATTTTTTTAAAAGCCATTAGGGACTGAGGCCTTTACAGCTCTGGCTAGTGGGACTTGTGATCCTAAGTCACTTAGTGTTTTTGAAAATTCTTCTGTTTCTATGAAACTGTCACTCAAATATCTATTGCGTCTTGGTTGAAAGGCAACAACTGTAAAGTAGTGGTGAGCTTCATTACATAATGTGTATTGAGAGATGCTGAAAAATGTGTTATGTGGGAACTATAGGAATTGTTATTTACATGGTAACTGAAATATCATTACAGCATTATCTTTTGAAAACTAGGCATTTGGTAAGTCCCATCAACGCTCCATGTTATGATTTCATAAGGTGCGCTGGTTCCTTACTTTCTGTGTGTATAGCATCACAAACTTTTATGTCAGCTTGGAAGTTTCAGGACGTGATTTTCACTGTCTTTGTATTCCTGAGTAGAACAGATGGATGGCTGTGAATGCACAAACTAGACAGGTTTCCAGGCAGTTTGAAATGCATTTTTGTGACCGTCCTAGCAATGGATTTTGGCATGGTGAGCACAACGCTGTTCCACAATGGTGAGAGAGACATTATGCAACCCTGGGAGCAGTTAATTTTCAGTGAGCTAAAAGTGAATATGTTGATTGGTTCTCAAGAAATTTGTTTCATGGAGAATGAGATTTATAATCTGAAAAGTGGTAAGGTGAGGCCAGTGCCTGGACTTCCCAGTATTTAATGGACTGTCAAAGGAGAAAAGGTCTACATTAGAAGTAGCAGGGGAGTAGAGGTGTTAAAAGTTGTTGGCGGATACCAGAGAGTCGTAACAGTCTGGTGACAAAAACTTGAGCAGCAAAGTTTTTAAAAGAAAGAGCTCCTATTTTTGAAGGTAAATTTTCCCAATGGGCCTTTATGTACTTTTCTGTTTTATGAGTGGGATCAAAAGATTTTGAGATTTGAGAACAGGTCCCTTTTTCACTGCCACCATTTTCTCTGTGATTTCCTTGAGGTATATTATAGGACTAAGGACTTTGCAAACAGCACTGAATATTTGGTTTGCCATGTGAGTAAATTTTGTACAAGGCTGTAAGCATCTTTTAAAATGTACAGATATACAACTGAGATACCTCTTTTCCTGTGCGTCTGTCAAAAGATTACATAATTTCAAACTTGCTCAATGAGAGACAGTTCTTTCTATGATTTAAATGTTTAAAAAAGAATAAGAAATTACTTTGAAAACTTAAAATGAGCTATGAGACTACTTAGGAACAGTAGAAAGGACTTTTCAAATATAAAATGGGTTAGTGACTAAATGGGAGTTTTCTGCTACTGATTTAGGTGAAATCAAATTATAAGTACAAATCTTAAGACACAGCATGATTAAGTCAAGGATATAAAGACATGGATCTCTGAAGATCAAGGGCAGAGACAAACTAGGGATGATTTGCTCTGTAGGTTCCTTAAAGCTCAAGTTAAAACATAAAGTCCAGTCAATTGAGCTCTAGAGAAAGGTTTTATGCTGTGGTTACATTATGTCTGTTACAGGGTTCAGTTATCATGCTAAGTGTATACTAGGGATCTGCAAAAATATCCCTAGATTTGTAGTAGAAAAATAAAATGAATGCAATCTGCTTCACGTAGCTGTCTGCAGTGAATAATAAAATGGCTGTAATGGGGATAATTTCTTTCCATGTGGGAAAAAAAAAACAGACTTTCTGTATATTTGTTATATGTTTGCTTAAAATTTATTGCACTTATATTTAAAAAATATATCTCCTTGTATAAGGTAATGGGTTTTAAAATGGTACAACATTTGCCAATTTTCATAATAATTCAAATATATCGTATAAAAGAGCCATTCTAAGTATCATTAAAACTGACTTGTTTTGGACCATTTTAAAGACATTTTATGTATTGTTTTAAGTATTTTTAAAGAGACATGCACAAAATGGTTTTGAGAGAGAAAACTAATACACAGAACAGAGGAAAAACATTTCCCTGGCTACTAGTAGAAGCTATGACTAGGTCTAGATCATGATGACAATGTGTAATAGAATAGAAGCCAGGTCATATGGTGCTTAGCATATGGTCCATGAGCCAAATCCAGCCTATAGAGAAGGGTTTTTGAGTATGCAAAGCTCCCCACAAGTTTGGAAATTTGGCAGCAGGGGAGCAATGACAGTGGTAATTCTTGTGGCAGAGTCCAGAGCCATGGCAATTAATGCTCTGGCTCCATATGCCAGATGGCCTTGTGCACTGGATTGTGTTGGATGCACAGGGTCACTTTGGTTCAGGTTCGTACATGTGGAGCTGGGCTGGTACACCAAATTACACCTGTAGATTGATCTCATGCACTGACCCTATGCTGAATCAGGACTATGAACCAACCTCCTGTGCAGGATCTGGCCTGAAAACTGGCCCCATGTCAGTCATAGTTTGAGAACGACTTGACCTGTATGGTAACACTTCTATACATCAGCAGTGTTGTATTTTCTTTGGATCAAATTCACTGCAATTTTATGTTTGTTTCTGTACTCTTCTGATGATGAAAAGTAATTATAGACTCTGCTTAACCTAGACAAACCAAATTTGCAGCTTGTGTTACATGGTCAGAACAGAGAAGCTGGAGCTATTAATGAATTGGTCTCATATCTTTATTAGAGCACTTAAAAACTGCTTTTAATTGTTGTTGTTTCACATGTAGCAGCCTCTTCTGTGTAATGCTCAAATGACATTCTGGAGGAAAACTGTTTTGTGTCCTGAAATATAAATATAATATTGGTTCTTAACAATGTGTTAAGATCTGATAACTCTGCCTTTAGAGGTGTGCACTCAAGCCTTACCTCATGATGGAGGGATATTTATCCTTGTACATTTACCTTAAATAAAACCTGAGCAGTATATGGAGCTTCTTAGAGAGCCTAAATGACTAGTTCAGGGCAATAAATCAGTCTTTGGCGATCAAAAATTTAAGTCCCTTTATATTTTCCTACCTCTAAATGTGTTTGTATGTAACCTCAAAAGAATATTGCAAAAATTAATTAATCGTATAAGTAAAAGGTATAGATATGAGCATGGGTGGATCTAGAAATTTGCAAAAAAGGAGTACAGGTGCTGAAGTACATCATCATATATAAACACATATTTTTATCCAGTTAAAAATAACCTAGAAGCTTTGATAATAGTCTGGGAGCCTATGGAGCTGTATTATTAAGTTTAACATTCATTGAAACATGTTAAAAACAATCTGCTGAACTGTAAAATAGCAGCCTCGTTACCAAGAAAAGCTAGCAAGCAGCAGAATAGCAGAACAAAAGATGGTTTGATTGGTGGAACATCAAGACCATTAAAAAGAAGAGAGGATTGATAACACCTGTGAAATGAAGCGTTTAGAAGAGACTGGGTAGATTAGAGTGAGACATTTAGTCAATTGACTCCCTCAGCATTGCCTGACTAGAAATGATGCTGCTATTTCCAGGCAGTGGGTACATCTACACATGTCCCTACAGTGCCTTTGTTACTGTCCTGTCACTTAGTACTTCCTTTTGTATAGTTGTGGTGAGGGTTTTTCCTACTCAGATGCTTTGCACTTATCCCTGTTAAACCTCATCTGATTCCATTCCGCCCATGAATTCAGTCTGTCAAGGTCGTCCTGGATCTTGACACTATCCTCTAATGTGCCTGTGTTTCCCCACAGCTTGGTGTCATCTGTGAACTTAATCATTAAGCTTTCCACCCCCTTATCCAAGTTATTAATTAATATATTAAAGAGCATGGGTCCAAGCACCAATCTTTGGGGAACACCACTGGAGACGGTCCTCCAGGATGAGGCTATGCCATTGATTACCACCCTCTGGAAGTGGCTTCTAAGCCAACTGTCCACTCACCTCACTGTAGACTGGTCCTGTCCCCTCCAGTTTGTTTGAGATGCCCATGGGAAACAGAATCAAAAGCTTTACTGAAGTCTAAGTAAATTACGTCAACCTTTTGTCCCTCATCCAGATGGCTAGTTACCTGGTCCTAGAAGAACACAAGACTTGTCAGACATGATTTACTTTCTACAAAACGATGCTGGTTGCTTTTTAACACACCATGAGTTACCAGCTTGTAATTGATTGCCTCCTTAACATATTTTAGCCAGGGTCAGACTGATGGTCTGTAGTTTGCAGGGTCATCTCTCTTCCCTTTCTTAAAGATGGGCACCACATTGGCCCTCTTCCAGTTGTCCGGGACCACTCCAGAGTCCCAAGACTCTTCAAACAGCTTGGCCAGAGGTGCTGCTATAAGCTCAGCTAGTTTTTTCAGGACTCTTGGGTGCAGGTTGTCAGGCCCACCACACTTGAAAAAGTCCAAGTGTTGTCTGAGATCCCACACCTGTTCAGGACTGATTTCATGCAGTCAGTTGTCTTCCCCATGTTCCCTGGGCCTTGGTCAGGTGAACAGCCCATGTTTGATTTCAGGAATACTGATGTGAACTATGCATGTAGGAGTTCTGTCTTTCTGTGGGCATCGACTGTGGGTTGCCCCTGAGAATTCAGCAGGGTTCCCACAGTGGAGCCCAGTGCTCCCTATGTATCTTTAGAAGGACTTTTTGTTGACTTTTATTCCGGTTGCCAGCCTAATCTCCATGCCTGCCTTAGCTTTCCGTGTCTCATATCTGCAGGCCCTGGTGATACAGGTGTATTCCCCTCTGGTTGCCAAATCATTCTTCCATTGCTTATATGCTACAGGGGAAGGTCCAAGTATACCAGTGCACCCCCACCTCCCAGATCCACCCCTGGACACCAGACAAAAGATGTTAGAATTGAAACATTTGGAGGTGTGTGTGCATATGCATGTGCGTGTGCATGTGCGTGTATGTGTGTTGTTCAACTTGAAAGAAGCTCCATTCTGCTCCTCATGGTCATATAGTGAATGATAATTTCCCCTTTTATAACAACCATACTATGAGAATCTCAAAGCATTTTATACATTAATTAAGTAGGTCCCATAACACTTCTGCTATGTATGGAAGCACTGCTATCCCAATATAGCAAATATTCAGGAATAGGAAGGTGAAGTGATTTTTATGAGGTCATGAAGGAAGTTTCTGACAAAGCTGGGAATAAAACCCAGGTGTTCTGGCACCTGTTTTGCCCATGAGACTCTTTCAGGCTTAATAAGTGAAAATGGTGGATAGTTGTGGTTTTTGCTATTGTGACTTTTTTCTTAAGGGTTACATGCTTCTTCCTCTTGATTTTTCTTCTGAGGTAATATCCTCACATGAGGCTGTAAGTGGCATAGTAGTTGTTGTTTAAAGTAGGATAATAACATTTAAGGTAGGTTGCATGCTTCTCAACCGTTTTGAATTACGGTTCATGCCACTGATACAGGCACTGGTTTCTCACGTCTACATCTTCCTAATTCAGGTTAATGTTGTTCACTCTTCCAGTTCTCTCTCTCCTGATGTATTTCATTGCTTAAGGAACAGGTCAGCCAGAAGTTATTCATTCTGAGCCAGTTAAACCCTATAAGGACCTCCTGCTGGGGTAGCTGTTGTTCTTAACTGCTTTCCATGACACTGTTACCCAAAGCCTCGCTGCAGTAAAATGAGGAAAAGACATAGAATATGGGTCAGATCCAGTTCTATTTTCTATATCAGTGGATTTAGACACCTAAGTGTGATCCTATACCAAGTTTTAGTGTCTGTGGTAACAGGCTGTCATCTTAGCTATAAGATTCCACCATATCCCAAATACAACGACCCTACAATGAGAGGGGAGGCTTTGTATTAATTAGTTTTTCAGAGATTTGTGTCAGAAAAGGATGGCAACTCTAGTCCACTACGGGCACATCACCATGAGTGGGAACATGCATTTCTCCAGAGACACATAACAGCTGCACATCGTTGTGCCACTGCTAGTTGTCCCCAAGAATGCTCCTGCATGTGTGCTCTTGCACATGGCAAATGCCTTGGGTGGGGTAGGGAAGGCTGGGACCAGCACCTGAGTTGGCCCCAGCAGACTTACCTGGGGTCCTGGGGGCCTCCTGGGGCTGCAGCGGCAGTGGCAGCAATCTGGGTGCATGGACCCTGGCCGGAGCCGGAGCATGACTTTGGCTGATGAGGCTTCAGTCTTGGGTAGTGCACTCTACAGCTACGTGCACCACCCCACTTTTTTTTGCAGTTTTTTTTAGATGCTAGGATTTCCCAGTATCTAATTTTGCTGCTGTGCTGCAAATATGCAGTGCAGCAAATAGGTCCACTTGTACTGTATTCTTTTCATGGTGCCTCAAAATGCTTTAAGGCACCGCAAACTGCATGTTCCCACTCATGTGGATGCAGCCTAAGGCTCTTAATAGCTGGAATAACTAACAGACCTTAGATTTGGGAAAGGGGAAAGACTGAATGACTCTATATTAAAAAGCTGCTTGCAGCTACCTCAAAGTGACTTCTTCATCAGGACCTGAAACAGCCTTTGTGTCCTGATCACTGAGAAGCTTTTATGGGCTCCACACCAAAAGAACTTCTGTGGCCAGGGACAAGGTGGCTTTGTCCTTCATTTCCTACAAACCTAATTACTGAGTATATCTACTGGACAATATATATCTACTATATTATCTATAGCTAAACTTGATTGTGAACATATATTAAAATGTTTTCTTTGTTGATTTTTAATTTTACTTTTCATTACAAGAGTAGACACTACCTACAGTAATAAAACAACAACTACCAATAACAAAATTATGGCAAGGAATTGAAGGAGTTTCTAAAACTATATTGAGATAGGTAAACCACGCTAAAGAAACACCATAATACTGTGAGATCCACATTTGTGTTAGTTAACAATTGACTAATTCTTCATAGAATGAATCCCAATTATATTTAAATAAATAAGTAAATAATTAAAAGCTGTTAATCTTATATAAATCATCATCAGTGTCATGTGTTCATACTATACATTGGCTAAAGAATGATGCATTTATGTTGTAAGTTACATAGCCCTTTGTCTTTGGGGGGAAATGAAATAATTAGTAATGGGGTGTCCCTACACTGACTGTATGCTGTGTTGAGGAGTGCTGCTGTGAAGCACTCAATGCCAACTTCCAAATGAGTGCCAGATGAAGAAAGAAATGTAATGCAGCCATTGTTACAGTGTTGCTGAATCCCTATCAGTTAGCATACCTGAGATTGTGCTCATTAGTGGGCAGCAACATGTTGGTCTATGGTGATGTTGTTACTGCCTCGTGCATGATGCAGTAATTGCCCTGCTGTGCTGTACACAGTGTATGGTTATTTTTAGCAGCTATTTTGCCATAGTGGTGTGCTGTAACAGGAAAGTGCACCACTATGGTAAAGTAGGTGCTGGCCACGTGTAGATACTTACGGAAGCTACATCACTGTAGTGCGTTGATGCAGCAATGCAGTATCATGTGTATACACATCCATAGAGTAGCAGCACTTAGGTATACAGTAAATGGCAGCTACCTTGATTTTTCAGGCTATTACATAAATACAGTGGGTTTTGGTTTACTGTGATGTTCCCTACCACAGCTGGAGGCAATGTAGAATGCCCATGGTGCCACGTGTTCTTAAACAAAGGGGCATTGGTCAGGGACTTTGCAGACACAAACAAAATCTTCTGGCACAACTTCTTGGTGGGGAAAAAAATTCTTACTTGAACAATTAGTATTTGTAATGTTTTTCAAGAAGAAAAAAAAAGTCTAAGTTTAGTGTCTACACAATAAGAATATTTATGTAGGACTATAGTGTTTGGAGAAAAAAAAAAAGATAAGTTCATATGTTAATTTAGGCGAAACTAGCAGGTGAAATAACAAATGCACCATGCCTACAACAAATAATGTTTTGGAAAATTCCATTCACTTCCATGTGTAGTTCAGGGTATTATTCATTTTGCTCAACTTTACAGCCTGGCCTTTTATTTTGCACCTGCAATTTCCTACCTGTGCTAATTGATGAGTGTTAATTAATTGTAGATGTACATTTTAACAATTAAATCGAAAACTAACCCACCAGATGGTTTTATCAAAAGCTGTAATAAAGGGACTAAATTATGTCTGTAACCAAGTGCTAATATAGATATTTGGGCTGCAAAACCAGAGACCATCTTTAGACATGTGACCACCACAATACATTCTTTGAAAAGCTAGCCCCCAAATGTGAAAAACCAAACTGATTTGGACAGGCTATTAACCAGCCTAAAGTATAAACCAATCTGTAAATGCTAAACCAAGTTCCATGCATAAAAATAGATGCTGCCAAACAAAATGGATCAAACTGTGGTGGGACACACCCTGCCACATCTGATTCACTTTATTGGGTGAAATGTATGTCACCCATTGCTTCTTGTCAGGGATTGCCTATGTCCTTCACTGCTCCATGAGTCTTTATTGGGACCCAGGTCCTCATCAACTTATGTCTCATAAGAAGGTACAGGTCCTGGTGTGGGATGGTGCAGTGATGAGCTTTCACTGCTTATGGAGACCTGCCCCTAGAGATCCTGGGGCAGTTCTCCATAAGCAGGGAACCCATCCTAAATTTCCCTGCTTATAGGGAGGTGCCCCAAGATTCCCCAGGGTGCTTCTCTCCAAGCAGGGAAAGCCAGGTAGGCCCTCTGGGGGCTTGAGGGACACAGTCCAGCATATGAATTCCCACAGTGGGCAGGATTAGGACCCTCAACCGCCCCGAGCACTTGACTAGGGCGTGTGAAGAGCATGGCCAACTCTGGGCTGCTCACATTCTTCTACCACAGAGCAAATGACATCCGTGAGAATAAAACAAAACTTCGGTGGCCAGACAAAGGATAGGGACATCTATCCACTTGCCATTTGTGCTGTCATAAAAAAAATATATAGCAGTACAAATGTGACATTAGGTGACATCTGTTTCCATCCCATGACAGCAGTTAACTTTAAAGGGAAAAAAATGTGCACTCATATTTGTTCCTTGATTTTTGGTAAAGAACAGGGTTGACGATCCAGAAACAGGGAGAAAGAGAGCAAATTATTTTTAGCCCTTTTTATCCAATGTAATAGGAATATTAGAAATATCAGGAAAGAATTTTTTCTTATAAGAATATTAAATGAAAGAGTTTCAGGATCAGCTGCAGGCCAGAAATGAACCTCCAAAGTTTTAGAAGTTGATAAAAACCTAAGTACCAGTTGGTCAAGCTGCTTAGACTTGTCTTGGATGACAGTTCATTTATCCTCTTGTAGTCATTGTTTGTGGCTGTCCAGAGGAGTATGCTACAATGTTTTCATTACCCATTATATAATTAAAATATATTGTAATCTCTTGTAGGTGAATAAGCAAAAACAGATGAAATATTATGAAATCACACTTTGGTTATTCCAAGAAAAAATAACAGTCATCTTGGAGACCAGAAGTTGTCAAATTCACTTCAAGTGGCTGAACAGGAAACAGTTTTACTTCTATGTAATTTGAGTTTGAAGAAAGACAAGAAGGAACTTGAATGGCATGTTGAAGAGGAATTATGATTAGACCTCATATGGACAAGAAACTGTTATAAGACACATCCCAAATTTACCTTTTATTTTCCTAAACTAAATATAGATTAAGCACAGTCATGTCCATTAGTAACTTCTGTCTTCCCCTCATGTAAGCATAAAACTAGTTTAACAGAGCTTCCTGGGAAGAGCATGAAGTATCCAAAACACACAAGTCCCCATCCAGCTTCCTGTCTGTAGGTAATGCTGCAGTCATTTTGGATTAGCGATAAACGGTCGTGAAATTGGAAACAGGTTCTCCCAGCTTTACACAAGAATCTGCAAAAACATGAATGCTTGTACCCAGAATGTGCGATTCCAATTCAAACATCATAAAATAATATACAGTGCATGCTTAACTGCATGCAAGGCCATAGGAACATATTAAATGACATTGCCAGATGCCAGAGACAAATATGGTTTCAACATTCAAATGTATAGAAACCTGGAAGAGACTATGGCTTAATGTAAATGACTGATAGGGTTTTATTTTGTAAAATTCTTTTTTTATCCTGGAAATTTACCATCCTTCAGTTATGCTATCAGTCTACTTGTTCTTGGCAAATGTTATACTACATTATTATCTCGTGGGTGAAAAAGTTGTAATAAGGGTGGGATATTAAACTGTACTGTTCAAGAGACCTACTACCTTTGATTGTTTTTTGGA
>NW_017728912.1:10146762-10158265 GCF_001723895.1 Crocodylus porosus | reverse complement strand
TCTCCATAAGCAGGGAACCCATCCTAAATTTCCCTGCTTATAGGGAGGTGCCCCAAGATTCCCCAGGGTGCTTCTCTCCAAGCAGGGAAAGCCAGGTAGGCCCTCTGGGGGCTTGAGGGACACAGTCCAGCATATGAATTCCCACAGTGGGCAGGATTAGGACCCTCAACCGCCCCGAGCACTTGACTAGGGCGTGTGAAGAGCATGGCCAACTCTGGGCTGCTCACATTCTTCTACCACAGAGCAAATGACATCCGTGAGAATAAAACAAAACTTCGGTGGCCAGACAAAGGATAGGGACATCTATCCACTTGCCATTTGTGCTGTCATAAAAAAAATATATAGCAGTACAAATGTGACATTAGGTGACATCTGTTTCCATCCCATGACAGCAGTTAACTTTAAAGGGAAAAAAATGTGCACTCATATTTGTTCCTTGATTTTTGGTAAAGAACAGGGTTGACGATCCAGAAACAGGGAGAAAGAGAGCAAATTATTTTTAGCCCTTTTTATCCAATGTAATAGGAATATTAGAAATATCAGGAAAGAATTTTTTCTTATAAGAATATTAAATGAAAGAGTTTCAGGATCAGCTGCAGGCCAGAAATGAACCTCCAAAGTTTTAGAAGTTGATAAAAACCTAAGTACCAGTTGGTCAAGCTGCTTAGACTTGTCTTGGATGACAGTTCATTTATCCTCTTGTAGTCATTGTTTGTGGCTGTCCAGAGGAGTATGCTACAATGTTTTCATTACCCATTATATAATTAAAATATATTGTAATCTCTTGTAGGTGAATAAGCAAAAACAGATGAAATATTATGAAATCACACTTTGGTTATTCCAAGAAAAAATAACAGTCATCTTGGAGACCAGAAGTTGTCAAATTCACTTCAAGTGGCTGAACAGGAAACAGTTTTACTTCTATGTAATTTGAGTTTGAAGAAAGACAAGAAGGAACTTGAATGGCATGTTGAAGAGGAATTATGATTAGACCTCATATGGACAAGAAACTGTTATAAGACACATCCCAAATTTACCTTTTATTTTCCTAAACTAAATATAGATTAAGCACAGTCATGTCCATTAGTAACTTCTGTCTTCCCCTCATGTAAGCATAAAACTAGTTTAACAGAGCTTCCTGGGAAGAGCATGAAGTATCCAAAACACACAAGTCCCCATCCAGCTTCCTGTCTGTAGGTAATGCTGCAGTCATTTTGGATTAGCGATAAACGGTCGTGAAATTGGAAACAGGTTCTCCCAGCTTTACACAAGAATCTGCAAAAACATGAATGCTTGTACCCAGAATGTGCGATTCCAATTCAAACATCATAAAATAATATACAGTGCATGCTTAACTGCATGCAAGGCCATAGGAACATATTAAATGACATTGCCAGATGCCAGAGACAAATATGGTTTCAACATTCAAATGTATAGAAACCTGGAAGAGACTATGGCTTAATGTAAATGACTGATAGGGTTTTATTTTGTAAAATTCTTTTTTTATCCTGGAAATTTACCATCCTTCAGTTATGCTATCAGTCTACTTGTTCTTGGCAAATGTTATACTACATTATTATCTCGTGGGTGAAAAAGTTGTAATAAGGGTGGGATATTAAACTGTACTGTTCAAGAGACCTACTACCTTTGATTGTTTTTTGGACTCCATGAATTTCCATTCCCCTCCTGACAGTATAGATCTGTAGGGACACTAAGGGAACTGCCATTACACTGAATGCAGCAAGTGTGTTTTTTTGCAGGATACGCAATTGAATTACCACCCAGAAGTGCTTTACTGAATGTTTTGATCATTTCTCCAGTAAAGATGTGTTAGAGGGGGATATGTGAGAGAGGACGTATGTACAATAGTCTTTGGCCCCTTCAGAGAGCTACTGTAGTTTCTGTAAGGCACTGCTGGGATCATAAAAAATGAGATTATAAACACTGATCTGAACAGCAGCCTGGAGCAGTTTAGAAGAAAAATACAGGTACAGTGAGTGATTCATGCAATTCATTATTCTAAGGATTTGGAGCATGAAACTGTATTCAAATTCAGAATTCAAACTAAAGAAATATGACATAATTAAATGATGCAAGAAGGGAAGGAAATCATCTGAGAAATCACTTACTCTGGGTATCTCATCAGAAGTTATGGGGTGGTTTGCCAGCACATAAATCTAAATCTGGAACAGACTTGAGAATCCCTACCTGAAAAAATGATATCTTTGGCCACATTTTCTAGAGGTGTTTGAACTGTGAAAGACAAGTGCCAGCAAACCAGTTATTTACAACCTTAAAATAAACTAATAATAAAAAAGCAAAGAGAAATCTTAGATGGAATAACAAGAGCAACCAAATAGTGTTTTTCAAAAATATTTTTTCCTTAGGTTTGAAATTAGGTTTTGGAAATGGCCTTAAATAGGAAAAATTTTCTTAAAACCAGTTGTGGTTGTAGTTTAACTAATGAAAACAGCTGTCCCAGTAGGAGTTGATTTGAGCTTCCAGCAACATGGGCTGTGAAGTGACATTTGGTTAGAAAACAAAGCAAAGCGAAACGATAATGAATTTGGATTGGATTGTAATCCATGACTGAGAAATGAAAGGTTCTTTATCTGGTGCTTCCTCCTGAGAAACTTGGATAGCCAGATCCAGAGGAGTAGTGACTCTATTTTTCCTCCAGGCTGGCAGAGGGATGAAGTCTTCCAATCCTTGCATTTGGTGCTAGCTATATGCCAGCCTTTGACAAACATTCCCATGTATGGGCCTGAGAGAAGCCAGTAATGCTGCTTCTTCATCTGTTTGGGAAAAAAAATCAGCTTGACTATTTATCACATGCTCCTGGTGATAGAACATTTGCTAGAATGGGAAATCCACCCGTAACAGCAGTCAAAAGGCAGGGATGGGATTTGGTCTGATCTGCATATGATACACAGATCCACAGAAGAGCATCCTAATACTGTTATGCCACCATGATTGCCTCAGAGTAAAAATGTAGTCTTACTATTGGACTGAACCCAGAGATAGTCTTGTATGAATGCTGGTATAGGATAGACATCTATGTAACTATGTTGCTATTCAAGTGTTGAGCTGCAACAGAGGGATTATTTTGGATTGCAATTGTTGATTTAGGCATTTAAATTCCATCTAACTCCTACTTTAAGTTCTTACCCACCCCTTCCCCCGTTTTTTGATTTGGCTCATAAGGTGTAAACTTTGGCTAGAACTTCCTTTTCTCTGGCCAGTCCTTGGCCAGTATATAGAAAAGAATTCTACAAGAAATACTGCTATTCTGAAAGCCATTTCCACTCTGAATCTGAGCTAAAAGTGAATATTTTAAATTCCCCACAAAATGAATTTTTCAAGGATAAAATGACTCAAAAATTGTGTTTAAAGTAGAAACATTTGGGTTCAAGTTTGCACTTTCTTTTTGCCTTCTTTTTAAATGAATGAATACATATTGCTTCACAATATTACGATATAGGTATACGAAGCATTTTAAAAGATGAAATTTTATCAGAATCAATGTGTACTCCAAAACTTCTTTTAATTATTATTATTTCAATTAATAGTCTTTCAGGAAAATGTTAAGCAGATCTAGTTTCCTGTCATCTGTGAAAATGGGCAACTAAACCCTGGAAAAAATTACACGCTCTTCTTGCCAAAAAAGAATAAGCAACTATTTGCAATATAATGTTTGTTACAGGTGGCCAAAAGTCAATCCTGTACTGTCTTGTACTGCTAAGATTTTGCAAAATGTTTGTGGTTGTTGATTTAATTAAGAGATTATCTCTGATAGAGGTCATAACCCCAGGCTTTTTCTACTCCTGGGAGGGTTCTTTGACAGTCAGTTGTGCTGTCATGAAGGTAAGAGAGTCCTCAGCCTTTAAGACACCTTTAAGATCTTTTTTGTGGCACTCTGACTGAATAAGTTGACCTTCGATACAGTTTCACCCAATGTAGAGCAAAGAAGTAATGTCCACTCATACATACAGAATTCCAAATGAGCGAAAATTAGATTACTCTGGCATCACTCCTGTTTTCCAAATAATTTACTCCCAATACACTAGTTTATGCCACCATAAATACAGCTGATCAATTTAGGCTTGCATGTTTAACTATAAGAAACACATTGTTTTCTTATCTGGCAAACTCAAAGAAGGTTAAAAAATTCCCTATGAGATGTGAAAAATGAAATATTGCAGCCCCCATCTCTTGTAAGATTCTGTTGAGCAACCATTTCAGAGTAGTTCACCTCATCTGGTATTGTTTAAGTTTGTTTCCCTTGCTCTCACTCCGGTCTGTGGCACGGCCAATTGAGAAGGGTGAGATGGATGCATTTATATAGATCAACTATTATTTAAAAACAAACAAATCAAAAGTCTCTGGTTTGTCATTTGCCTTGAGAAGTTGTAAAAGTGCCTTCGTTGGAAGTTTTCAAGAAAGGGTGGATGGGCATCCAGGTGTACAGACAAATGTACATACACAGTGAGCATGTCTACAGGTTCCCCTGACTGCACATTTGGTACTGCACAGTCATTTAGTATTTACTATGCATGGTTATTTTTAGACACTACATTACTGTAGCAATGCGCTATGGTGATATAGCTCATCACTCATTGCTATGGCTATGTAGTATCAGCTCATTGGTCCATCGCCATAGCAACATAGCATTGAAAAAAAACTGTGCACCGCCAGGACTGCACAGTAATGGTAATGCTAAAGCAAATATTAAATGACTGCTCAGAGTACTACTATTGCTCAGAGCATTACTACTACACTCTGTCATCATGTCTTATGTAGATGCACCCAGTAGCTTCAAAAAAGAGAGGGGAGCTGCAGTTCAGGACTGTGCCGTTGTTGTTACATGGGAATTGCTTCCTTTGCATAACACTGTGTTTTGAAACTGCTTTACATGTAACTCTGCTTCTTCCAGATCAGAGTTAAGGTCATTTAGATCACTTGTATTGCTACAGGTTTATGAAGATGTAACAGCTGCTGTCTGATCCTGGGGAACAGCTTTCTCTGCACCCCTTTGAAGTCACTACGCAGAGCCAGCCTTAGGGGTGGGCAATGTGAGTGACTGCTCAGAACACCGTGGTCAGGGGGTTGCCATGCACATACATGCGCCACACAGAGCCCACATTCACAGCAGTGCTTTTCCCCCACCCCAAGCAGGAGTGGTGCTCAGACCAGCCCACTGCCTCTGCCTATAGCAGTGCTGCTGACATGGGGAATGGTGACAGAGGGGTGGGGAGGTACCAAAATACAAAATCTCTCAGGGCATCATTTTCTCTAAAGTCAGCTCTGTTGCTATAAATGGATGTTTGGGGATGGCTGGGACAATCCCTGTCTGGGTTTTTTTAGGAATACCAAATCCTGCAATAGTGCAGAGGGTTGGACTAGAGACTCTTGAGATCTGTTCTAAATCTACAGTATGATTTACAATAATAAAGAAAAAAAAAAAGCCCGAGAAAAACCTGAGGCACTCCCTCTACTCATTTTGTTTTGACAGTAATCCAAGAGTTCAGATACTAAGGAGTATAGGCATTTTTTCCCCATCTAGTTTTTTGGAAGACTTCCAGGTAGCTGTGTTGACAGCTGCGAAGTTACCTCTTAGTTTATCACATACTGATAGAATCCAGATATTCCTGAAAAATCATATACTTCCACTTTATCTTTGAAAATGGAGAATTTGTAAATACAATATGACACAAGCCTCTTATCAGAGCTTTACTCTGCTGGGTGGTAGTGCAAAATAATGGTGTTTCAATTGGATCCATAAACTGGATATTTCAGATGCTGGTCTCTATGCCATCTACCAACTGACATGTTGGCTGCTTGTCTAGAAATGAATCATTTTGATTTTGACTACTGAGAGGGTGATACCTGATGCCAGAATCAAGTCAAAAGAACCAAAATTAAATCCATCGTTTCTCTTTGCACCCACAAATTGTGGGCTCAAAGAACAGTGGATACCGACTTACACTCGTATTTAATTTGATCTCTTATGTATGGCCACTTGTCTTTCAGGTACTTAGAGGTATGAGTGATATTAATAGTGCTTCTACCATTTTTAGATAAAATATTGTATCCAAAAGTTACAAAAGTATTCTAACTTTTGCAAAATCTGGTCTAAATATTTACTTATTAATTAGAAGGGGAAAAAAGTGACTTGAGTACAAGCCTACAAAATGTTTTCTTCCTACAGTATGAATAGATTCATCTTCTAATAACTAAATTAATATGTAGAAATGGTCTGAGTGTATGAAGACCACATCCCAGTTATGTGCATGTTCCTTACAAGCTGAATAATTGACCTCACAGGGGTTTATAGACTGATCCTCAGAACGTTACAGGTAAACAGAGAAGTATTACTATCTACAGGATAGAGTACTAAGGTAAATATGTTTTTCCTAATGACTCAGTACACTCATTTTAATAATGAATAGCCCTTTCTCTACAAACAGCAAGAGACAGAAGTCTATAATACTATTTTTACTGGGTCATTTTCAGTGTGAAATATACCACCACAATTGTTTTTGATTCTCTATCTTTGTCAGAGTAGGAAGTTCTGGGTATTTCCCAAGGTGAATTCCCCTGTGTCTCTACAAGAACTCAGGTTTTCATCTTCCAAAAGAAAAAGGAAAAAAAAAAGGAGTCAGGAAAAGCCTGAAATTGGATAGCTAATATCTTAAAGGTTTCAGCTGAGATTTCCTTTACAGCATCTTTTATCCTAGTCCACACACTGTTTCTTTTTTCAGATGAAATTTATTTACTTACCTTTTTTATCTATGAGTAAAGCAGTTCATCTTTGTAAAGATAAAGAATTTTTCCAAGAATTGAGTTTCTGCATTTTGCTGCTGCTGAAACTCCATCCCAGAGAAAGCCATATATAAGTAAGTACCTTGCTTTAATGCCATCTGTCCATTAACTGCACATTACACTGCAATTACTGTGGGAATATTTTCATTTGTACCTTTTTTTTTTTACTGGTGAACAAATGCTAGATAGGAACAATAGGTTCTAGAGACCATACTGGAATTAAAATAATACTAATAAAAAACCACAGAAAATAAACCAAATAAATCTGCTATTGAATAATTGAAGCAAAACAATTATGAAACCCCAGAAAGGTCTCAGACCAACATGGCTACTAAATACACCCCTGAAACTTAAGTGTCGCTTTTTAGAAGTAAGAACTATCATTTAAACACAGTAGTGCTGCTTAGGAATTTACTTCAGGCAGGTTTTTTTGGTTGGCTTTGTTGTGGACTTTCAGACCTCAACCATTTACATCACTGAGGTTACATGTAGTTGGTTCAAGTATAATTAAGACTTTAGGCCAGCCTACTCTCCCTTGCTGTGATATGAATCTTTACTCATGTACCAAAGCCCTAATTTATAAGTGATTCTTGATGCAGGTTCAATCAGATTCCTTACGCTCTCTCACATTCAGTAACATAGATATGCTTGCTTTATTGAATCTAAATTAAAGTTATATGCTAAGTTGTCAAAAGAATAAAGTTAATTTCACAAGAACTTTACCTTACTTACTTCTGACTCCTTTGTAACCTGCACTAATATCTGTACCAAATGCATAAATGAGTTTAAGTGAGTTTGGTTCTTGCTTTGGATTAAGAAAAAAATCTGGCTCTTAGCTTTACATTCAGAATCATCAAAGGTAGTGATGCCAGAAAGAGAGAGAGAGCATGCCACTAGCTCTCACTGGGTTTGGCTCTTACTGCAAGGACAACCATGGGGCTTCTTTCTGGATTCTTGGAATGGAAAAATGTCAAAATCAAAATATCCACAAGTGGGGCGTATATAAAAATAGAGAGAGTGAATCTTAGGGAAGGAGGGATGCAGGCTTCAGTGTTTGTCAGGTTTACTCAGGAGAAGAATGTTAATTGTGAATAAGGCAAATTCAAACCGACTGCTGGGGCAAGAAATGTTTTTGAGATCTGAGCTGAGAAAAGTTTTGCCTAAGAGGCATTATTCTCTCAGGTCCACTTGCAAGTCCATGACTTGGCAGGAGGTCAGAGAACAACTTGGCAAAACTAAGATTCAGCCTTCTACTTGTAGACTTAACTGGATTTAAAGTTACATTTGTGAGGTCCAGATTTGAAGTGCTCCTCCCAGATGAAGCTGGTGAATGAAACATGGTGATAAAACATTTGATTGATGGGTTCAAAAAATTAACATAGAAAACGGGCTTTATTGCTTTTGTATCTCTGCTGCAATTTTATGAGACCTGTATAACCAACATTTTTATTTCCCAAAGTTTTGGGTTATGTAATTGCTCAAGAGATTTACCGTGTAGAATTTTAACTCTTCCACTTCTGGGCAGTCTTTGTACTGACATCAGACTCTCCCAAAGGAAATAATAGAATTTCCTAAACCTCTTTAGAAGGGGTTAGCTATGGGTTACTGGAAATGACCTGTTATTGTTGTGCCAGTGAATAAAATGTCACAAGTAATTCTGGAAGAACTAAAGAGAAAACTAATTGAAGGGCCAATCAGTGGAAGTCATAAAAACTTCATCTGTTTCTAATATGCTGTATATTCTCCAATTCAGATTACATTTCACATATAAAGATATAGACGCTGAAACACACACACCTCTTTCTAGTGTTACATATGGTATTACTCTTGTGGGGCTGTCTTACGCATTTTGATCAATAATGAAACCCAGGGAGATTAAAATTTAAAGGGGAATTGCATTTGCAGTTCCTGTTTGGAATGCTTAGGCCTGTTCACGAAAAGATTTGTACAATGATCTAGGAAAAAAAAAACCCATTGCAAACGCAGTTTTGCAACTGGGGGAATGTGTATTTATAAATCTCCAAGTAGCCTGTTGCATGGAACTGAAGCAGCAACCCCTTTCTTATCCTCTGAGAGGGCTATTCATAACTTAAGAATGTATAAATACAGAACACTCCATGCATAAAGGCTGTTGTTGGAAGCCAAAAAATCTTGGGGTTAACAATGAGGTATTGTTACTGTTATTGTTTATGATGGGATTTAATAGCATCAAAGAGCCAAAGCACAGCAGCCATATAGCAGCAAACAGGGTTGTTGCAACAGGAAAAAAAGTTGCTGCATTAGGTCTGTAAATTGTTTACTGGCATGTGACATGGTCAGTTATCTATATACTCCCCATCACCTTTTCTTTTTCTTTTTAAAATCCCAGTGGCCTATGGTCATTTATTTTTTTTCATGATCTTCTGTAGTGACATTTCTGGCTAATGTACAGTTGCAGTTTTTCTATGACAAAAACAGTCTTGCCAGCTTATACCCTTTATACTTTTATTGACCGTCATGAAAACAAAGCTGCTACCTTCATCAAGAAATGCAGGGTTTTTTTACAGGTCAAATTCTTCTCCAAGTTACACCAGGGCTATTCCAGTTTTTAAAGTGCTGTATGATGCAACCGAGGAAGAGTTTGGCCCATGCAATATTCGGCAATATATGAATATAATAGGTATTATAGGAAATATGAACAAAGGGAAATTTAAGGCTGAATCTCAGGAATTATTTCTTAACAATGTAGTCTTTTAAAATATAGAATGCTCTCCTGAGGAAAGTGGTAAGAGTACCATTTCTTGAGTCATTAAAAACTGGACAAGGCTCTAGAAACACAATGTAGAACAATTTTATGTTGGCAAAGATATGGACTAGATGACCTAATGGGGCTTTTCCATCCCTAATTTCTATGAAAGACAGATGGGTAGGTTGATAACAACCTTATGAGGCACTATTAGCAGTATACTGCTAATGTAGTTCTGATACTTGCCAGACCAGATTTTCAAAAGACTTCAGCTGCCATTTAGATAACTAAGTGTGAAGTGGCTTGTAAATTATGCATCATTGTGCCAACACAACTCTTTGCACTTTAGGGGAGATGCCTTCTAGAAGAGAGAAGTCAGTGTTTCCACCATTACCCTGATTTTTTCCATGGGAGGTTAACTTTAACTTCTACAGGATTGCACAAGAACTCCACTGCTGGGGTGGTTTCTGTGACCTGTACATTAGTGGATTCTCCAGTCACTTGAAAATTTTCCCTGCCTGCTCATCACCACTCAGTTGTGGGACACTATCTCTCCATACCTTTTTGGGATTTTCTAAACTATATAACTTTTATCCCTTTAGGTACCCAGTAGGGTATTTTAGGTTTTGGTCAGTCTTGCTTCTATCCCATACCCACAACACATCCCTCAAACAAGGAGAGATTCAATATTTAGGACTTAGTTAAACCTGATGCTATAAGCTGAACAAATGTTAATTGTCTTAGTGGTGTTTGGCTTAGTGGAGCAGTCACACCTTAAGAGGAAAAAAAAATCTCTGACTGCCCTTTAACTGCACCACTGTGATTTGCCACTAGAGGCTTGGTGAGTATTGGCACGACTAAGAGCTAGAGGCAGGAATGGCTTGCTGCTGCCACCAGGCAGAGCCAGTGCAGCAGCCCTGGAGCTTGCTCACTGTTCAGGCCCTGTGGTCCAGGAACATGCTGGGAGTGGGGGGGCAGGGTACAGGGATGGGCCTTGGGACTTCCTGCCCCTGCCAGACTTGGGAGGTGGCTGGGAGTGCTGCAGCCTTGCCACCTGCTGTGTGCATCCCAGCCTGGACAGGCAGTCCCAAGCCCCACACTCCCTTTGGGTGGGGGGCTGGACTCGATGATCTTTTGAGGTCCCTTTCAGCCCTAATGTCTATGAAATCTATGAAATCTATGAAATCCAGGCCCAGAGCCACCCAGCTTCAACGTTGGGGTTCAGGGACTTAGGTACCTGCCAACTTTGGATGGCTGCAGCGGCGTGAGCCAGCAGCCAAACCCTGCACAGCTCAGAAGAGAGTAGGTTCAATGGGAATTAGCCTTGGGCTGCTGCAGCCTCCATGTTCCATGATGCTCCAGCCAACTGACCTCACCAAGTTGTGTATCTGAGTCCTGGGGGTGTGGGCACTGGGTGGGGGGTATGTTGCATTGCAGCACAGGGCTGGGTACAGGTTCAAATGTGGCTGAGCGAGAGGAGTGAGGACCAACTTTCCACCCCCTGCAGGCACCATAGCTTGAGTCCAGCCTGGGCATTCAGAGCAGTGAGCTGGTCCAGAAGACACCATGGCCATGCCAGGGCTGTAGCGCTGGCTTTGCCCAGTGGGAAGAATGAGGCAGAAGGGCTGTGCCTGGTCCTGCTGTGCCCCTGCATTCCTGCCCTCACTTAGGAGGGGTCATTGCATCCCGGGCTGCTGGAAAGCTTCAGCTAAGATTAACTCGCTGTGAACAGGGGGTGGACAGCAATACGGCACAGGTAAGGAACGAGAAGGTAAGAGACAAAGAGCCCTTTGGGACTTGGAGCGGGGGGGCAGCGAAGGCACCAGTTGCAGGGCTCAAGTGCCTATATACTAATGCTAGGAGCATGGGGAACAAGCAGGATAAACTAGCGCTCCTGGTTGCACTAAACGCCTATGACTTAGTGGGGCTGATGGAAACCTGGTGGGATTCATCCCA
>NW_017728912.1:10140698-10146751 GCF_001723895.1 Crocodylus porosus | reverse complement strand
ATCTATGAATCTATGAACAGTAGCTGGTGTTCAGTGCGGGGGGAGGGGGCATGTGGGGCTCAGGCCCTGCCTGCACTGGCACTGGGGGAGCTCCTACACACCTCCCAGGAGGTTGCCCAAGTGGCCCTCTTCCCAGCCCCACCCACCACCCCCAACTGATCTGGCAACTAGCAACAGTGAGCGGGCCATCCCTTTCCCCACAGCCTCCCTGCCTGGGCTCCACTGTGGCACACCACAGCAGGGGCAGCTGTGGGGAGAGAGACCCTGGAGCCCTTCTCCCACAGCACCCCCCGCCCCACCCCGGGAGAGACTTCATAGCCCTTCTCCTCCAGTGCCCTTCCCCTACAGTGCCACCCCCACACCAAGCAGCAGCACACCACTGCCTAGCCTGGGCTGCTGTACTAGAGAGACCCTGGGCCCTCTCACTACACCCCCACCCCTGGCAAGCACTGGCACACTGCTGCCTGGCCCAGGCTGCTGTGGGGGGGGGGAGACCTCAGAGCCCTTCCCTCACAGCTCCCCTGCTTCAGATGGGCTTTGGTGCACCATGGGGCCAGGGTGACTGAGGGAACAGAAACCCCCTTCCCCACCTCCCAGTTCCCCAGCAAGGCTGTGTGTTGGGCTGGAATCAGAGGCTGTCATTGACTAGGGTTTTTGACAGCCAAGGGGGCAGGCTGGGCCAGGCTCAGGCAGAGCAAAGGAGCTGTACCCAAGGCTGGAGCACAATCCTGCACAATTTCACCTGGGATGGTGGCTATAATGCTGAAAGTTATCCCTTGATGATACCTGGCACAGATATTTGATAAAGCACTTTAACAGAAAGCGCTTTAGATTAGCATACATCCATCAAGGGTTAACATAGAATGTGATCTGCCATTTTTAAAGTGCTGTAAGAGCCATGAACATCTGTTCAGATATGGCTTTAGAGTGCTTTCTGCCTGCATGATGCGTGTTACATCTGCACCTAGCCTTAGGGACGTGATGTTAACTCACAGCTGCTTTAACTGCCTGCTGGAAATGTCCACCTAGCTAAGACTGTTTGGGCCTAGCCTCCACATGTTTATTTCATTTTGGTAATGGAGGATGAGAGGCTATTCCTTGCTCATATTTATATTTAATTGTATGTGGAGAAAAATCTAAAGCTAAATTTGAAAAACAGTTTTTATATGCATCTCTAATGTCTTGCATGATTGAATTTGTAAATGTTAGGCAGAAAGTACTAGGGTAGGATGGATGATTCACAGCATCTGACAAATTAAGTTGTTGCCTAAAAAACCTCATCCTCTCTCGATCAGTTGGTCTCTAAAGGCATTTGTACACATGTCTGCACTGTAGCACTGAGTGCTTTTAAAAGCATTGCACTTATATAAATGGTGAAATGCATGTCAGCACTGAGAAAATGGTGGCGGCACGCTTTTGAACTAAAACACTTCAAAGACATTTTAATTCCAGAGAACACTGCAGCCATTTTCTCAGTGCTGATGTGCATTTTGCCATTTATACAAATGCATTTCACCATTTATACGAATGCATGCAATGAAGCACCAAATATGTCAAGTGTGCCAGGATTTCCGGCACATTGGAACAGACAAATGTATGTGTATATATGCCTTAAGGTGCCTCCTTGCCTTCTGCCTGACTTCAGACAGCTAACCACCTTTGTAAAAGTTGTGTGTATACCTAACCAACTTGTGTTTTTGGATTGGCATTTGCACAAAACCATTACATTAAAAATGTTAAGGGCTGGAGGGAGTGGTGAGGAAGGGATGAGATGTAGTGACCCTTTCTTGTGCTTACCTTTAGAATTTGCAAGATGTATAGAGCCAAATTCTACTCTATCTATTAGGTGCCTCAGCTTGATTTTATTCTACCCTGCATGAGTCCTGATCAGCAATGAATGCAAGAAGTGAATGGGTCTTTCTGCTTTCTGGGAAGGTCTTAAAGCGAAAGATGATGGCATGGTATAAATGTAATGATAGTATAAATGCAATGTAATGATTACACTCAGATGCCTAAGTCCTTTACTAGCTGAATATGTAGTATAGGATCTGGCCCTATTTCAGGAAGTTCCAGAGTTCCTACAGTATTGATGAGTAGCATACAAATGTCTAGGCAGGCAAGTAGATTAGCTGGAAATATTTTGGACTGTGTTGAAAGGTCTCAATATGTTCTCTGAATGGTGAATTTCTTTATCTTTGGATGGCTTTTGATTTCATTACTGAATGTCTTACCCTCTTGTCTTTTTTTAAAAGACCCATACTGAAACATGCCTCTCATTCCTACTGAATCCCAGAAAAAAAAAAGCTGGGCAGGATGGATCTGCTTATTTGTCTTTGTTTCCTTCCTACTTCTGGCAGAGAAAGTCCTCTGATGTTGTCCTAGCTGATGTACTCCAGCAGAATAATATGCAGCCAAGAAAAGTAGGCTAGGATGTCTGCCTCATTTTGAATAAGGATTCCTGACTTGTCAGATGCATGACAATAATATCCCTCCCCTGTTATGTGGCCCCTTTCTTGTTTATTTAAAATAACCAGCTGAAATCTTGCCTCCTTTCAAAGATTTCTGTAACACCCTTGGGTCTGAAGGATCCTTTTAGGTCCTCTGAACATTTTGTAACAGAGCTGCTGCTGAATCCATTTCCTTGCTGTCATTAATGCTGACTCAAGGGATATTTAGGTTGCATGTGTGGTAGGACTCACAGTCGAGTGTTATATTTTATAAGGATGAAGGGAAGAAAAATGTAGTGATCGCCAGATGTTCTGCACAAGGTAATTATTTTAAAAGTAGATAATTAGCAATCCCTGTAGGTAACATGATGTAACTTTAGAATAACTATTTATTAGAGAGCTGAATGCCAGCTGCTCCAACATGACTGTTCCTGATGATGATTTCATTTTTTTCATACCCTTCTTTGATTAGTAGCTGATGTCATTTTTCCTTTTTTTTTGCCACAGCTGATCTAGAATGAGAGAGACAGCTTAAAAGAGTCCATAATCCCTTGAAAAAACCCAAATCTGTTTTATTATCTAAAATATCCTTGGCATTAGAAATGAAGAAATAGTAAAGCTTTTAGTGGAAAACTATGCTAGGTTCATATTTATGGGGAAATTAACTGAAGCTGAAAGTGCTTATGTGAAAAGTGGGGAAAAATGGGGGATGGGCTGATTTCTACCTGATACTGCTTCAGTAATTTTTTAGACTTCTCTCTAATGCAAATGTACTTAGTGTATTTTACTAATGAAACAAAAAGAAAAAAGGTACAGAAATGTGTTCATAGCTTTAAATAAAAGATGCTATTCTATGTAGTCCTTTTGTTTGAGTTTTCTGAAGCATCTATTTAGTCAGATGAAAAGTAGAAAAATATGACTGTTATTGTTAGTATGGTATTGCTATGTTATAGATTTTCTTGGAGTTGCACTTGAGATCAAATGAGAATTCTCCCTGGATATTGGCTACCGTGTTTCATGCTGAGTTTGAAACATAGTAAAATGCTTGTCATACAATTTTGTCATTCAAGGAAATGGCAAAAACTAGCATCTAAAAGGTGGTGGCAACTTAATAAAATGGATAAATTTTACTTGGTTAGTTGACTGAAATCCCATAAAATTATATGTATTTGATAAAAAATAACTGATTATAAAACATTTAAAATAGAAATGTGTAAGTGCTTTTGTGTTCATTAAATACTTGAAAGATAAATACTTATGCAACGCAGATTTAATAGACAGAAGACCACTTGAAGTTGAAACAGTACTCTATCTGCCAGTTACCCTGCACACAAGTGATATAAAAAGTATTATAGTTTATTTAATAGCTGTCTGGTGTTGCATTATGAGAACTTAAAGCAATACACAGTGATGGGGGATGAAGTACGAATAAATTGTCTGTATCAAGCTGTGACAGAACACCCTTTAGGGTGTCTGTCACTTTAAGGGCTGGAGCAAGGAGCTGCCAGGTGAGTAATGAGAGCAGCCATTTTGGGAGAGTTCTATTATAAGAGCAAAGCATTTTGAGATCAGTTAGCTAGGAGTAAAAGGGGGGCCAGGCACACTTTGTGAAGTACCTGAGCCTATAGGAGTGCAAGACCCCAGGCCCTGAGAATGGCAGGGTGGAGTAGTGGGGCCAGTTAAGCTCAGGGTGGAGCAGCTGAGTCACAAGGAGGTGTTTGACCCCAAGCCCCGGTAGAAGGGGTGGTGTGTTTGCTCAAGGGTGTAGGAGTAAGGAATGGCCCAGTGAGGGGCTAGGGCCAAGAGAGCCCAGAGTGGGGTGAATCAGCAGTCACTGCCCAGATAAGGGTCAAAGAAGACCCAACAGGCTGGGCCAAGGCTGTCTCAGGTATGAGTGGACAAGCCTGAGGATCCCTTGTGAGAGAGGGGTGTAGTGTGAGAGGCCCTTGTGAGAGGGGGAGAGTAAGAGAGAGGCCCAACTGGGGTGTATGTAAGCAGCCTTACAAAGGGCTATATTTGACCCAACTACAGCCCAGATGTCATGTTTATAGTATGACATCTGCAAGGCATGAGGCACGTGTAGGGGTGGTTGGAGCGTGTACATCAGGCCCCTGACACCATGGCGGATCAAAGGGTAGCCTCCTGCTTAATACCATCAAAATAATATTACATCAAGGCACGGCAGGAGAAAGAGGTGGGCGTTTTGCCCAGAGACAGGGGCAGGGCCATATTAGCACCAGGCCTAGAAGTTGCTCGTGTCACAACACCATTTATATTGTGCGTTGCGACCATGAAAGTAGTTCAGCCGATCTCTAAGGAGATAGTGCTATTGGGGTCCTATAGACATGCAGGAGCCAGCTCTGACATGGTGGAAACTTAGTGCATTGGAGCAGACTCGATTAATCAAGTCTGCTGGAGCACAGAAATAAACATGCTCCAGCAGACTCTGACATTCTGTGTGTCAGTGTCCCAATGCCAAGTAATGGTGGTGAAGTGCTTTGAACTAAAGCTCGTTCAATGAGCTTTAGTTCAAAGCACCTCCCCCCCCCCGCCATTTTTCAGTGCAGGGGATGCTGATGCATGTGACTCTCAGGCTCATTTAGTTAGTGTGGCTTGCTAACTAAAGTGACCCCCAGGGGGCAGGTGTAAAAATGCCCATTATTTCTGAGACTAGTTCAGAGTGATCTCTGATTCATTTGCAGGGAAAAGGATGGCATAGCTTCATGGTTCCTGTTCATTTAAAAGTTTCTTGTATTTGTTCCCATGTATAAACCTATAAAGGCCATCCTTAGCTGGCTAATTTTGTGTAAGTGTCACAGTTGCAGTGTGTCTTGAGGAACAAGTTGGATGAGGAGGAAGAGGTGTGCTGACTTTACATGTTAGTTAGAGAAGCATATTACAAGCTGCATAGTAAAAAGCATGTGCTTTGAAAGTAAGTGTTCAGCCCAATGTAACCTCCAAATGCACAGGATTCAGGTGATTAGTTATTAGGTTGTATCCAAGTGCTGTTTAATTTCCACTTGGCTTTTCTATGGCATATGTGAAACATGTCTTGGTTGAGTTGGAGTGAACCTGGTTCTTATTGTAATAATCTGAGAGGCCAGTTACTGCACAAGTCAGTCTGTTCTCGACAGGTGACATCCTTCTCTTGCATCGTAATACATAGATCATCAGCATATATGAAGCTGCTCATGTTGCTCTGTAAGGGTTGGGCTTTGTATATATGTTAAAGGAGATTGGTGTTAGTATGTTGCATTATGGGAGGCTATTTCACTGTCATCTCCAGCAGCTGTTTCTTACATAATTCTACGTAAAAATATCTATTCTCCAAAAGAGATCAGATGAGCTGTATGAGGTAGTAGTTGTGTGTCATATCATAGAAGACTTTAGCAAGCAAATTTCATGGGCTGACTGTCAAATGTTGCTGACAGATCTACAAGCACAGCACTTGCTATCATTCCTTTCTTGATTCTGTCTTCTATATGCTGGGTGGTGTTTAGTATTTGACTTGTGCAGGACTTATAGATTCATAGATGCTAGGGTCGGAAGGGACCTCAATAGATCATCGAGTCCGACCCCCTGCATAAGCAGGAAAGAGTGCTGGGC
>NW_017728912.1:10139400-10140687 GCF_001723895.1 Crocodylus porosus | reverse complement strand
GACTTAAAGGCATCCAGTTCTTCCAAGTGACCCTGCACCACCTCAGGGTCCACGCATGGAAGTCTGGTGCCTTGCTGCTGCCTCCCTACACTCCCAGACTTGTCTGGTCTGAATCCAGCTTCTTATGGCATTAGATGTTGTTCTAAAAAAGGTGAAAGGCAATGGAGAATAAGGAGTTCATAAAGCTTATAAAGCTGGTGCAGGAGTGACACTGGCCTGAAGTTCTCTGGGCCAGAGGCTTCCTCTGGCTTTACTAGAGTTATTACACGGGCTTACTGCCAAAGTTTAGGTATTCTAAAGGTTGATGAGCATTTATTAAAAAGCTGTAATACAAAGATTATGTAAATGATTTTACTTAAGTACTGTGATTAGTCCTATTGACTTCAAAGATGCTTACAGTGAGAAAGGTGTCATCCATGCCTAACCTTTGTCAGGATCATCGTACTCGGGAAAAAAACAGTTATTTTAGCATAGCTGTCCAGTACGCTAGCTCAAACATTCCCTGTGTATTTGCTCATCTTATTTCATTTAAATCAAAGTAGCAAATTTTCTAAGATTTTAGAAAAAAAGAAAAGGGAATCTGGAAGGGTAAGGGAAGATCCCAGTGAATACGTCATTATTTTTCTATAAAATCCAAAGAAATAATAAATAGTAAGCACGAATAGGATTTGACAGGGTACAAATTGTTTTGGGAAATCACCATGCCTTATTAGGTAATCTGCAAAAATCTTATCATATTCAATATATCAAATCTCAAACTCATGAAGAAATATGAAAAACCCTCCTATACCAAATACTTTATTTCACTGAAGTGGTCCTATATCCAATGTTTCAGCTACAAGTGGTACTATGCCCAAAGTTTCAGGGTTGTAAAATGGTCAAAGAGAAGGGAGATTTTGGTATAGCTCCAGGAGTCCATTGATTCCATAGCAGAAATAATGCCCTAAAGCTGGCTACAGATCGGGATGATGATCCAGGCAGAAGACTGGCATTCCCACTGCTCTGATAACAGCGCTGTGTGAAGCTTTGGTAGCCGACTCGATTTGGTGGAGATTCAGCCCGATTCAAGGGTCAAATCTTTGAGTCAAAATTGAATCAGAAGACTCATTAAAAGATCTGAATCGAATCGGAAACCTCCAAATTGTTTTGGAGATTCGGGCAGTCCCTGCTCGCCGCTGCAGGGAGCTGGACCCAGGCTCTGTGCTGGTAAGTAGGGGGTTGGGGGGAGGGCTGGAGGAGGGGGGAAGGGATTACAGGGAGACCCCTACTTTTAGTGCCCCAGTATCC
>NW_017728912.1:10113308-10134207 GCF_001723895.1 Crocodylus porosus | reverse complement strand
GGTGATACACACTATCCCAGAGCTGGGGTGGCTCCAGCAGTCACCCAGAGTGGCCCCAACTCCCAGAAAGCATGCAGAGCCCTGCTGAGCCCCACTACACCCATGTGTTGTGACAGCTGCTGGGATGCTGGGGCTGGGTGGGGCAGCCATGGGGAGGCTGGGGGAGTGGGTGGGGGTGGAGCCTCCATGCCCCTACCATGCCCTGACACTGTCACTGCTGCTTGTTCGATTTGGAGCAGATTTGGCCAATTCAGCAGCTGAATTTCCAAATGTAAATTGGCTGAATTGAATCAGGACAGTGATTTGAATCACGGAATCGGCCAAATCTGAAGCCTAATCAAATACTTGGTTCTTCACACAGGCCTATCTGATAATGTATTTTGTGATGCAGGAGGACAGAAATTACTGTTCTTGCAGAGTATCTCTAGACTAAGCACTTATGGAGGAGTCAGTTGCCCCAGACTATGGTGATGGGGAAGGCTGGATATTTCAAGTGGTCACTGTTAACAGTGCTTTTTTTGGGGAGGACAAAATTGCTACCACCACTGTGCTTCCATCACTATATTTGAAGCTATTACAGGTAGTTACCACTGTGGATACCAGAAGGTTTAAACACCTATGTGATGTATGGATAGGAACAAGTATAGAAGTATCTCAGGCATACCACAAGGTCTGACCTTTTACTTGGACAGTAGAAGCAGAAGGTAAGTGAGATTATTATTTAGTTGTAAGTGTTATACTTGGGATAAGAATCTTGTACCATCTGCTACCTTTAAGTTAAACCTGGAGCTTGTCAAATACTGGCTTGGGCATTGGTTTAGCATATCTTTAACCAATTGGACTTCAATGAGCAGACTAGAAAATTAAAGTTTTGAATGACCTCTTACTTTTACAAGAGTACAGAGAAGCGTTTAGGTTAAAGGTCAGTATTCAGCCTGACTTTGAGTAGAATAAACTGTATTGACTTCAGAAGTCTAAGTCATTACACTTATTTAACAAGCATAGTATATGAAAGATGGTTAGGAAATGTGGTGTAAATTAAGGTGAAACAGGGGTCCAGATTTTGATCTTAAGCACATGTGCATGAAACCAGAGGAGCTATTTTGAATTTACTGTAAGGCTGCTGAAAGTATTATTACAGTATGTGAAAGCAGAATGTAGATTTTTAGATTAGGGCTATGTGTGATGTACCCACAAGAAGGCACTCCTTTCTCTGCCTCCCCAATCACAGAAATGGATTTAAGGGTTATGAGGTATGCCAAGGGAGCATGAAGTATGCTAAGTGGCTTTGTGAAGAAGTTTGACCTCCAAAGATGGTGTTATAAGTTACCTTTTATCATCATAAAGGCACTTAAAACAGGAGCAATCAACCATTAAAGGGTGCTAACTGGTGATAAATACCCTCTCAGATTGCTTAAAGAGGTAAAAAAAAAAAGCCAAGCAAACAAATTCCAGCACCTTTCTTTCAGCTCAGTAAGCCCCCCCCACACCAAGTGCAGCACATGCCTAGAAGAGGCATTTTATTAGTTTGAACAAGCTTGCCCAACATCTGTATAAAACAGGCAGTTAAGCAGGGCTTTTTGCCACTTTTATCTAACAGCAGATTGAATCAGGTATAGCTAAAAGTGCCAAAAGGCCCAGCTGAAGTGTCTAATCTACATAGATGCTGTGGAGCAAGGTCATATTACTGTGCTTCCTCTTTTGGTAAAGACCTTGGTTTTTTGTTTTATTTTTTTGTGATTTTTCCACATCTGTCAGTGCCCGCAATGTTTTAAAGTTATGCCACTTCAAGTAAGTTATTTTTTATCTCTTTTACCCAGGTCATTCCAGGGCATTGTTATCTTGTTCTAAGAAGATAAAATACACTATTTTAATTCCTCCAGCATCCCATGATGCACCTGTCTCAGCCCTTCCCACTCCTTTGCTCCATGGGCAAACTTAAGCCTACTGATCTTTAATGCCCAAACCAATACCACCTCAACCTCCAGGGTTTCATGCTTGCTCCATGAAGCAAATGAGTCAGAGAATGTAAACTATTCTCAGCTGGATGTTAGCTCTGTCCCAATGTTGCATACATGCAGTGAGCTCCCTGGCTCTCAGGTCTGTCCTGGTGTGAGTATGAACCTAACTCCCCTGTCCTACTTTCAGTTCAATGAAACATATGCAAGATTTTGGTTCTTTTTTTTTTTCACTTTTCTCTTTTACTTCAAACAATTTTCTTTTCAAGGTTTCCCCCCTCCCACAGCTCTGTCTGGCTCCTGCTGCCTGCAGAGTGAAGGAAGCTAGGACGCACATCATGGTTTCTCTGAATATGACAGCTACATTCTCCCCTCCTCTACCAGGGCAGAGGAGTGATACAATCCTGGCTCCTGTCCATACCCCTGCTCAACAAGACCTCTAGTGGCAAGTTGCAGTTGTGCAAGTCTGAGACTGCATTCAATCTTAATCTGTGACTGCTTGGAAACTGTTTTGACTTCATGATAGCATAACATCCCACAGATTTTAAATGTTTTAAAGATAACCTGTAGCAGCACCCCAAGCGTGAATTGCCTGCTACTTTGCACTTCAACTTGAGAAGACTACTTTGACCCAGATCCTCCAAAAGGGGGCATAAGTGCCTGAAGTGGGACGTGACAAGTATTTAGGTGCTGCAGTCCAATACTGCCATCATCAAACCCTTGTATGCATGCCAGTCTGTTAATGGTCCCTCTGTGTCCAAAGTTCTGTGTCTGTGCATCCACAAAACTTACTTTCTTTGTGACGCTGAGCAGTTTATCATTTATACATACATCTCACCCCCAACCCCAAGCATGATCTACAAACTGGTGTTCTTGTGTTTAATTATTTGGGCCTCAGAACATGCTTAACACATAAGTATAGGATGGATATTTCCATAGATGCAACTTTCTTAAAAAAAACCCCAAAACACAGCTAGGGCTATGGTAGCAACCCCTCCTCATACAGTACCCTAGAGCAGCAGCATAACTGAGACGGAGGGTGTAATTGAGGCAGCAGCTATAAAATGCCTTCTTTGCGGGGGGTGGGTTGTAAAAGCAGCTGCTGGCACAACAGCTGGATGCACAGCTGTAATCTGTGTGGCAGGAGTTGGTGCTTTCTTGGGAGTAGTCAGCCCCACATATAGCACTCCTCTGCTATGCCTCTGCCCTAGAGCACCTACCCAGACAGAGAAAACAGATCTCCCATCCTCTTTAACCTACAGGGACAAGTCTACATATCCTACTTCTCAGGAGACTGCCCTAACCTCCATCTGGGTGGACAAGGAAGGACACTCTCCAGTCTTCCAGCTGAATCTGTGCCGCTATGCAAAAATTATTTGTAGATGGAAAATCTGTATGCATGAAGCTAGCTTAGTGGGTATAGCACTCATGTCAGAGGGCAAAAGACTTGGGCTTTGGTTTCTGCTTCCATGTTGCATTTTATTCAGCAAATTCTTCATATAAATTAAAAAAACAATCACTGGAGCATGGAGTGAAGCCCAGGTCAACTCTCTATGCAGTGGCCGTGTCTACATGAGACACTGACTGTGCAGTAGCCCAAGAGTACTGCACAGTAGCGTTGCATGGCAGCAACCATGACACAGTGCTACTGCACATCAGTTTTGGGCTACTACACAGTCGGTGTCACAAATGTGCAGCAATTCAGGTTACTGTGAAGTCATTTAGTACTGGTTTATATTACTGCACAATCAGCGTCTCATGTAGATGCAGCCAGTGAGTAGTGGAAGGAGAAATACATAGCTCCATATAAATAAGAGATTTAACTATAGACAAATGAGGAGGCATTGTTTTAGGTTACATTGTTTAATTAGGCTATGAGTTAGGACACAACAGTTATTACTTTAAGCTTAAACAAACATCACTTCTATCATCAATAGCATTTAACTATCACAACCTAGGAGTAGAAAGACCATTTGTTTCTTCTGCTTATACACTATCACTGCTTTTTGGAAACCTGGCTATTTGCTGGTAAAACAGTTATTAGAATTTTTTAATCTGGTATTTTATTGACAGCTGACTGAACCAACGGGAAATGGTATTCCCTTCATGAGGGGAAAATGATACTGCCACAACAAAAAGCTGCAGTGAGGAGAAATTCTCTCAGCCAGACAACCAGGCTGAGATTGACAGACCACTGATCCCTCCAGAGTCTTTGACTGATGATATCATTACATTCCAGAGCTCTAGTTTTAGTAGTGAAAACTACTTCATAGTACAGGAAAACTAATAAACATTACACAGATAATGGTTTTTAAGAACTTCTGTGAACATTAAAATATAATTAAAAAAAATATATTTTCATTGTTCTACTCAGGCAGATGTACCTTTCATAGATTGTTGGGGCTGGAAGGGACCTTGCAGATCATCAGGTCCAGCCCCCCAGCTCTAGGCAGGAAGATAACTGAGGTTAGGTAACCCCAGCGAGGTGACAGTTCAGTCTCCTCTTGAAAACCTCCAGGGTAGGTAACTGCAGGGTAGGTAACTCTGGAGGGAGTTTATTCCACAGTCTGGACACCCTGACTGTGAAGGAGTTTTTCCTGGCACTAAGCCTAAAGTGGCCTTCCATGAGTTTGTATCCATTGGTCCTGGTCTTCCCTAGTGGTGCCCTAGTGAACAATTGTTCACCAAGCTCCTGATGCACTATTCTAATATAGCAGGAAACTGCTATCAGGTCCCCTCTCAACCTTCTCTTCTTTAAGTTAAAGAGGCCCAGGTCACTCAGCCTTTCCTCGTACGGCTTTCCCTGCAAGTCCCTGATTATACAGGTGGCTTTTATCTGGACGCTATCAAGTTTTTCCAAGTCCTTATTCAATGTGGTGCCCAGAACTGGACGCAGTACTCCAACTGTGGTCTCACTTGTGCTGAGTACAGTTGGAGTCCAGGCTCCCTCATTACTTTTGAGCAGGGACAAGTTGATAGGGAAACCCAGGTGCCCTGGCTCTTAGATGTGCACTCATGCATCGGGCCATATAAACCCTTTGTTATATGCATGAGTTGCAAAACTTTAAAGTTTGGCATGCAGGTACTGTTTTACATTTAATGGAACTTTTAAAAAGAGGGAATAAATGCTTAATGCGTGCTATAAGAACATTAACAGATATACATGTTGTATGGCTATAACAGCATTAGTAGAAGTTGTTCTTAGTTATAAGTGATTGTTTGTGCTGTTGAACTCTAGCATAACCAAGAACAATTAACCATTAATAATATTAATAGAATTCATAGCATTTATGTATGTGCATTTATAAGTATACTAAATGCATCTGAAGTTAAACAAAATAAAACAGCAATGTAAAGGAGGGGAGGATGGGCTTGAGTAGAGATGAGCATGACATAATGCTCAAGAGAGTGGTGGTGGGGTTCAGCTTTGATTTAATTATAGAAGGGTAAAAAAAAATAGGATGATAGGGAGATGAAGGAAGTTAAGATATGAAGTTATGTGGTACATAGGAAACCAAGACAGGGAAGAATGTTTTCGAACAAGTCTATCAAATCTTATTCAGGATCTATGAAATCTATGAAAGTCCAGAGAAGATGTGCATTTAAGAGGTCAATATTCTGTGGATAAAAATAGTATTATTTGGTTAAGAGCCCCAATTTTAAAAAGTCTGTCAACCTGATTATAATGTAAATCTATGGAATAAGGTTAGGTTTTATTCTTATTATACAAAAAAGTTGCCTGCTGACTTACAAAAACATCTTTTTGAACCCTGTGTTGATTGGCTAATCAGTATTATTTAGTGAGGGGATACTAATATTTTTTTTTGTAAAGCAGTTCATAGAAACCAAACTTCTGAGGTAAGCATTCCTATTTAGTCCACTGAAAGTGGTAGGCCTTAGAAGCATAATAAAAACCTGCCAAGAAGTGAATCAGAAAGAGTTGGGCAATAGGTATTTTCCAGTTTCCAGGCATATATCCCAATTTCTACCGTTCCCTGTAAGGGAAGTACCTGAGTCCAGGCTGCCGAATAAATTTAAGGAACCTCTGGTGCTAAGAAGTTACTGAGTGGGGGCTTTTTGAATTGCAATTTTGGACACCTGGTGGTGGGGACTCCATCTGGCCCCATGATCCTAAATCACTTGGGTCCCTCTGAAAATTTTGCCTTCAGTGTAGTTCACGCATTTATCAGCTAGATACAGGAATTATAGACTGAACTTGTGTGGGATCATCCAGGAGATCAGGCTAAATTATCATAATGTTCCCTTCAGACCTTAAATAGGGAAATGACCTAACAGACATTCTTGGAAAAAAACCAACTAGGTTTCTCTTCACATTGGGCTACAGTTTTCTTTTTTATCTTCTGTAGCAGTGGAGCACTACTGAATTACTTTTCAGCAGGTAAATACAAATCTACTTTGGGACATAAAAACCCTGCAAGAAATGGGAAGAAAGAATGACTTCTGCAGAGAGAAAAAGGGGCAGAATTACATGCATTAAGTATCCTTAACATGAAACGATGCAGTAGCAAGTTTTGAAATGTGGCTATTGGAACCCCCCTCTTAACTGTTAATTCATTTTACACAATGAATCAATGTCAGCGTTTGATGCTTTAGTTTGTAGGTTTCAATTAAATTCCCGGTTTAGTGAAATTACCTATGCCAATATTTTAAAGAAAGCTTAATAATTTCACTGACAAAGTGGAATAAACTATGTAAGAATTAACTAGATAAATATCCACCCACATTTTTCTCATTTTTCCAGAGTATCTCTTTTCCTTCTGTCTCAGCCATGGGAATAATTTTCCATTTACTGGACTTTCAAGCAAGCCCAGCTAGTAAAGTATATCTTGGTAACAGATTAGTTTTCCAGTAGCACTAATTTAAAGAATATTTGAGGTACTAGTGGCATTTTATGTTTAGCAGTAAATGACTACAGCTCATAAAATTTAGTATTAGAAAATGAAGACCTTGATTCTCACCTCACTTAAATGTTCAGATACCATGTTGATAAGAGATGGAATATATAATGATCTGTGTATACAGTTTTTATAGAAAAAGTAAGCAAGATTCTGGGAGTGATTCTGTCTACACTGGTGAAAATCAGGAATAACTCTATAAGGTCAAAGATTTGAGCTGCTTAGTATGTATAGGTGAAATCAAATTGCGTCCAATTTTGTAACCTCTCAGAAATCTCAAATACAGTGAAGAATGGATAAAAAATTGGATTGTCACCTACGAGGATGAATTATATTCAAGGTTTCACTCTAACTATGAAAATCATGTACAGTAAAAGTGAGGAGCTTCCTCTTACCGTTCTTTCAAAAATTTGGAAGAAAGTGCAAACGACAGCATGCAGACTTCATCTCCTATTGAAGTCAATCAAAATTTTTCCATTAAGTTCCTTTGGAACTTGATTGGGCTCTTAGCTGTGTGAGAAAAAAGGAATATATAACTAATGACTGCTACCCAGTTCTGGTTTAAAATCTAATCTCTCTGAAAAGGTCTCCATGGTGACTAGAGAGGGAAAATTCCTTCTCTTCTCACTTGTCACTCCAAGAAAACAGGTACCTTGTACAAGATAAAATAAAGGAGCAGATCATTATTATTACATTATAGTTAGAAGCAGAATTATATACATTTTAATTCCATAGTACAGTCATAACATATAACATATTTTTAATTCTACACCTTTTTATTACTGTCTAATAAAACAACCTTGCAGATAGAAATGAAATTATTTTATCTATTTCTGAGTCAATGAAAGAACAGATATCATGAGAGGTTAGTGTATTTATGACTAGGAGTCAGAATTACATGGTTATCTTGGCTCTGCTACTGACTTAGTTTGTGGTGCTTCATGAGTCATTTAACTTGTCTGTGTCTTTTCCCATCTATAAATGGGGGGAGCAGCCTACTTGGCTTTTTCAAGGGCACTACAAAAATAATTTTCAAGGGCACTATAAAATAATTAGAGAAATCTTGAAACAGTAAAGTTCTATATAGGTGTTCATTATTTCTGCTTTACTACCTGGTGGGTCAGCCTAGGGACCATGGGACTTCAGGGTCTAAAGCTCTGGGTTGGATCAATCAGGCATTTTGTCCCAGAGCTGGTGACTTGGGTTTTTCTGGGTCTGTGGGTCTTCATGCTGAAATCTCTTTAGAGATATGTGATGGTTAACATAGATAAAAATGGGGCCCCAACTCAACTCTACATTTAGACATGGCTGACCTAGGCTGCGTTCCTATGAGCATGGCTGTGCGGTATGTGGCACTGAAGACAAGGTTTGTGGCACCACATGCTGCACATTCAGCTGTTCTCCACACTGCAAGGTAGCAGCATGGGTCGTTGAGTTTTTTTGGATCCTGGGAGATCCTGGGGTCAAAAAAACCTGCACAAAAATACCCAGAGTGGCAAACATGGTAGCAGTGCATACCACCCAAACTAGAGTCTGGCCTGCCAGAGCCACACATCTGGCTGCTAGCCAGGCTCCAAGCAGCCCCAGGAGGCCCTCAGGACCCCAGTAAGGCCTGTGGGGCCAGTACAGTGTTGGCCCCAGCTTCCCCTACCCAACGTGGGGTAACCTGCTGCTCTCCAGAGGGCATGTAGAACAGGCATTCTCCAGGGACAAGTAAGAGCATCACAAGATATATTGCTGCTGCTTGTCCCCAGGGAAACAGACATCCATGGCTCATATGGACGTGACCATAGGTGGTATTTTGAGTGATTAAAGCAGATTTTAGAAACTACTTTCCCTTGGGAAGGCATGTAACTCCTTGCAGTTTGCAACATTATGAAAAAGCCCAGGGTTTAGGTCATGTGGTAAAGATAAGACTTATACCATGTGCCAGGCAGGCTCCCGCTAACCCAGAATGGTATTTGACCCTACATCTTTCACTTCCCAGCAAAGTACCCTAACCACCAGACTGTTAACTTATTACTACAGAGGTGAAAAATGTAATCTTACTGAGTCTTGTAATCAAATACAAAATCTTGGCTATCCAAGATAATGTGTAGTTAAGTGTTCCTTGCCATATTGCTCTTACGTTCTTGGAGGTAAAAGTAAATCTATGAACTAAGTGCAGTAATTCTTCCATATGCTTGATTACTGGCCATCCATTTCCATTTTGTTCATGAATGTTCTTTATTGTTTTACCCTTTCTTGAGTATCTTTTATTGTTTTACAAATATCTGGTGGATGATGAGCGCTTTGGAGTCTCTGTTCTCTTGGGCAATCAGCCTAACCTTGAAGATTTGGGGCATCACATATATTCAGTACCTCTGGAATGTTTTCCAGCCATTTTCACCTTCCATCATAAATCTGGTAACAATCACTGTATGCTTTGTTTCATTTGAAGGAGGGAACATCTGGAATAGTTGTATGCATGTTGGATTTTTTGTTGAAAGTATCATTCTGATTTGGTCTCGTATGTCATTTTCCTTACTTTATATAGCTTACTTTGCTACCTATTTTCACTTAAACATATTGACTTGGGAATTTGTAAAGTGGATCCTTGGCCTGCTATCAAATAATATTTCCTTGAACAATTGACTATTTATGAAGCCTTTCAACTGCAAGTCTTTCTTGATATCTAAGAAATGTTTGACACCCAAATTCTAAACTAACAAATGAAGCAAACACCCCTAACAATTTTTCTAAATGACTGTTATGACCAGAACCTGACTATTTGGTCAAACCCAAACAAAGGGCTGAGACACTATGTGGATTAACAAACAAAAACCTGACTGTCTGAAACTTGTATATCCTTTTCTATAGAGAGAGGACATAACATTAATGTTTCACGTGTGGATCTGAGGTAGAATGGTCTCAGCCAAAGGACAACATCTTGTATGCTGGCTTTTTTATAACCTCAGCTCATTAGTCTCATTAGACCATAATAGATGTAAATCTTAAAGGGTTGTTCCTTTTTCTATAATTTGTTTGGAACAAATTAGACTTGTGTTTGACTAAAATGCTCATTTTCTGATCACTAGCTCACTGTGAATATGGTTGTAATACATAAATAGAATATTTTGTAATTTTGTTAAGGAAACAATAACACAAATATACTATCACTCTTGGCTAGCATTTTATACATTTCCTTTCAACTTCAGTATTAAAACTTGATCATCCATATAAATAGCTGGGCGTATTTCTGGAGGAAGATTTCACCTTCCTCTAAAGGATTAAGTGTTGGCCATTACAGGAATGTTCTGTTCCAATATAACAATTCTCCTGTACAATAGGAGTTTTCATTTGGATTGCACATCTGCAAAAATACACTGGAGTTTGAAATCTGAGTAGGCACTACCTTAAGGACCGAATCCTCTAAGGCATTGATCATCTCTTGCAACATGCTGTCTGCTTTCATCCCTGCTGTATTCAGGAGGAGATGAGGGCTCTCAGCACCCCCCAGAATCAGGCCCTTAGAGGTTGCTTTTTGGAGGGATTTGTCTGCCTGTGTATTTAGCTGACTAGGTGAACTATAGTCAGACAGCTCCATATGTTATTGCACATCCCAGATTTTCCTGCTGTCAGCTGAACATAAAACAATGTCTGCATTGTTTGGACTGAAGTTTGAAAGTCACTTAGTGAAAGCAAGATAGAGTAATGTTCCTGAAAATGGATTTCTCTCATTTTTTTCTTTCTAAATTAGCTTTGATTTATAAAACGCCACCATTTGTCATATTTCAAACTCGTTTCCAAAACATTTGGCTATATTGCTTTTTCTACTTTTTTGCATCTTGTACAATTTTGCTGCTGTAGCAATTTGATAAATAAATGAGAGTAGATGTAAAATACAGGGTGGGATTCAGTCAAGTTTTGAGTAGCAGCCAGATGGCACTGTAATGTGTGGATGACCTTGAAACTCCAACTCCCTGGGATGATGAAGACAATTCATACATCATGAGGGTCCCAAAAACACTTTCAAAAGGAATACTAAAAACTTACTATAAGCAGAGATGAAAAGTACAGCTGAACCAATAAAGGGCAATAAAGCGGGGGGGACCTCCACCTGGTCCCAATGTTTATTGTGTATAATTTAGGTTTTCTGTTGTATATTGATGCACAATGAATTGAATAATGGGCCTAAATTAAAACACCACATTTGAGTGCCTTCACACATGTGGAAATTAGAGAGAAATCATTTACATTTCATGAGTGATTTCTATCTATACCATGGGTCAAACTAACAAACCAGATTCATTTTCTTCCCCTGACTATGGATGGTTTTGACGTGGTTTGTACTGAATACAGTAACTCAGCCTAGCTTTCAATCTATGACTGTTTTTTGTAAGAAAACTATTGTATTTAACCTTATTTTAATCCTCCACAGGTTCAGGACATTTTGATCAAATTCACACAAAACCTCTAGGTTCATATCCTGTTAATACTTTTCCTTGGAGAAGCTGTATGTGTAGATTTAGGACAATGTGTGGTGTTTAAAGAGTGAAACAGGAAAATTCATTGTGCTTGCGGTCCTAGCCAGCCCTAGTTAAAATCACTTGCAAAACTCCCATTGGCTAGGGATAGACATTACACACAAACCAGTGTAAGTGATCAGAAACTGATTTAAACCTGTAACAGGACAGACATTCAATGCAGATAAACCAGTCTTAAAATGGCTGAAACCAGTTTGATATAAACCTGGTTGAATGTGGTATCAGACTTAACAGATTTGGGCCAAATCGGTTTATGCAATGTCTGTCCCAGACCCCTTCCTGGTTTAAGCTAAACCAGAGACCCCCAGCATCCCGACATGCTCTCTGGGCTGGACTCTTTGCTTCAGTCCATCCGGGCTGCCCCCCGCTCCCCAGGCAGGGCAGGGGTCTGGGCAGGGAGGAGTTTAATTCCCCCCTCTCTATCCCATTGGCAGGGACCTGATCTGGGTCTGCCAGGTGCTCCCCCCTTGCTGTTGCAGCAGTGGGGCACCATGGCCCCTGAGGCAGAGGGGAGCAAGGAGGAGATTTAGTTTCCCCTTTACTCCCACTGGCAGCCAGGTCTGCCCACCCTCACCACTGCCCTCCCTGCCTGCCTGTCACGGAGTGGGGCCTAGGAGCAGCCGTGATCCCACTAGCGCCCCCTGCCGTGCCAATTAGGCGATCCAGCACCCTCTTTCTCGCCCGCCACGTCTTGATGGTATGTATAAATTTCTATGGGAGGCTGCCTTTGATCCCCTTGTACACGGAGTTATGCTGATACTGTCCCCCGTTCCGTATGGAGTGACCCGGTGCACCCCAGTCTTATGGGCTATGCGTGCCTCCTACCTCCCCTTTAGCACGCCCCAAGCCTCACAGCTCTTCCAGACGTTATCAGGTCCTTTTCCTTTCTGCGCCCTGCCCAGCGCCCCTGGGCTTGTCACACAACTGGTGCCCCTTCTCTGGCACCCCTGGGCTTGTCATGCAACCGGCGCCCCTGGGCTTGTCACACAACCGGCGCCCCTCTATCCATTAGCCCTCTCGGGCTTACTGACAGTACTCTTCCCAGTTGGGCTCAGGCAGCCTGAGCCTTACCTGGCCCCTTTGACCCTTCAGAGTCCCCACCACTGTGGAGCCCCTCTGGGACCCTTTCCAGTTCGCACCCTTACTGGGGTTTCTAGCAATAATATGTGCCCGCTCCTGGGGCTTCCCTCAGTACACATGCCCACTCCTGGGGCTTCCCTCATACAGACTGGGTCCTACCGGGCCAGTCTCTTCGTGCTTAAGCACTCCTAGCCTTTCAGGGCTTCTCAAGTCCTTCTCATGGTTGGGGCTCAGGTGGCCGTAGCCATGCCTGGCCCCATAGACCACCATCAGGGTCTATCGCCCTACTTGGGCTTCTCTGCTTATCGCCCCACAGGGCTGGGGTCAACACCCCTCAACAGCGCGCCACACCAGCGCAAACAGCTATGCCTACCTGGCACCGCTCACTGTACCCCACAGGGCACCAGGAACCCCCAGATTACTGGGGAGCTCCCATGAGGCTCTTTCACCCCTACAGCCTCACCCAGTCCTCTGGTTTGTAGCAATAACAAACAAGAAACATCAAGCTGTGAGCCAACTGGCTATAACCGAAAACAAGCCTCCTGGCTAGAACTTAAGTGCCGTGCCCTTATGGCCACTATGTCCCACCTTCAAGCTTCCCAATCAGGGTTCTCTCCCCCTTACCATGATGCAGCCGCTTGGGTGACTAGGCTGCACCGCTCGCCTCTGCTCTGTTTGGCTCTACTGTAGAGCTCTTGCATCTCCAGTTGTCAGCAGGGAACTGCTAGCTAGGCTTCGGCCTGGGCTGTTTATAAAGGCCTGGCCCTGCCCCCTTCTAGTCACCTGACCAGCACGGTTGCCCCAGCAACCATTACCTGAGCTGCCCTTGTGATTGGCAGCTGCCCTTATTTCTGCCTAGGAACAGGGCACATCAGTGCCCCTGTGACACTGCCCTCTGAGGGGCCCTGCCTGGCCATGCCCCCTTCGTGTTGCTGCAGCAGGAGGGGCCAGGAGGGAGTTTATTTTTCCACTGGCCCCAAGCACAGGCCAAGTGGTGGCTGCAGCCAGGTCAGGCAGACCCTGCTGAGGTGCCAGTGGCCTTTCTGTACTCAGAACAAGCCCCTTCACAAAAGGAGGGGGCTTATCCAGCCACTGGCACCACAGCGGGGTCTGCCTGGCCTGGCCTGGCTGCTCTGTGCTAGGGGTCAGTGCGTAAATAAGCCCCATCCTGCCAGGAGGAGGCTGGCCCCAAGCATAGAATGGTGGTGGCGGCTGGGCTGGGCAGACCCTTATTCAGCCACTGGCTGCTGGTACCACAATGGGGTCTGCCCGGCTTGGCCACAGCTGCCACTAAGCCTGGCCTGAGGACCAGCAGCTGAATAAGTCCCCTCTTGTCAGGAGGTGCTTCTCCCAGCACAGACGGAGCAGCGGGGGCCAAGCCCTGCCCTCACCCAGAAGCTGGAACGGTGAATGGTGAATGACCAGGACAGGCTGCTTCCTGGAGTTTGTAGGGCCAGCCCATCCTATCCTATGAAACCTGCAGCCACAGGGGGCCCCACAGCTAAGGGGCCCCTTGTGTCTGGTCACTAGCCCTTCCCCACTGTGGCCACTGCTGCTGGCTTCTTCAGCCATTCGCCACCCCCCACCCCCTGCTGCCGATGCCACTGGTTTCTTCAGCTGCACACCACACCTTCCCCCCATGCCACCAGCAGCAGCTTCTTCATGGCAGGGGGCCCCAAAACTACTTCTTGCAGGGGGTCACAAAAAATTGTGGGCCGGCCCTGGAAGTGCGAACCCCTTCCCAGTGGGTGGCCAGCAGAGCTGCTGCAGAGCATGGCAGTGCTGCAGGGGGTTTGGGCTGGCCCACTCCAGGCCCTGGTGCTGCCATGTGTAGCTCACCGCAGGTCTGCTGGCCCCACAGCACAGTATCCCCACTGGGAAGGGGCTCATGTTCCTCCATATTATGACAGGGGCTGCTGCGCCGAGCAAGGGTCCTGCCCTCTGCTGCTGCAGTGGTGTGATGGAGGCACAGCCAGATAATGGCTGGCAGGGTTCTTTGGGGTGTGGGTGCAGGGACAGGGGTTATTCATCCTCCCTCCATTGTCAGGCAGAGGGGATAGCAGGGGGCCTATTCTGGGGCAGGCACTGCAGTGGCAATGGTGGTCAGACCCAGCTGCCAGTGGGGGTAGAGGGAAAACTAACTTTCCTCCCTGCCCCCCTCTGTCTCAGGGGTCATGGTGCCCCGCTGCTGCAGCAGCAAGTGGGGAGTGCCCAGAAGACTTGGCTTGGGTCCCTGCTGGTTGGGAAAGGGAGGAATTCAACTCCTTTCTGGCCAGTTCAGCCCAGACTGGCCACCCCACCCCCCAAACACAGCTTCTCTGCAGCTGAGGGTCTGCTTTAGTGCCCCACAGTGCCTGGCCTTAGCAACTGCAGGCATGTGCCTGCATTGTGCGTGTCCAGAGAGAATGTTTGTCCTGTTACAAACTGGTTCAGCCTAGGCAGGTTAGACTAACTTGCAAAGGTTGAATCAAATCAGGCTCCAGCTTTTTGAATATTTGTCCTGAGCCATTAAGGTCAGTGAGAGATAAATTAGGCCCACAGTGGCAAAGAGAGAAAATAAAGTTTACTGACTTTTGTAATCTGGGATTTCATCTTCTCTGCTTGCTTTTATACAATAGGAAAGAAACACTGCCTAGAGGGAATATGAGTTTGGAGTCCCATTCTCCATTATCCTGCATCTTGTATAGTTGGAGTGTTGCTCTTGGTTCTCTTACTGACTGCTGCTGTGACTGGAAACAGATACCAGGCTTCAGATTCCCTGACTGTATAATTCATATAATACAAAATAAATACTCATCTTTTAAGGTATTGGGAGGATTAATTGATTAATGTTTGCTTTACACTATATAATACGGTCATAGAAAACACTATATAAATCCTAAGTATTTTAGTATATAAATATATATATAATGTATGCTCATATATTTATTTTTTTTGCATAACATATTTTAGCAATTTTCTTCCAAAATATTGAAACATAATGGAGGGAGTATGAAAAATGTATATAATGTTGTTATGAAGGAGGATTTTTCATCTATGAGGTAGTTCCTTATAGTCCTTAGTCAACATATAGTGAGCATATGTGTTGATCTAAGGTGGACTGACTAGGCTAGAACAGAAACAGCAAATACATCTTTTAAAATAGATTTTTACTAACAGCTAAATGGAGAAATCTTATACCAATACAATTTTACTCTACACCCAGCCTCTAATGCCATTGTGACCACTCTTGGTGGATAATGCTGTTGTACATAAAAAGTACGTATCTGTCTTGATCTGTTTCTATAGAAATGGCATAAGGAGAGCTGTACGTCTAGATAAAGGTAGTGGTGAGACAGGGAGGCAATAATAATTTGTCAAAAAGGCAACAATACATTTGCTTTAGGACATTTTGCAGCACAGCTAACTACATTTCAGCTTTCTTATCATACACTCTCATCTCTGGATTGCAAACAACATGCATATTCATTCATTCACCTGCTCTTCAGACCAAAACAATTATGTAGAAGGAAAACATTAAAAAAATCTTTGTGCAAAAGAGTAGATTCTATTTTGCAATTACTGTGCAATTCTCCTTATATATAACTCTATTACATATAAATTGGGGGACACGAAACACTTTCCTAATAGGTTCTCAGCACATAGCAACTCTAAATATCCATTGTACTAAATCACTTACAATATTTCACCTATAATTTGACCCTCACGCCCACCCAACTGGTCTTGTGTTTAGTTGCACTGTCAGATATTGGTGCACAGAAAGTCATTCTTAGTGTCACTACTTAGCTCTAGGATTCCTTCCCTCCTTCCTTCCCTCAGCTGGAGCCTGAGCATAGAAATCTTTCAGAAGCATTGTAACACCTTTTCCCCAAACTTCTTTTCTCTTTTCCTCTCTGCTGACCAACATTTCAGAAGTCTTCACTTCTCCATGTAACATTCTTTATTAAGGAGAGGCCAAGAGGTCTAACCAATTCATCTACATTATTTGGCAGCTCTCCAAGCTAGCTAACCAAATATTACTAACAACAAAACAGAAATAATTTAGTTGTAGGTTTATAGTAAAGCATGTTCAGTCATGGAGAGGAATAAAAGCACATACCACATCTTCACAATTAATCACTCGTAAAATATAAGCTATTATATAAATATCTCCGTATGCAGGGAAAACTTGTCACCTAAGAGAAAAAAAACATACAATGATACTCAAGAAATTTGAACCTTTCATAGAATCTTTTGGTTTTAAATTTTCTGGTAGCTGTATGCATCACCCAGTCCATAGGCATAGAATTGAGTTGTTTCTTATCTTTTGGGTCTTTGACAGCTATGGCAAATTTTGCAGTAACCAAAACATTTCACTGTTAAATCTTAGAAAACCAGTGGCTATTGTACTAGCAGTGTCCATGAATGAAAGAGAGTAATGGCATGAAAATTAACAACCCACTCTCCTGTTCTTTCATCTAAATGTTAGGGGACATTTTTTTTCAAAATGCTGGCTGCCACTTTATAGGCTTAGTTTGCATTCTCCAGCGGTTTAACTAAAGGAGGAAACCAGGTTTAAGCAATGAACCTATAAGGATTTCCCACAGATTATGCTGACAAGTCTTATTATGTACCACTGATAATGCTGACAAATTTTGTCATCTGTACACACAGCTGCCCAGTTGGGCCTCAATCTGGTTAAAATAATTTTATTTATCTTTCTTTCATCATTTTTAGTACTATCATTTTATCAGTCAGACAGGGGAGGGTCAGACTCACCCCATGCTGGATCTGTACCACAAGGTTTCTTACGTACTGGATTCACTGAGCCAGAGACAATGGCAGCAGCAATGGCAGGACTGGCAGAGGAGGCAGTGGTGGTGGCACCATTAGCAGAGGTAGTAAGACCAGTGGTGGCAGCAGAAGTGGTGGGACAAGTAGCTGTTTGTTAAGCAGCTTCAGGGCAAATGGAGCCTTTGTGGCAACATAGCCCCTGCTTGCCTGTCTACCACCAAGAGCTATGTCCAGCAGTGGCCTGATTCCATGGCAGGCCTGGCTCCCTTCTAAGCACACTCCCAAATTCCCTGGCCCACCAGTAGCCACTATTATAAGTGCCAACATCCCCTTGATCTACTAGAATCTAGATTATTGGAGATATTTGAACTGCCCTCAATTCATAATGAAAATAAATTAAAATGCAAACTAAAAAAAGATTTTATGTATATAAAGACATACCCACACACATTCTTAATACATACATGCTATATTGTAAAGTATTTAATGTACAAAGCCCAAATCTATTATCAATAGCTTGGGCAAATCTGCTATCACAACTTCGGGAACACTGTTCAAGAGTTAGAGGGGAAGAAAAAGATATGGTTAATGTTGGATAAAACAATTTGCTTGCTGCATTATAATGAGAGAATATGCTGAACCCTTACTCATCATGTACATGTTGTACTGTCCAATACCAGAAGTGGGGGAAGAGACTTGAGCTCTTAAACTATGCTGATTCTCCTAAAAAGTAAAATAGTCCAAGTGTCTAATAAAATTCTTGTTCAGAACCACAAAATTGTCTGGTCAAGGGGAATGCTTTGAACTGTCAAACATCCACAAGAATACAAAGACCTAGCTAGTTTTCATGTCAATGGAAAGGCAGAGAGTCTGCTAATAGAAAAGGACTGAGGCAACAAAAATAGTAATGCCATTGTTTCTCAGGAGAATCTGAGAATCTGTCTTAAAATGTTATTTGTTGAACTTTAATAAGCACGTGAAGATTTAAGGAATCTGTCTATGTTCATCTTTTGAATTCTTTGTGATATTGGATATTCCATTTCTGTCTCAGACTACAAACTTTATCTTGAATATCAGGTTTATCTGCCTTGTCTGTTGTCTTTTCACTTGTGTATTGGATTGAAATTTCAAGTGATATGACATAGGTCTAATAAAGGAGGGTCATTAAAGCAGGATTATCTTCTAGTTGTATAGGATCCGCCATAGACAAAACAAATATCCAATTTAGCCAGTGAAAATTAATTATTCAAGTCTGAAATCTATTGACAATATAATGTAGCAAAGGGTCACTTAGTGACCCTTTGATCACCTGATGAGACTGGTCAGATGTCACTTGGCAAAGGAGAATAGAGGTTATAAAACAAAGTACATCTTATTAGCAGGGATCCTGGTTTTATCTGACTTAAAAAAAAAATCCCCCAAAGTGGAATTTGGGTTAGTTTTTTTAAACCAAAAATTGGGGATTTTTTTAATCAGAGAAAACCAGGATTCCTGCTCGTTAGCCATTTTAGAGAGACAGAGCAAGAGCGGGCAAGTGAATGTTTGTGCACGTGCAGAAGGCAGCTAGATATAGAGGACAGAGGGATACTCTGTTCTAGAAGATAACCAATGTGTAGGAGGGCAGGAGAGAAAGGAGGATCCTGTGTTCTTTAGAGGACTTCAACATAAGCTGAAAGCACCGCCAAGAAGCATTTGCATTAGCCTAGTGTGATGAACTATGGTTTTTACTGTTATTTTTCTAGGTTAACTGTATCCACATTAGTGTAATATCGTGTGAGTCAGTGTGGCTGGTAGACGTTATATGGCCTAGGTCCCTTCCAGACAGGCACCCTTCTACAAAGCAATGAGAAGGTGAGGACCTAGAAAGTGTCACTCAGGTGTTCTGGTAGGTTTCTCTTTTGCCTACCATGACTTGATTTTGCTTTGGTTGAGAGCCAGTTCCCCTCTGAGTAACACTGTAGGTCTGAGACCCATGTCTCTTTATGGGGCTTTACCTCCCCTACACCCCACCCTAACCACTTCCTTGTTATTGGTTGGTATTCTAGACCTGGTAGGAGGGAGGATGCAAGGTTTTTTCTTTTCCTTGCTTCTTTTCTTTCCCATGGTTTTGGGCTGACACCAGTGATGGCTTTCATTATTTACACTGTACTCCACTGACAGCCCTAAAGCCACTCAGGCAGGCTGGGTTAAATTTGGTCCTCCAACTCAGGGGCGCTCTAATTCAGGCCCACCAAAGGCAAAATAAATAAGCAGTCCAAACTACCAAAAAGAGAGCCAAACCCCAAATAAAGAAAAAGAAGAACAATGCCCAGCTTACCTCTCTGGAGCTTAACTCCCACTCTTGCACCCCAGTAAGGTCTCTTTGGGCCAGTTCTATGTACAGTCAATCCCCAGACCCTCAAGGGTAGGTGAACTCCTCTTGGATGCTGCCCCAGAGATTGAAACAAAGTCCTCAGAAGGAAGGCAACCTCATTTGGGCTGCTCCCAACTCAATTCGCATATAGTTTCATAGTTTCATACATAAGTCTCTTCAAGAGGGACCAACTCCTCAAGGTGGTCTCCTTTGTGTGCTCTCACTCAGCCTTTAAGAGGAAGGCAATGCTTCCAGGCTAGTTCCCACGCGTGAGACTAGGCCTGTATGAATAAGGAAGTATTTGATTCAGATTCAACCGATTCAGAGGACAGTGATTTGATTCAGCGATTTGGATCACTGTCCCAAATGGATTCAGTTGAATCAGCTTCGGAAGATTTGGTGCCAATTTGGAGAGATTTGGAGATTTGGCCATAGACTATAATAGGGAATCACTGAAATACCTATAACTTTGTCATTTTCTGGCTGATTCAGATAAATTTGCAGGGCTGGTAGCTCCTTCTGAGAGCATGATGTCTGCCAAGTTTCAAGGAGATAGGTTCAGGGGTTTCTGGAAAACTGCACCTCAAGTTGTGACAAGCAAAACTCATGACGTGTGACACTGTGTGTGTTAAGGTGCACCCTCACTGGTGCTGGGGCCTCTAGATGACATGGTATTGTGTCCTTCCCTATAGCCACAGTCTGGTCCACCACTTTAAATGACAACAGGTAATAAAATAACTTAGTGAACACTAGCACAGTAGCACCAGCAGCATCTCAGGCAGCCAAACTGTGATAGAGTCTTTCTTTCCTCTCCTGCAGGAGCTTCTTCTCCATTTCCATTTCACCATTTTGACAGGACAGTGTTTCATTTTGAGTTTTGTTTGTTTCAAAAGCACTGTTCCATTTCATTTTGTCTAAGCTGTTTTGCCCACAGGTTATAATGGGGAAACAAAACTGCCTATAACTTCGTCATTTTTTCCAGTTTTGGATGAAACAGCAGGGATGGTAGCCCCTTCTGAGGGCCTGAATCCTGCCAAATTGCAAGGAGATAGTTGCAGGAGTTTCTGGGAAACTGCACCTCAGGATGCTGACAAGCAATACTAGTGACATGGGTGGCAGTGTGTGTGTGTGTGTGTGTGTGTGTGTGTGTGTTAAGTAAGACAGGGGGGAAAACAGCAGGCATGCTAGCCCCTTATGAGGACACAAAGCCTGCCAGTTTTCAAGGAGATAGGTGAAGGGGTTTCTGGGAAACTGCACCTAAGGCTGCTGACAAGCAAAACTTGTAACATGTGT
>NW_017728912.1:10062166-10113208 GCF_001723895.1 Crocodylus porosus | reverse complement strand
TCAGGATGCTGACAAGCAATACTAGTGACATGGGAGTGTGTGTGTGTGTGTGTGTGTGTGTGTGTGTGTGTGTTAAGTCACAGTGGGGTAAAAACTGCAGGCATGCTAGCCTCTGCTGGGGACACAAAGCCTGCCAGTTTTCAAGGAGATAGGTGAAGGGGTTTCTGGGAAACTGCACCTAAGGCTGCTGACAAGCAAAACTTGTAACATGTGTAACTGTGTGTGTGGTAAGGCATGCCCTCACTGTTGCTGGGGCCTCTACATGACATGGTTGTGTGCCCCAGTGAGGTCTCCTTCTCCCCTACAGGCTCATCCCAGTCCACCACTTTAAATGACAACAGGTAGTAACTTAGTAAGCAGCACAGTAGCACCAGCAGCATCTCAGGCAGCCAAACTATCACAGAGCTTTTCTTTCCTTTCCTGCAGGAGCTTCTTCTCCAGCAGCTTCTCTCTGCCAGTCCCAGCCCTGGGGCTTAGATGTGCCCAGGGCCCTGCATCCCTCCAATCAGGTGCTAAGGGTGTTGGTCTAAAGGTTTTGGTCTGAGGATATGGCACTGTTGGTGTTGGTCTAAGGTCTTAGAGTGGGAAGGAGTAGGACGGAGCTTGGGCTCCCCCCTTGCTCAAGAAGCCAAACCTGAGCTGGCTTCAAGGGACACTGTAAGAGACTAAACAAGGCTGCAGCATCCCAAGCAAGCACCTCCTGGATTATACCCAGGTAGAGCGCTGAGGTAACGCAGCTATTCTGCTTCCAGTAGCAAACTCAGTCATTCAGCGTTCACTTGAGTTTCCCTTCACAGCACTGCATTGTGCTGCACAGACATCCCATTAGTACTGATCAACTTGGAAGCTCTATGAAGTTATTTGATTTATTTTACAAATTTTGAAAAAAATGACTTAACAGCATTAGATAGACATTGATGACACTAAATATTGTATTTAGTACCCATTCATTTTCAGACAATTTCCCCTTAGAATAATTATGGGAAATATACTTCAGTCAAATGCAAGTTATTAGGCTCAATACAGGAATAATGGGATGAAAGTCTATGTCTGTGGGATGCAGGAGGTCAGGATGGATGATTTAACGGTCTCTTCTAACTTTACAATCTATGAATAAAATATCTTCTGCAGAGAGACCTATTTCACTCTTGTAGAATGAATGCTTCCATTTCTTAGCTCTTCTCTTTTTAAGCATAACCTGATCAACTGTACATTCAGCATTTTTCATACTTTTCCCTGAAGTAAAAACCTTCTGGCTAATATTATCAAAAGTGACCACTGATTTTGGGAACCAATCTTGAGACATCAAAAGGCATGATTTTTGCAGGTAATGAACTCCTGAAAATCATACTGAAATCAAAAGGAACTGTCAAACACGTCAGATAACCAAGCCCAGGTGTTTCAAGTTAGAATAAAAAACTAGGGCATCCAAAATGGTGATCCCTTTAAAAAATGTTGATCTTGTTATCTGCTAAATTCTTATTCTTTCACTCCTACAGATTTTCATCCTCTTCAAAATTAATATTATTTTTCTATTGACACCCAATGGGGGCAGAGCATTATCTGTATCTTGTCTGTAGATAGTTTGACTTTCTTTCCACTTTCATTGCATTGCAATTTGTAACAGTGAATTAAATGCTAGATTTTACCCATGTGCATGTAATGCACCAATAGAAATCTTGTGGCAAGATGTGAGAATTCATTCTTTCCCACACTGAGGCTATCTTACTACTGAAAAACTCTTCTGATATTGTGTTCTCTGGTTTCCAAATGAGAGCATTGCCAAAGATATTGTTCAGCGCAATGTAAAACATTACACCTAAAAAGTCTGAAGCAGATTGAAGTTAAATAATTGCATCTAAAGCAGCACACTCATATGGTACAAATGTATATATTTATCAAATTTCTTGCTCTTTTGAAAGTTCTGTTTTTAAATGATAATAATTCTTGAAATTAAAGCTGGTTTCCATTACTTCAGTATGTCAGAAACTTGAGTGAGTGCTATGGCAGCTCAAACCATTTCCCCATTTCCAGACACAGGTGCTGGTTTAGAGTGGGGCAGGGGGAAAAAGTCCTTCTCTCAAGCCCACAGCTGCCATAGGGTCCCCAAAGCTTGTTGGTACAGCCATACATGCTGACTATGCGGTTGTTAACTGTGCGGTCATTTAGCACTTGCATACCTGAGTACTAAATGACTGTGCAGTTACTGGAATTACTGCACAGTAGTGTTCCTGCATGGCTTTGTGGTGATGTGTACTTCACAGTAGCTCATTATTACTGGGCAGTAGCTCGCTACTACTGTGCAGCAGTGTCATGTCATAGTTTGTGCCGTGCGACACTATTGCATAGTAGCAAAGAGCTACTGCTTAGTATGCATTTTGTGTAGACACAGCCTGTATAGATGAGAGAAGCCAGGAGGCCTGCAGAATTTGGTTGGTGATGTCACAGATATTTTGCATATATTTCCTAACCTTCACATTTGTGCTCCTAGCACGACGCTAGAGAATCAGCACTGGTGATTTTAAATTAAAGGAAAATTAACTTAGAATGGTGTGAGGAAAATTATTCCAAATAATGTCAGCAGTTAGATAATGAATAAGCCCAACAAGAAAGATTGCTAAGGCATCATTAAGAAATGTTTTAAACTAATTACATATATGCAAACATTTAGGGAATGGTAAGGTATGCTAACTGCAGATGTCTTGTCAGGGGAATATAACTGATGACCTGTTTCGCAGCACCAGCTTCTCTGACAGAGAGAACCAAGGGAGGCTAAATTCCTACTGTCATTCTCACCTTAAAAAGGCTTACTCATGTGCTTAGTGAATAAAATTAGGATTGCTACTTATTTGTTATCATAGAGCTTTTAAAGTATATTAAATAATTGATACATCTACATGTGCAATTAATGGTTATGAATTTACTGTGCAGCAAATTGCTTCACAGTAAACTACTCCAGGGTGCACAGTCTACACATGCACACAGGTCAGGAGCAAACTGAGGCGAGGTGGAGCTGTTTAGGTCTGAAGCAGCCAAGGGGAGCTCCAGGCTCCAGTTAAAGCTGGCCTGGTGCCAGCACCACTCTTTAAAAAGCTGCCCAATGCTTTGTTACCTGACCACATACTTCTCTGGCCCCAAGCATTATGTAGGCTGCTGGCATAGCCCTCCAGGATGCAGTCCCAAGAGCCTGTGCCCATTGCCCCATAGATGCTCCTCACCCTCCCTGCAGCAGCAGTGACCAGTGTGACGGCCTTCTGCTCGCTGCCATGCTAGTCGCATTCCACACCCGCACTGACCACCGCCTGGCCCTGGTGGGCTTTGACCCAATCGCCCCACCCTGCCATGCAACTCTGCACCTGGGTCCAGGGCCCAGTCTGTGCCCCGCCATACCTGGGCCATCAGCTAACAGCCCCTGGGTACACATGTACATGGCTAGCTCTTAGCATCTCCTGAGTCTTACCCTCTTTTTTTAACAGAGCAAAGATAGTGACCCTGGAATGTTCAGATTATTCATGTTTTTTCCTTGGGCCCTAGCTTTGTAGTGAGATCGGATAATCCTGAATGGGAATTTAACCATCAGCAGCATGGTCTAGAGTTGTTACCAGTTACTTAAAAGCCAGGTGACTGTTGAGCCATGCTAAATTCAAATGTAATCAAACATTGCAACGCTATCATAGATGCATTTTCTCATTGCTAGTTTCAGTCTTGATGAAAAACACGTTTTTCATTGAGAATTCTACAGAAAATAATATCATGAATGCTAAGAGTCATTTCTGCCTCCTGGTGTGCTAGGGTACCTGAGCTGATTTGCAGGATTTTACCTCTATTTTTGCAGAGGCTGCACTTTCTCCCACTTTCTTTGGCAGCTACTCTTTGTACATATACAATAGGAGAATGAGGTGGGACATGGTACCATTTAATTTCCTGGGGCAGGAGGATCCAAAAATTGATTTCTGTTATATTACTATAGCTCCTAACAACTCATCCTAAATTTTAATTACTGAGACTTATAGTAAATTACCTCCAAGAAATATATATTCTTCTTAATATTTATCACTATGCTCAAATAACAAATACACTTGAGAAAGTATTTGCTGAATTTAGTAATTTACAACAAACCTTGTTCACTACAGAGCAAGTGAAAAGCACTGGGTTTTTTGGAAGCAGGGTTTACTAAATATGGTTATGAATTAGTTCCTTTTCAGAAAGGTTATATGATTCATCTGCTTATATACATTTATATATATTAGTTTAGTTTATAGATAGTTTTAGGAGCTCTAGGGAAAATGTTTTTGGCAAAAAGCCAATTGTAGCTCTTTATTTAAGGGACTCACTTGAAAAACTTTATGCAAACTGGTCTCAGCAATATATTTTTCCAAGCAAGGAAAATATTTTTGCTTTTAAATAATTTTAACAGATGTATGGAAAGCCACACAGTGACTAAATCATCTTTGATTATTCAGTGAAATTAGTTTTCATTGTTAATCAAACTTGAAATCTTAGAGAGTACCTTGAAGATGGTTGTGAGGCAACCCTAATAAAATATGTCTAAGCAGGAATCAATAACTTTCATATTTCATAAAATCAAGTGAAATATATAATGCAGTGAAATAAAGAAAAAATGAATGTTGCATATGTAACATATAGTCCTACTCATTACAGCTGTACTATTGAGAAATCAATGATTTTAGTTATTTAGAATCAGTTTTGCTCACTGTTCACTCCAAATCCTAGAATATGCCATGTAGGCAGGAAAAGGGTGCGCTATCTACGGAAGTAAGCAAAAGAAACAGAACCATTTCATGCAGGAGTGTGCACCTTCTGCTCGTTACTGAGGACATATCTGTCTGTCTGTATTCACAGTCCAAGTAACATACCAGTGAATCTGGACACACTGAAAATATCAGCCCCTGTTGAATAAAATACACCGTCTTCTCCATGCACTTTTGAGAGCAGAACCCTTCTTCTTCAAGTGTCTTTGGCTACATGCAGGCATTCCTAAGACCTGATTTATGACCATGTGGTTTAGTTTAAGTGGCATGATCATAGATCAGGTCCCTGCTGATGCACTAACCACGGATGATAATTCAGAAATTGTGCCCTTAAACAGCTGGTGTGGTGAGGGCAGGGTTTGGCGATGGAGGAGCTCTGTGATGAGATTAGATAGCTGGAGGAATTGTGTTAAGAAACAACAATTTGCTTCCCAATATTCACTTTTCCCTTTGGATTTTCTTTTAACATCAAAGGCACGGTGGGCTAGAACAAAAGAGGATGATCAGGATCTGAGTGGCAGGATTATATACATTCCTACAGAAAGCACTAGACTTTCACAAGAGGAAATATCTGTAAATCGCAATCAGGCGTCTGCTCTGGCTTTGTGGAAAAAAAAAAAAGTTAGAAAAAATGTAAAGTTACAATTAAGCCCTAAATAATTGACCAAAAGTTAATTAATCCTGAATATTGAGTCCAAAAGTTAATTAACCCTAAATAAATTCAATTAATCCTAAATACTGAGCTCTTCACACAACAGATGGGCAGGGAAATACTTTGGGGAGAGCTTGGACCCCACAAGTGAGACATTCAGAATGACAGCTTGTTTAAGAATTCTTCTGGGACTTGAGCATAAGCTGGTGTGCTGAACTCTCTGGCACTAGGATTTCATAATCAGAAATGTGAAAATATCTACAGTTAGACATGGATTTGTGCATATGTGTTCTACCTGTATGATACATTTAAGCATGTAAGTCCTTCTGTGGATCTAGCCCACGTGCAACTTGATTCATTAAAGTAATTTCATTAATATAAATGAGTTAATCACTCATGTGTCTGCGTTTTTACAGAATTGGGACTCAAGTAACCACATTCAAAAGGACTGAAATGGAGTTGAAGCACCAATTGGTGACTTAAATATTTCCGTGCAAGGTAATGATTGTCAGAACTTTCTATTAAATAGATAAGAAACTGAGTGAAAGATATGGTGGGGGTGTTTATACACAAGCAGCAAGGCTGGTCCAACATGCTGTAATTACAGCGCTTTGGAGCAGACTTGATTAATTGACTCTGCTGGAGCATGGTAATTCCTGTGCTCCAGCAGCCTCCAGTGTCTCATGTATCAGCATCCCTGTGCTTCTAAATGGTAGTGGAAGCACTTCATTAAAACCTCGAGTGAGTTTTAGATGAAGCGCCCTCACCACCATTTTAAAGTGTGGGGATGCATATACATAAGACACACTAGGAGTTTTAGAGTGGCCGTCAGAGACACTTTAATTAAAGTTCCTCACCCACTCCCAGAGCACATGTATAAATGCCCTTTATCTCTAAATTTCTGGCACAGTGCTCAGAAGCAAAAAAAAGCAAACTAAACTTGAATGTATAAACAGACATATCAAATGTGTCAAAGGAAATCATACTAAGACTTACAGATGAAAGATGAAGCCATATTTGGCTTATCAACTGTGCAATTCTATGACAATTGTGTGGAAAACTGTGCAATTTTATGGTACCTCATTGTATAGAAGATATACCAGAAACTGAGACAATAAAGCAGAGATACATATCTGAAGGAGATTTGTATCTGCAAGGACCATTTGGGTATGTCTATAGCACAGAAGCCATGAGTCTTGGTTAAGCTGTGTCTCAGCACAACTTGCCCACCCAGTCATACTTGCAGGCCCAAAATATGGAAATATGCTTCTTCTTGGGATATCCCTATATACAGGTTTCTTGAGAACATAGTCTCCAGTGTTGCCACTGATGATGACTATATAGTTGTCTAACCAGCATGTTTCTGAATCTGGAACATGTGGAACATCTGTTAAGTAGGCAGGTGGGTTATGGTTGGGAATATGCTTGCTGGAACATGCTCTGTGAACAGTATAGACATAACCCTGATTAACCACGTAAAATGATTTGAAATTTCCAGGAGTGAAGAAAGAAGAAGAAATCCTTCTGTGGGTAGTCCTTCTGCTGGAAAAGAACCAAAAGCGAGCTTTAAGAAAGGTAATACAAGGTGTCATTTTACATTTTCTGTACAAATGGGAACATATTCGTTCTCTCTGCAGCAGCAGTGATGAGGTTTGGGAGGCTAGTTTTAGATGAGAGGGTCCACAGCTCAGTAAAAAGACTGGCTAAAATCTGCAAACAGAAATAGTAGTTCCTACCTCTAGTTTAGTTGTAAGAATTTCTTTTTCCAGTAAACAGGTTTTTTTTTTCAATACTCACCTGTTTCCATGTGTAAGATCCCTTCAGTCTGAAGAATTATAATCCTGCTTTTTGGTTGCATTTTTGTCTTATAGTTGTCTGCCCTTATTTTTGGTTTACTTTTGTTTTCTGTCTGATCAGAAGACCTGACACAGATGGAGAAGGAAGCTCCTTCCAAGCAAGAGCTAAAGAGAATCGCATCTCACCTCCTGATCTAGTCTGCTAGCCCTCTTAAAGTCGCTTAAAAGATATCATTAAAGTTAAGAGCCTCAGTTATTTCAATTCTAACATCAAAGCACACTAAAGAGCCTCTGATTAATCTTTAAATTGGGACATACTATTTTCTTTCTTTTCCTGAACATTGGACACATCTACATGAGACACTTTGAGATTAGAGGAAATTACTACATACCATCTAGTTTACTGCAAAATGCTTATTGCACAGTAATTTCCTCTAATCATGAGTAAATTTGCTACCTTTAAATACAAGTAGCAAATTTATTCATGAATACTTACTGCGCAGTATGTCATATGTAGATAGCTAACCAGAGGCAAATTTGCTCCTGGATGCAGCAGGGGTCAGGAGGCTGCTCCAGTGAGCTGCCTTCTGCCTGAGTGGGCTCTGCCACCAGAGCCTGGATGGAGACAATGTCCCCTGCCCCAGTAGCAAGGAGCTCACTCCCATGCCCCACTCCACAGTCTTGGGGAATCCCTGTCCAGGAAGGGGCTTGCTGCTAGCTATCCCACTAGCAGATTGGGACAGGGGGCTGGGAGCTACCTCTCCCCTCCAGCTCTTTCCAAGCCCCCTACCCTCAGTTGGGGAGCTGGGGCTGGGAGCCCCCTGCTTCTGCAGCAGGGGGACATTGTCCCCAACCAGGCTCCAGTGGCAGGGGCCACAGCAGCAGCAGGCAGCTCCCAGGGGCAGGGAGCAATCTGCCAACGCCTGCCAGAAGACTGCTGTATCCTGGCCCTATGCTCCCTGCTAGACCTTGGGCTAGCACTCGGAGGAAGCCTAGAGATCCCCCTGGCTGCTGCAAGGCTAGAGGGGGCAGGAGCAGATTGCTGCCATGAGCAACAAGTCTGATTCTGGTTCTCTGCATGTGTAGACACCTACCTGGGGTTTTATTCTGCAGTAAATTTCTCTATAATGAACCCAACCCAGAGCATCTGCACATGTAGATGTGCCTACTGTGCAATATAATTCCATTCTTTACTTCACTGAATTTACTTTTGTGTCAGTTATTTATAAAGTTATTTTTTCATGGGGTTCATCATCATCCTGGTTTTTATCTTAAACATTTTCCACTTGAAGGAAAAAACTAAACTTTCTGCACGTTTCTCCCATCCACCTTTAAGCTCTTGTTAACAACAAGTATTCACTAATTTAGTCTCCAACATTCGAAAAAGTAGAAAGGTTGGTTAAAAGATGGTTTGTCATGGTTTTGTGTGTGATCTTATCAGACTGGCCTTTCCTTTCCAGATGTCGTAGTTTTATGTGGTATAAATGATACTCCCATTACCAGATGGTATGAGAAAGAAACAGCTTCAGGGAGGTATATGGTGTTTAATTCTGCACATCCAGTGTCTATAAGGAAAAAAAAAAGAAAGAAAAGGATGTTTCTTTATTTTATTTTAAATCTGGTCAGTATAGTGTCTGAATTTTGGAATACACATTTGGGAATAGAAGCCTTTAACTGACTGAATGCACACTTGACCAGATGTAGCCCCTTCTTAATAGTCAACAAACCAGACCACCAATAAAATAATTCAAAATAGTGGCAATCACACTGCTGCTATTCTCATCATAACAAGGGCAACTGTGCATAAACACTATAAGGGTCAAATTCAGTTCTCATGTATATTGGAAACATTGTCAGAGCTACTCTGTTGAAGGAAGGGGATTTGTTCTGGATTTTCACAAATTAGCTGACAGCTAAATTTGGTTTTAAATTTATCTGTACAGAAAAGCACTTACTGGGCGAACGTAGGTAATTCAGCAAATGTTAAAAGACTCTTTAATTGTACCCTAATGCCATAATGACTTCAGCTCTCAGATAATGGTATAGTTTGGAATTGTCATTGAATTTAAAAGAAGCTCAGCGTAGAGATCTGGGAGCATCCAGATGAGCATGGGTGTGTGGTGCACAGACTTGTCTGCAGTGCCACACACCACATGTTCAGGCGCTCCTCATGCTGCTACTTTGCAGTACAGGGGTTTTTTTGAGTTATTTTGACCATTGCCAAAAAAAAGCAGGGCAGCGGATGTAGCAGTAGTGTACACCACCCAAAACCAAAGTCTGGCTGACTGGAGCCACACCCCAGCTGCTGGCCAGGCTTCCTGCCATTGTTACAGCTCTCAGAGGCCCCCAGGATACCAGGTAAGGCTTTTGGGGTAACTTGCCACATGCCAGAGTGTGTATGGTATAGGTGTTCTCCAGGGACAAGTAGCAGAGGTATAAGGAGTGCTGCTGCTACTTATCTCCAGGGATGCAAATATTCCTGCTCATCTGGACATGACCTTGGAGGGCAGATTGGCTCCATGAAGGGCCAAGCTGCCAGTTTCCTAAAGGTTAAGGGTTCTTATGCTTCTTTAATCAGAGTTCCCTTGGAAATGGTTGCTGAGTCAATTAATAATTAAGCAGAACATTATCTTAATTGCAAATCCTATGTTATTTTTCATAGAAATAGTGACAGAAACAATGGGGTGTAATATTTAACTGGATTAGTGTGGAAACTAACTAAATATGGGCCAATGGGCCAAATTCAGATCAGAATAGGGGAACGACCATCAGGCTTAGGGCAAGCAGAGCAGTCTCCTATTCTTTTCCCATTGCTGTCAAAACAGTGGGTAGGTGAATCTATGATAAGGAAGGCTGGTGGGACCTGGTCTTGTTTCATTTCTTGAGAACCTGATGTAAAGTAAAGCAGTTTCCAGGATCTTCTCAGTTGTGTTTCGAACATGAACAAATGATGGAGAGCAGGTTCCTTGAAAGCCATCTTTCTGTCCTTCTCTGATTCTACCCTATCCATTAGAAACATTTACCTCTTGTTCCAAATGTAATATGCTGGTTACCCTACTGGTCAGAGCAGGAGTGAAAGTTTAGGGAGATAGTCAGTTAGTATTTTTAATTATATATTGCTTATATAAAAATAATCAATAAAAAGTCTGTAATAGAGTTCAGAAAGATTTAAAATAGTAACATGTATATAAGGTCACATCTTTTCTAAGGCAGTGTAAAATTATATTTTAAAGATTAAATATTTCAGAAATTCATAAAGTATAACTCTATCCTGCCTTCTGCCTGACTTCAGACTAATATGGCTAACTGCTTTTGTCTTTTCTAAACTGATTTTGAAGTCTAGTTCATTATGTGATATTTACCCCTTTTTATCTTTTCATGGAGTTTTGTTTTACAGAAGTCATAGACAAAGGGCTGAAAGGGGCCTCCAGAAGTCATGTAGTTCAACCTCCTGCTTGAGGCAAGATCATCCATATCCAAACTATCTCATACAACCATAATCTGAACCCTACATGAGACTGGATGTGGATGTGAGTTGCATGAGTTTTGGATTGGAGTGAGGAAGAGGTGTGTAGCATCAGCCTCATTCTCTCATCTGAGCCAATTGGTAACCTGTGGCAGGACAATGTCAGGACATCTGGAGATTGGCTCAAATGCAGTGGATGACGAGGACATGTTTTGTGCCTTGTCCTTCTCTGTGTGATCCACGACACATTGCTGTACCACCATCACGGCCATTGGACTGTACAAGGGTCTTGTCTGCCCAGGCAGCCAGAGTCAGACTTTGCATGCAATAATAGTTGTGTCCCTATCTCCCTACAGGTTTAGAGACTGACTGGGTACCCACACCTGGTTTGGCCCACCCATTGAGGCAGTTTACTGGGGTGTGGCCACTGTTGCATGCAGACAGCTGCTTGGAGCTACAAGAGAGAGTTGGACGCTGGTGAGGATCAACAGAGGAAGAGTCACTCAGGCAAGCATGAGTGAGAGGTGCTACCTCTCCCAGACACCCCAGACAACCCTCCTTTATGCCTGTAAAACCTGGACCATCTAACAGCATTGTACCAAGAAACTAAACCACTTCCATCTGTGCTGCCTGCGAAAGATACTAAAGATCAAGTGGTAGGACAAGATTCCAGACATTGAGGGTTTCAGAAGATCACCTCTCCCCAGTATTCATGCTCTACTGAAACTGGTGCAGCTAAGATGGGCCTGCCACCTTTCAAGAATGCCTGACACTCACATGCCAAAGAAAATCTTCTATAAAAAACTGTCAAATGGAGTATGCTTTTGCGGTGCACCAAAGAAGAACACCCTAAAGATGTCCCTAAAGAGTTTTGGCTTCAACCCAGAGCCATGGGACCAAATCGCTCATGACTGTCCATCCTGGAAGTCATCAGTCCCGAGTGGAGAGCTGGCCTTTGAGAAGAGGCACATGGCCAGGGTAGTAAGAAAGTGTGTGGCCAGGAAAACGAGGACCTCTCATGTCCAGTCCTCATTGCTCTCCTGCCCCTGCTGCAGCAGATTGTTCAGGGAAAAGACTGGGCTTATAAATCATCTGCATACCCACGTGACCTGGCTTCCACCCCTCCTCTCTCATTCCTTTTCATCTTTCTCCTTTCTCCTCCCTTTTCCCCTTTCTTTTTCTTTTCCACTTCTTCTCGCTCTCTCTCCTCGCCTTCCCCTCCCCACCCTGGCTGGATGTAGTCATCTTTGCTTGTGAAGAATGAACAACACATAAGACCACCCTCAACCCTGACAGAACATAGACCTGAGATCCTAACCTGTCACAGGTAAAGCAGGGGAACCATAGCAGCCAATGGTCTGCTTCTATAAAAGTCTTGTTCCCATAATTTTTTTTCTTTAAGCTCTAATATTCTTCAGTGCTCAGGAAGATCTTGGAGAGAATCATCAAGGAGCACATCTGTGGGGGGCCAGCAGGGGAGATCATGCTCAGGGACAATCAGCATGGGTTCATCAGATGCAGGTCCTGCCTGAGCAACCTGGTTGCCTTTTATGACCAGGTGACTAAATCCCTGGATGATGGTGTTGCCATGGACGTAGTCTTTCTAGACTTTAAGAAGGCCTTTGACACTCTCTCACCCCAGCCTCGTCAGTAAATTAAACGACTATGGCATTCATGCCTACACAGTTGGATGGGTAAAAAATTGGCTGGTGGGGCGCACGCAGAGAGTGGTGGTGGATGGGTTGTACTCAACCTGGAGAGATGTGAGCTGTGGGGTACCCCAGGACTCGGTCCTCAGGCCTGCACTGTTTAACAACTTCATCAGCGACTTGGATAAGGGGGTGGAAAGCACGCTGTCCAAGTTTGCTGATGACACTATGATGTGGGGTGAGGTGGACACACTTGAAGGGAGAGAGAGGCTGCAAATAGATTTAGACAGACTACAAAAAAGGGCAGATGAGAATAGGATGGGGTTCAGTGTAGACAAATGCAGGGTGCTGCACCTTGGGAGAAGGAATCCACAGCATACAGGCTGGGGAGTTCCCCTCTTGAAAGCACAGAGGCGGAACAGGATCTTGGAGCCATTATTGACTCCAAGATGAATGTGAGCTGCCAATGCCAGACCGCAGCCAGCAAGACCAACCATACCTTGTTATGCATCCAAAGATGCATCTCAAGACGGTCCAGAGAGGTGATAATCTCCCTCTATATGACTTTGGTCAGGCCGCAGTTGGAGTACTTCATCCAGTACTGTGCAACACACTTTTAAAAAGGATGTGGCCAGCTTGGAGAGGGTTCAGAGGAGGGCCACCCAGTTAGTGAGAGGGCAGCAGGACAGGCCCTATGAGGAGAGACTGAGGGACCTGAACCTGTTCAGCCTCAGCAAGAGGAGGCTGAGGGGAGAACTTGTGGCTGCCTACAAACTCATCAGGGGAGATCAACAGCAAATAGGTAGAGCCCTTTTCTTCCCAGCACCACCTGGGTGATGAGGAACAATGGTAATAAGCTGATGGAGAACAGGTTTAGGCTAGAGATCAGAAGAGAATTTTTTAAGGTTAGGGTGGCCAAAATCTGGAACGAACTTCCCAGGGAGGTGGTTCTCACTCGTACCTTGGGCAAATTCAAGAGGAGGTTGGATGATCACCTGTCTGGGGTCTTGTGAACCCAGCATTCATTCCTACCTGTGGCAGGGGGTCAGGCTAGATGATCTGTTCAGGTCCTTCCTGACCCTAGCTACTATGAAACTATGAATATCCTCAAGGAAAAAGTATGCAAAATGAAAAATACCGTTTAAAAAAAATATGGTAAGTCATTAATCTTAATCCTGAGGATGAATGCCACCAAATTCTAGTAGTCTTTTGTGTCTTTGATTTTCTGCTTATCTCTTTTTCCACTGACCTCTTTCATGTGCAACAATATTTCTCCTGTGATTTTTTTCCCGGTTGCCATGTGAGGTTTTTATAGTGGGAATGTATGAGAAACTGGCAAAGGGGCAACTGTGGGGGCACAAAGTTAAACCTTAGGTTAAGGTGTTAATTGAAATGAGATGGGGTTTTTTGTTTTTTGATTTCTCCAGTAAAGGAGACAGTGACAGATGCATACTTTTCAAATTTAGTGAAAAAATAGTTGAATTAATACAGCAGCGGATGAAAGGCCTGGCACAGTACCCACTAAAATAAGATGAAGGACTTCCACTGACTAACATGATGAGAATCAGGCCACGTGGGAGAATGGCCTGCTATAGCAGCAGGTATAGCAAAAGCAGGAAGATGAACACAGAGAAGGCAGATTTTTTTGGAGGGGAGGGGTATATAAGATGATCTGCTGTAAAGGTGCATACAAATGAGAAAAAAGGATCGTAGGGCTGAGGGTTTATTTGCTAGAATATTCTGAAAAGAATGCAGGAACATTAGTCTGCCTTCTGGAGGAAAAGAAGGTGCACCACAGATCAGATTGCTACAATTAAAATTATTATGATAGGGAAAAGAAAGTCTGTGGGTGTCTGTTTGACTTTAGGCAGCTTTAATAGTCATACTTTGGAATTTCTGAATCTCTCTGGAGGTACTGTGATAGCTTTTGAACACTGAAGGCATTACTAGAGTAAAGAGTTTGTGAAAATTTCACAGAAATAAGGATGTTACTTATCCTGTTCTTAGAAAATCTGCTCCCAGACATAATTATGGTCCATAATACCAACAATCCTTGATAGACAAACTGAAAAAAAATTATATGCTATAGAGAGTAAATACAATGGGGCCACTTTTTCATTTGTCTGTCATGGTTCAGTAGATATAACTTTCCTTTCTTTTTTTTTTTGCCTGCATTTTTTCCATTACCAATTGGGGGGAGGGAGGGGGCGGCGGCAATCCCCTGTTAGATACTACAGAAAATCCCTGAACCCTATGCTAGCTCCTGCTTTACCTGTGAATATATAGAAATCTTCTTTCTGTTTGGTCCAGTGCCAAACAGAGGCTGGCTAATACCAAGGATTCAGACCAACATGATTTATGTAGAAACACTGTCTATTTTGGCCTGTTTGTCAGGTCAGTGAGAATCTCCTGTTTGGCTTAATACAGCAGCTTTGCTAGCCAGCAGCAGTTCAAGATAGTATGCTATCCTAGAGACTCTGTTTCCTTTTGCAACCCACTGCAGTCATCAAGGAGGTTCATATGTTTCCCATCTGTAGAAAAGCTCAGGTATTTACCAACATATCATGTAAAAATATATATATATATATTTACTTATCTTCTGATAGAATACCTGCTTTATTCATCTATTGGCTTTGCTTAGTGGGCAACACTGTAGTAGACAAGCAGTCACAGACCTTAATTAACTCATCCTTACAAGCAAAGTAGGCTAGTTTTATTCATCTCATTTACAGTTATGGAAATGTGGGCTTTATTTGTAGAAGTCTGAGAGAGAGCACCGATTATCTGAAGTGGGAAATTAAGATTGAAGTGTTTCTGTATAATTTTTAAATTGAAGATTTTATTTTATTTTTTTTGCTGGAGGTTGGGTGTTACTGAATTGTGAAGGGTAACACCTACCTGTCATCTAGGAAAAACCAATTGAGCTTATTTATAAGATAGATAGCTGAAACAAAATGGCAACTTCATGTGCAAGGCTGAAGTAGGAGTTTCATCCATGTGAAGAATTTTTCTTTTGGTGTGAGTGAAAATGCTCAGGGTATTGTTTGATGAAGCTGAATGTGTGTATGTGTGTGTGTGTGTGTGCGCGCGTGCATGAACTCACATGCACAAGAAAGCGGGAGTGTGAGAGAAAAGAGCAGCGTGGACATATCTAAAACATGCAGAGAGGGTTATAAGGAAGCTTAAAAGAAACCCAGAGAAGCACTTGTAGCATTACCAAGAGAGAAAGCTGAGCCAGAGATTTCTGGTAGAGTGCTGATGGGAAAGAGAGTTGGAGCTGTGACAAAAGAAACTGTTGTTCTGTTTGTTATTGTAAATGACTGTGTTCAGGGAAACAGGACTATATGGGGCAGATTGGGCAGGGCGGGAGGCATAAATTGGATTCCTGGTCCACCTAAAGTTTAAAAACAACTGCTTTACAGTGGCAGCACCGTTTCTATTCAACAACGAAGAAGATAGTTGACTTCATGGCTCATTATAATCTATCTGATTCCTTCTAAACTCTTAATTCCATAGGTGTTGGTGGCCCTTTTAATAGTCGTGATGTTCTGTTAACCAAGCTAGCCTTTCTTTTGCAATTTTGCTGCCCATTAGCTACTCCTGGTAATACATCTCCTGTTTCACTGCCCTGTTGACTGTTTTTAACTGTAGCTAAAAACATTAACTCAGGTGCAGAAGCTTTAATTCAGGTGAACATTAACTCAGGTGAGGAAGTACCATATTTACCTGGACACAAGATGACCCTGAATGTGAGATGACCCCCTAATAATTAGATTGGACACACAGAAAATTTATAAATTTATAAACTATAAATTTCCAAGTATGGAAACTAATTACTGGGGGATCATCTTAAATTCATCCCACCCACCACCCTGCAGGTGGGAGGTGGGAGAGGCGATGAAGGGGGCAGTAACAAAGCAAGTGGTGGGGAACACATAGTGGGAGAGGCAGTATTGGGGCAAAGGCTAGGGCAGGCACAGGGATGGTAATGGGGCAGGCAATAAGGGGATTGGGAGGTAGGTGGTAGGAACAGGCAGTTTGACGGCAGTGGGGCAGGCAATGAGAGAAGCAGGCAACTTGCCACCCTGCTGCCAGCTGCCCTCATTTACCCACTATTGTGCCTCCCCCCACAAAGCTTCAGGCTACCTTGATTCCCCTTTCCCTATTCCCTCTTCCTCCCCCTTCCATGCTGCTTCTGCCCCCTGCAGCTTCAGGTCTTTTCTCCCTTTTCTCCCAACTTCCCCCCTGCTTGCTTCTCCACTCCCCGCCCCTTATCTTTGTTATGTGCTGGCAGGATCCATCCCTGCTGCAGCCTGGGACAATTAGCATGGCTCTAACCCAGCCCAGTAGCAACAGTGTAGAGTCAGCATTTCTGTTCCAGCCCAGCCCTGTAGCAGCAACACTGTCTCTGTGCCACTGCTTTCATGGGGCTGACCAGGAACCATGCTCTGTGCCCCAGGCTGCAGCAGAGGCAGAGCCTGCCAGGAAGGAGCAAAGATAAGGAAGAGTGCGGCAGGGGAGGCCAAGCTGCAGCTGTTGCTCCATCTCCAACCCTGAGCCATAGCAGCTGCCTGCCACCCCCCTGCTGCCTCATGCTCAAATATAAGGTGAGGAGCCTTGGGAGGGGGACTTCATCTTCTAATCAAATAAATATGGTAGCTTTCAGTGAATCACTGGATACAATATCATATGCTTACAAGGGCTAGATTTTGTTTTATGAGTCTCAAATACAAAAGATGTACATTTAATTCTTATAGCAACAGAACTAATGAAACAACATCTTTTGGTTATTTTTGCCTGGTTTATTGTGTTTTTATGCATACTATGATATAGCAAATTAATGCACATTCCAAAAAGTTATATTTCTTTTTGCTGCAATCTTAAACTGAATAATATAGCCTTGATCCCCTAGCTTATTAGTAAAGCTTCTAGTTTCTAGTAACAGGAGAAAATGTGTTGTGCTATGTATGAGGCACCATGTAATATGCACCCCCCTTTTAAAAATCTTAGATCTGGCCATGTGACTATATGTATACCTTTGTAAATAAACAGGATTAATGCTTCAGTCATCAAATATCCTAATAGAAACAACTTATTGATATTCACTATGTGTTCAAGTTAAAAGGAGTTATATTAATTTACTTTCTTTAAGTTTCTGAATTTCTTTAAATTAAATACAAACGGGGGAAGTGACTACTCCCAAGTACATAAAATGTGTTGTGGTCTTCCTTTAGCTGGAAGTAAAATTATTCATCTTCATTATGAAATCCAACCTGCAAAATGTACCATTTTTCATGTTGCAAAAGTAATATTCCCTTTCCTTCAATCAATAATTTTATATGCCGTGGGTTTGTCTTCATGTCTAATGAACATACTCAATGCTGTGAAGTCTTTGCTTATGTTTCTTTGTACTTCAGAACTAATCACTTTTTAAAATAACCATTTATTTTTTCCAACCATAAATACATCACAGCTTAAAAAATGCAAAGTCATAAGAAAAGTGCACATTTCAGCTTGAAGTGATATTCAACACCTTAATTTGATCTGTGTTGCAATCTTACAAAAATGTAACTAAATGAATAAGGAAAGAGCATTACAATAGCACAAAATACTATATCAGTTACTTCACCATAGTGTTCTTGAAGCTGCTTATTTCAATTCTAGTTGCTAATCAAAATAAACTCAGCAATAGATTTACTGTGCATGTGTGTGTGTATTTGATTAGCAACTAGAATTGAAACAAGCAGCTTCAAGAACACTTCCCTGGTGAAGTAACTGATATATATAGTTTTTTGTGCTATTGTAATACTTTTCCCTGATTTATTTAGAGAGAGAGAACGAGAGCTAGGAATTTGTTGTTTTATACAATATCTGTTAGGATCATCTGAGTGGAGGATGCATAAACACTGAAACATTAACAAAGGTAGTGCCAGTTTCTGGGTCCAGAAAAAGTAGCTACTCAAGCAAGACTGGTAGAATGAGGAATCCATAGAGGGGGGGAAAAAGGAAAGGAAAATGAAGGGGGAAAGAAGCTAAACTTACAAAATAAAAGAACTTCCACTGGTCTTAAGAAATATCCAGAAAGGATTGTTGGTAGATATTCATGGAGAAGAAGTTCCTCAAAAGCGATTTATGAACCAAGACGAAAAGCACCCAAAATCTCAAGAGGGAGAAGTACTTCTCTGTCACTTCTACTGGGGTGATGGGGTGTGTACACATGTACTAAGCTGACTTAAAACAAGGTGACTTAACTAAGTTGACTTAAGTTAAGCCATGTCAGAATGTATACCCTTTGACATGGTGGCTATATGAAATTTTTAGTATTTGCTTCTGATTTGGCTGATTTGAGGGGCAATGATTCGATTCGAAGATTTGAATCATTGTCCTGAATTGATTTGGTTGAATCTGATTTGGAAATTGAGCTGCCACTGAATCAGCCGAATTTCCAAATCAAACAGGCCCCATCCCCTGCCCATTCTCCCAGCCCCGTCAATGGCTGCCCTGCCCAGCCTGAGTATCTTGGCTCTTTAAAAAGAAAAAAAAAAAGCCTCACTGGCTGCTGCCAGGTGGGGGGGACAATCCCCACTGCCCCCCACTGTCTCACACTGCATGGGAGGGTTTGCCACGAGCCCTCAGAAGCCCTGACAATCACTGCACTGAGTGTGGGGCTTTTTTTTTTTTTAAAGAAGCAGGAGCTGGGCCTGGACGGGACAGCTATCTACAGGGCTGGGAGAGTGGTCATGAGCAGGAGCTGGTGAACACGGGGTTTTGTTTTTGGGGGTTTTTTTAAGAGACAGGGTCCTGGGGCTAGGCAGGGCAGCCATTGACATGGCTGGGAGAATGAATGGGAGTTGTGGGGCACTCAAGGGATCTAGGGGAGCAGACAGGGTATGGGGCCTGGTGGGGGTACTCCCATGGTCCCCTCCCCCCTCCTCTAGCCCCTATCCTTCCCCCTACTTACCAGCATGGAGTCTAGGTCCAGCTCCCTGCAGTGGTGAGTGGGGACGGTCTGAATCTCCAAAACTCTTGGAACCTTTTCTGAATCAATTCAGAGAGTTTTGAATTGATTTGCAACTTTTTATTGGTCTTCCAATTTGATTTGGATTCTGAGATCTGGCCACCAAATTGGGCTTAATCTCCTCCGAATGGAATCAGCACCCAAAGCTTCGCACAGCCCTAGTGTGTATCCTTTGATAGTTAAGCCAACTTAAAAAAGTCAGCTTAACGGTCAGAAAGTTAATAAGTGTGTACACACCCAAGGATGGTGACCCTGAAAGCTCAAGTATTGATTAGAAAGGACAGTATATATTAACAACTGAATTTCTTGCAGTGCTGGCAATTATGGCTAGATCTCATTAACTATTTGGGCACTTTTACACATGCTCCAGGGGCAAGAGAGTGGCACTTTAATTAGAGAAGGCCCAGAAGGCTGTGTGGACCACAGAGCGACAACTAACCAGAGATAGCCATGGATGAAGAGTCATCAGAAGTCATCAAGAGGGAAGGAGAATACAAAAGCAGAGACTTGAGAGTAAAAATGTGTCCCTCCTTCTCTTCCTTTCTGTCCCTCTCCATTCCTCCACCTTCTTGTCCTTGAGAGGGGTCCCTATCCCTGTCCCACAGGAAGGGTCTCCAAGACCACCATGGACAGAGGGCATACCAGCAGCTCGTCTCATATACCCCCACTGGAGAGGGAATGTGGGTCTTGGCATCCTACCGCCAAACTTTTGACACCTAGAGAAAGAGCCTCAGAGTAGAACCTGTGTCTTGGCCAGATGTACTTTGACTCTGATGACAGCCCTAGGATTTGGTAAATATAAAGAATTGTTTGATTGGTGGTATTGCTTTTTTTCTGTTATCACTGTGTATCAATATTTTTTCCTATCATTTCCTGTTCTCTCTCTTCTTTATATTGCCTAACAAATATTAAGCTCCCTTCTGAACAGTGAAATAACTTCTACTGGAAAAGTGAGAGATTCTCCCCCAAAAATATTTTAGCCTCATGGTTAGGGTACTGCAACAGAAGATGTTGATTTGGTTGAGGTTCTGGTTGAGGAAAAAAGTAAACTTAGCTTTCCCACTTCCTGGGTGAGTATTCTAACCACTACTGTATAAGATTAAAGGTCCAAATACTACTTCACATTCCTGAAAAGAGTGATTCCCACTAAGGTTTTTGAAAAAAAAGATTGCAGTCACCTAACTTTCAAGGAGGGGTTTCTGAGAACTAAAATGGAGGGGAGAAGCTCTCTGCAGCCCTTATGGCTGTCCCCAAGCTCCAAAGAAGGGTAGCACCCTATCTTCAAGGTTTCCTATGTATTTCTTATTTTTATGCAATCTAGGTTTCCTATGTATTTTTCTGTTTTCTTGTAGCTCTAGGTGCCTCTCCATCAATCATTCAAGCTTTTAGGTGGGTTGCTGTTAAGCCTGCTGGCTGTTCTGGATCTCACTTTGTGGGTCCTTAATTGAAAAATGTAAGATGTGAATATTTGAGCTAGAGGAAACTTTCTCTCAGGTCCAGCAGTGTAACTAGAGTAGGCAACTGAGGCAGATGCCCTAGGTGTCAAATTGTTGGGGAGAGCAGGGAAAAAAACCACTGACATCACAGCTGAATGATCATGCCAGTGACATGGTGGAAGCTGGAAGTTGCTACTACCCCCATGTGTTGCAGCTACTCTGTACGCCCAGTTATGTTGTTATGCTTCTTTTCAGGTCTTACTAGTCATCTCTCTTGAGCAGCCAGGCGATGGTGATAAAAAGTAATTGCAGAAGAAGAAAAGGAGGTTATAAATGTACTGTTTTGCGGAAAGCTATAAAAAAAACCCTCTATTGCTACTACTACTAAAATAAATACGTAGTGTTTTCCTGTTTACTTACATCACTTGTAATGGTCATCTTGCATCTCCATTATTGATTATTTGAATAAATAATCAAAATGGTTCTCCTAGCCTTAAAATCCAATGAACATTTTTAATCTGTTTTTGCTGAGGTAACTTATGTTTGCTTTGAATTTCTTGATGCTGGGAGAAGATCCTAGTTTTGTTTGACATCAAAGTAATAAGAGAAAAATAGATTTTTAAAATTTTAATCCAAATCAAATGTAGCAGACTTACCTTTCAGAGCTTGGGTTGAGTCCCAGGCTTGAGATCCTGCTGTTTTGATTGGTGGAACCCATCCACCAATCAGGAGGCAGCAAAAGAAATAACATCACGCCCCTTTCCTGAGGGGTGGGTGAGAAGAGCCCCCCTGGACCTGATTGAAGACAGCAGACTGTCAGGTCTGGAAGACTTGAGGGGTGGAGCCCTGGAGCATATAAAAGGAGTTGCGTGCCCAGCACAAGGGGCAGATGTGTCAGGGACTGAGAAGAGAGAAGAGCGGGGCTTAGAAGAGCTGAGGAGAGCTGCTCAGCAGGGTGAAGCAGTAGCCCAGGAAGAGCCCCTGAAGACTTCTATCAGCAGGGAGCGTGGCATGGCTCCAGTGGTTAGGCTCTTGGTGCGCAGCACAGAGTCCAGACCATGGGAGCTGCAGGAGGCAGGTTGGGTCTGCAACCTCTGGCATGCGGCCAGAGACACGGTGCACAGGCCAGTGCATGGAGCAGGATCTTTGGAGCCTCTGGGGTGGCTCAGGTCCTCAACCCCCAGAACGAGGCTGGGAGCTTGGTGCAGGAGGCGCTGCACAGCGGGTGAGACCCTGGGAGCCGCTTGAGGTGACTTGGGTCTACAGCTGCTGACACAGGGCAGCAGCTCAGTGCAGACAATACAGCCCAGAGGGTCCAGGAACAGACTGAATCCCAGTGCTGCACAAGGCTGTCCAGGCCTCCAACCCCTAGCACAAGGTGAAGCGCCCACTACACACAGCGGTGCTTGTGGCCCTAAGCCAGGACAGTGGCAACAGAGTCTGGCAGCAGGAAAAGCTGGCGGGGAACAGAGCTTGACCTGGAGAACAAATGGCAACCCTCTGGGAAGAAGGAGTAGTAAGTTACCCTGGAGAGAGGGTCCCCACAGGGGACGGACCCCCTGAGAGTTGCAAAGGAGCATCATGTGGGCTGCATCTGGGTGATAGCAGGGGAGCTTAGGAGTCTTTGGGGTCTTCCTCTCCTTTTTCTTCCCCCCTCCTCCTTTCCTGTAGTGGTACCTTGGGAGTGGGGCCCCCGCCCTGGAGGGTACCCAAGTAGTCTAAGGATTGCTGGTTATATTTGTGGACTGTGGATTACAGTCTATGTGAATAATTTGAAGTAATAGTTTATATATGAATAGAGTTAAAAGGTTGCCCGATCAATATCCTTTGGTTGGTTTGTTCTGTTGTTCATCTGTAGTTGAAATGATAAGTGGGTGTGTGTATATGTGCATATGTATGTGTGTGTGTGTGTGTATAAATAAAATTATAGGGCATTTTTTAAATTTGTACATGTATATATAATCTATGTCTTTACCTTTTAATGGTTTTGTTGTAATAATAAATCTGTATACAGTTAAGTATTTGATTGACTGGACCTGACTCTATAGGGGACTGAGGCGGCCACTGGGCTGTTGTGTCCCTCCACAGCACACTGCCCTGCCAATAATTCCCTCAATAATTCCCTACACAAATAATTTCTCCCTCAATTCAAAGACAAGATTTATTTTAAATTTTCTAATTATTTTTTCTAATTATTTTCCCAGCCTTTGATCTTTGAAGCAGAATATTTAATGTTATTAACTGAAAAAGCAACAAAAATGTGAGCAAATGTCTGATTTATCCAGCTTAGATATAGTACCAGAAGGAAAATGGATCTAATGGAAGCTACATTTCTGTGATCTTGTTTTTGGACTAATAGATCAGCATTAGGCAACAATAATGCTGTAAGTACTGGATAAAGGAACTGGACTTTGTAATTTTTTCACTATCCTTCTCTGAAATACTGGGCATGTCTACACATTCATTAATGCACCTTAAATACTGCACATTTAGTTTAGTATTTACTTAATAAATTACTAACTAAATGCACAGTACCTAGAGTTACTGCACAGGAGTGCTGGTACACAGTTTTTTCATGACTCTTACATGCATTAGCCTGGGGTTTTTAACCGTTTTTAACAAGTGTACCCCTCCTGGCTCAAAGTTTCATCTCCTGTACCGTCTTATATTTTTTTCTTGTTTTTAAGGGGAAAGGGAGGGCAGATTGAGGCCCCTGTGGTGCAGAAGGGAGTGGGGCTGGCACAGGAACTACACGGCCTGGGGTTGGATGTGGAGCAGGATGGAGGCATGAGCAGCTTTTCGAGGAGTTGCGGGGAGAAGGAGAGGCTCCTGCTGCTGCACACACCTCAGGAGGGCATGGGGGACATGTGCCCCCAGATCTGCGCACAGACCTAGCAGTCTGTCTATTTATTCATCTATCGTTTAAAGTCTGTACATGACAAAAAACTTGACTAAATGCCCCAGATCTATATTTTCAAGGTTTTATCTCCCTTAATCTAGAATCCAAGTGCCCTCGCCCTGTAGATCAGAAAGTATTTTCCTGTGAGATTCAAGTTGCCCAATATAGTACCATAGTTATCAGGGGCTGCAAAGTCAAACTCCATTCTTTGTGGAGAGGTTCCTAGATATAAATTCCAGTTTAAAAGTAACACTCTGAGATTGTAAGTGTGAATCATTCTAAGTGTGATTCTAAGCGTGACATTGCCTAGTCACATAAAAATGGGTGAGGGAACTTATTGTTTAAAAAAGGATTTACTCTGGATTTACTTTCCTGAAGACTAATTATTGAATGAATCAAACTGAAAATTATTTGAGTTAGAACTGAAACTTTAGCACAAAGCATGAGGAATTTTCTGAGATCAACACCCTTCTCAACAACACAGTGGCAGAAAGGGATCTTGGAGTCATTGTTGACTTCAGGATGGACATGAGCTGCCAATGCGACAAAGCGGTCAGTAAGGCTAACCACACCTTGTCATGTATCTACAGAGGCATCACAAGCAGGACCAGGGAGGTGATTCTTCCCCCTTTACATGGCGCTGGTCAGGCTGCTGTTGGAGTACTGCGTCCAGTTCTGGGAGCTGCACTTCAGGAGGGATGTAGTTAACCTTCAGAGGGTCCAGAGCAGGGCCACTTGCATGGTCAGGGGGCAGCAGGCCAGGCCCTATGAAGATAGACTAAAGGGGCTGAATCTATTCAGCTTCCACAAGAGAAGGCTGAGAGAGGATCTGGTGGCTGTCTATAAACTCACCAGGAGGCACCAGCAGAAAACAGGTGAGGCTCTATTCCCCCAGGCATCACTTGGGATAACAAGGAATAATGACTACAAATTGATTGAGAGCAGGCTCAGGATTGATATCAGGAAGCATTACTTTACAGTTAGGGCTGCCAGGCTCTGGAATTGGCTCCCAAGGGAGTTGGTGATCTCCCCTACCTTGGGGGTCTTCAAGAGGAGATTGGATAGATAATCTGACTGGGGTATTCTGATCCCAGCATTCGTTCCTGCCCAGGGCAGGGAGTCGGACTTGATGATCTGTTCAGGTCTCTTCCAACCTTTGAAACTATAAAATTTAATCAGATTCATAGATATGGGAGTCGGCATTAACAGTGACAGATATAGTTAATTATGAAAATAATAGCTAACATTATTTATAAAATGTTCTTTGAAACTTTATTTCATATAACTATTCATGTAATTTAGAACTTGTCTTAAAAAGTGTTTATGTGCAAAAGGATCTCATTTCTGTAAGAGTTATAGCTTCTTATAAAGCTTCCAAAATGGGATATGTCATCTATGAATTTGTAACGTTGTCTATTTTTGTGTTATGCATGAGCAGTATCAAGCTTTATTAAAGTCAGTTCCTTTTTTGCAGCTGGGGATCTGGGCTTACCACTGTTAAATTGCACGATTACAACAGGGTAAACAAGGGAAAAATCATCAGAAATATTTAAGTAAATTGAAAACTACAATTTGATTCATTGTGTTTTCCCCCTTGCCAATATTTAATGTTGGTGAATATGAGTTCTAGTGAAGTTTGTGGAAAACACATTTGGGACCTGTAGTCTTAAAATTCATTTTATGGTGAAAGAGAATGTAGATCTTTGTTTTTCCAGTCAATTTAGCTGCAAGGAGGCAGCAACTAGCATGAGACCTGGGTTGTGACTATAAGTCTATGTGAGTTGTGCTCACGTTGACTTTATTGATTTAGCACTAGAATTAAGAATTTTGCATTAGAAATAAGAGTTTTATTGTAGTTCTTGAAGCAGACCCCATTCACCAACTACTGTCTTTCTTGTTCATTGTTTGTGCTGGAATCTAGTGAAGGTAGGGGAGCAAATAACATATCAGCAGGAGAGACTTAGTTAAATGTTTCCCAGAGTCTTGACACTGAGTATTACAGCATTCTGACAATACACTTCCCAACTAGCCGTGTACATGTATGTATACATCAGGACTGTATAACTAGGATGTACAAATACATCAAGTACACATCAACACACAAACTGAAACTATTTTTATGTCTAATGAACAGAGTGAGGTATAATAGAAAACCAGCAAGAAAATCATTTTGAGCCTAATGCCTGCTTTTATTTTATGACCCTTTTTTGACCCAAACAGTTAACCAATATTCATGGCCCTGAGCATTAGTTCTATTAGGAGGAATTAAAGTCAGTTATTTCTTTCATTGAATTCTGGTTATGTAAAGGAAGCATACCAAGTCTTGTGTTCTTGAACAGAAGAGATGTCTGAGACAGTCCCTTGTTTACATCTTCAAGCTTCTTTCTAGCCAGCACTTGGTTCAAAAGCTCCTGCTCTTGAAGTCCTACTACCAGGACTTCTTTGCCTGTATTTAGGGGCCTTATCACATGGAACACTTAATATTTGCTATATCTGTGTGGTACTGAATGAAGAACATGTTCTCACCCATTTCACGGTGATATTTACTATAATCTTTAACATGCACAATGCATTGATTGTTGGTATTAACCCCAGCCACTACATTGGAGTCTTGGATTAAGTCTGGTGCAGTGCTAGGGCTGGGACCAACAATCAACCAACTGTTGGTTTTGGTCTGAGGACCCTCTAGAGCTGCAGGCAGCCATATTTAAACTTGATCCTGGAGAAGCCTGGCAAGTGAAAGATCCAGGATTTTTCCTCCTGATGTATGGCTTTCCTCATCTCACCTGGAGTCTTGGTAGAAGGGTCCTTGACTGATGCCACAGTTGGGTGAGATGGTAAATTGCTTGTATCACCTTCATGGAGCAGCCAGTAATGGCTGGACACGTTACTTAATAAGATCTGAAAATACTCCTTATGTGAAAAGTCATAACTTAGCTATAGTATGAGAGCACTTGGTGCATGTTTTACTGCTTAAATGCATAGTCACTCAGGGCATCTATACACATGATGGACCTCTGCTCTGATGTGTGCTAATTAGCATGCATTGGAGCAGACCTGATTTGAGAATTGCTTTAATTAAAGCACCCCCCCTCCACTCCAGAGCACATGTGTAGTCACCCTCACTTTTACATGCATTGAACACATTCTAAGTGCAATCTGTGATGTGGCCCCTATGGTGCTTTCTTCCTGTTTTCGCTCTCAACTCCTCTGATCTTTCTCTTTCATTTACAAGCAACTTCACAAAACAATACCTAGTAAAATCTCTTGATCTACAGGCACCATTGTTTTGGGTAGAGACTAAGTTTCAAGTCAGCTAAGTCCCAAAAATAGTTTATTAATAGTTTATTAAATGATCTTTAGTGAAAGGAAGTGTTTCCACACAATGCATAACAATGTTTTCACAATCTGTTCTTCTAATAGGAGTGTTCAGCAAGAGAAATTGGTACTATGAAATCTCATATTCTAATTATATACAAAATGTTGCTTTTAGCTGCTCTTCAACCATAACCATGTACCCCTGACAAGCTAGTTTTTGAAAATCCTCTCATTACCAAGACTCACACATCTATCATCCTATTCAAAAAAACCTGCTGACTGACAGTTCACCACTGTAATCTTCCTGTAAGAAGAATACTCTTGCTGTCATAAAACACTTTCATATTACTATTCTTCTATATCCTACAAAGTATAATGTAGCTTCTCTTTCCAGGTTAAACATGCAATTCTCCCTGTAAACAGGCACTGGTTCAATTTTGCTGCATCTGAACCTAGGGACCCCATACTTATTAAGCCTGTGTGAAGTGGCTAGTATTCACTCTGGATTTGGCCTATTCGGGGGACAGGGATTTGATTTGGTGATTTGAATCACTGTCCCAAATCAATTCGAGTAAATCTGATTCAGAGATTCAGCTCCTGCCAAATCTCTGAATCACCCAGGGGGGGGGAGGTTAGGTGCTCATGGCACAGTTCCCCATGCAGCATTAGGCAGTGGGGGGAAGAAGGGATTGCCCTCTGTTCTGCAGCACCTGGCGAGTCAGGGCTTCTTTTTTTTTAAGCACTAGGAGCTGGGGCAGGCGGGGCATCCATTGTGGAGCTGGGGAAGTGGGCAGGAGTGGTAGGGCTGGTGGAGCAGGCAGGGGATAAGACCTGGAAGGAGTCCTCCCATAGTCCCTCCACTCCAGCCCCCTCTCCCCCGCCCCCTACTTACCAGCTCTGAGTCTGGCTGCAGCTTCCTGCTGCAGCAGGTGGGGACTGTCTGAATCATCAAAGCTCTCTGAATCTTTTCTGAAGATTATACATATTATACATACAAATGTATGCTGATATATGTGATTACCTCTTTTAATACATCTTTGTTTCCAATAGGTGAAGAAGAAACATCATCATTTATCTGAAAATCATCTCCCTGGATTTTTCAGGTTCCAATAAAATAAGACCCCCCCCAAACAAAATCTCCACTTTTCGTTAATTTTCCTGATAATAAATCAAGTTCTGTATTTCCAGCACATTTGTATTTTTGGCTAATTTCTCACCATTGGCAATCTCTCTCAATAGAGGATGATTGATTTATTATAAAATACAAATGTGCTGGAAATACAGAACTTGATTTATTATCAGGAAAATTTTATGATTGTTTTTTATGCAGGTCTGAAGATGTCTGACAAGGCCCATCTGGGATTGACAGTATCAACTCAGGCATGTGTTTCCATGTGGGATGGGTGGCTCTGGATTCTTGATTCAGTCCACAACATGCTGTTTCTGCTGCTCCCACTTTTCTATGTCCTGTTTTCATTGTAATATTTTAAAGTACAGAGATCCTTATATCAGACTCTTCCTCCATTTGAGATAGTCTCCCAGGAGTTGATGTTGATGTTATATTTTTTTTCAAGCTGGCCTTGAGGACATCTTTGAAGTAATTTCTCTGCCCTCTTCTTGAGTTGTACGCCTTGACTGAGCTGAGAGATTAAAACTTGCCTTGCTGGTCTGGAGTCAATCGTCCAAATGATGTGGCTGGCTCAGTGCAGTTGATGTTGGATGATCAATACCTCAATGCTCATGATGTTTGCTTGAGAGAGGAGACTAATTTTGGTATGTCTAATTTCTACCATGTCATGGGTATAATATGGGTGTTTATTTTATTGCTGGTATTGTAATTTAACCAATGAAATTTAGACTTCACCATCCATACAGTGTTGTGAGTAAGTGACATTGTTAGATTTTTCTAATCAGGTGGTTTACAGCATGTAATTTTTTGCAGAACACTTGTGCTGCCAGAAATGCTTACAGGGCTTAAGCTGTCCTTGGTAGTTAATGGTGCAGTTTATTTATATAATCAAATAAAAGCTCACTGTATTAGTGAAGTATTGTGAAAAATATGGTAGTTAAGAAGATATTTTCTTTTATTGTGTGTCAATTTTTCCAACATGTCCAGGTACTAAAAATTATATTGACTTAGTAAAGTAAAAAGTAGAGTCTTATGGGTTACATTAGATATTTTGTGTCATAAGAGACATAATATATCCCTACAAAACTCCTTAAAATCATTACAAATTTGAAACTCTTCAAACTAGATGCGTCTCTATCCTAGACAGGAAAGCAATCTCCAGTTTTAGTAAAGAAGACACATTATGCATAAGGACATCACATATACATTGTCAACTGCATGATATAGTCAAACAGGTAGGTACCATCAACTCCTTTTGACTTTCCTCTCTAAAACTTCTCTAACTAGTGCAATCAAGAACAATTACTGCATCATTTACTTCTGTTTATTCCACAGGAGAGAGCTCTGGTTTTAAGTATTGCAATTCATCCTGATTGCTACCAAGTAATCTTTTGCAGACTTGTAAATCAAAACTGTGGCTGATTTTTCAGCACTATGATTGCCATGTTTTTGAAACTTTACTTATTAAAACTTTCTGAGTATTCAATTAAGAAGAATAGAGCAGTTTTCCTGCACTGGAAATTAAGTAAACCACAGAGTTGCAGCAAACATGAGAATCTTTTACATTTGCTTTTCTTTAAAAAAATAAACTATAGCTAGTTCAGGCTTGTTAAATTGTTTATCCCATTTGTTTTTGAAACCACCTCTTATGCTTGACTTAGCAACATGAGATTTAAAAGCAATGCCATTTGGTTGGGCCCTTTATTGTACTGCAGTTGCAGGTACAGTGGTGGATATCATTGTAACCACACACTGTAAATACACAGTGACCAAAGATAAATGCTGCGAACAGAAAATCTTCTGAGTCACAATATGTTTTTTAAAACATAGATGCTATCTTTTTGTAATAAGTAGATACATGTAAAGGACTTTTCTAACTGAAAAGGAAAGCTTATTTTAAATTCATGAAGAAATTAAAGACAGGTGTAACTAAGGGAAGTAGAAAACAAAATTACTGGAGATATATAAACTCTTAAGAGTAGATTCCTCTGGTTTGAGGACAGAACAAAAAAGATTTAAACTGCCAGGATGATGATGTAATTTGAGAGAGTCCTGCAGTACATAAGATATTCACAGCAACCAAGAGACACCCAGGGAAAGTTTCAGTTAGGCCAAAGGGCTGGATGTATGATACATTTGCACTGGTGTAATATCCATATACTGATGTAAAATGGGAGCAGACAGATGATGTAAAACCTTATGCCAGCCAACATAACTTATTAGAATCCAGATACAAAACTACACAGATGTTTATTACATTGATTTACGTGTAATGTGTCTGCTTCTATGTTGAAATAGTGTTTTGTTCAATGCAACAGTAGCATAACCAGGGATGAATGAGTGGGACACCAACCCCGGATGTCAATTTAGTAGGCATTCAAGATTGGTAGCCACCACTAGTCCAGCCACTGCTGCTTCTGCCCACTGCTGCCACTGCCCCAGCTGCCATTGTTGCTTAAGACATAAAAACTGTTTGTTACACTTATGCAATGCAAACAGGATACCACAGAAATTCTGTGGTAAGGCTTTGTAATAGTACCTACTGCAGCAGCTATTTTGGAAGAAGTGGTCAATTTTTCACTCCAGACACTAGTGTAACTTACATTGGTATACAAAATTGATGTAAATTATGCTGTCATATCGTATGTTCAGGTCCCCTTAAATTGGTGTCTAGAGTGTAGGAGGTATTGAAGTGGTGGAGCATGTTCAGTGCAGAGAGACCCTTTGGAGAATTTAGTTGCCAGATGTTACTAAATCTAAAGAATGAATTGAAACTATTTAAATACTTATAACAAGGTCAATTTTGGGTAGATGAATAATGGAGTGCCAAAAGGCTTATGCCCAAACTGATGGTTATCCCCACAAATAATGGAAGAGCTAATGCTTTAATTGAAACAGTTGTCATTTTTTTTTACTTGGTTGAAGTAGTGGCCTTCCCTTAATCTTATGGAAATAACTGAATCTTTGTACCTGAAAATTAAAAAATATTGTAGCATCAACAGCTCACCAGTAACTTTGAAGTGATAGCTAGCTGCTGGTCAGGTTGAATGAAAACCAATAAATCCATAAGGATTTATGCCAATAAGGCATTCAATACAGTGAACTCATCCCTTTGCTCCCTCTGCAGAAATTGTTCTCAGTCCTGTGAAAAATAATAGTAAACATGAATGAAGGCATTAATGAGAGATTGTGTAAAGCATCAGGCTTTTCCATCATGATTACGAATTGCTGTCTTGTTCACCAAGAGCCCTATCAAATGTAGGTGACCTGAAATCACTTGATCCCAGTTAGGAGAACCTGTGAAGAAGTGGATAAAATCTTGGTTTGTAGTTACCTGGTCTATTTTCTACTGACGTTGAATAATCCCAGTAAAGAATAAGTATATACTCAGTTGTGTCGAAATCCATAAATCACAGAGGTGTCTACATCATATCTATGAAATAGCTTGTTAAAAGTGCTAAATCTCAGTCTGAACCTGAATCAGAGAAGTTACATGAGAAAGGAGTGTGCTTTATAGCTTTTAAATCTCTTTCTGAAGTCATTTCACTAAGGAATAATAAGATGGGGTCTATAGATGCATTAAACTTGAGAACAATTAATTTTTACTAAGTTCCCAAGTGAATTGAATGGAAAGAGGATCAAATGTCCCAGGATGATTGCACTGCTGCAAACTGTTACTTCAATGATTACAGTGAAAATATCTTAGTGGTTTGAATTGTTTAAATGTGTTCCAAAAATAAAAACAGAGGTAATGAAAACATCTGAAGTTAATCTAATGAGTAGTGATATATTTTTAGAACAGACTTTAAGGTAAATGTGCAATATTTATTATTCTAATATCATTCCCCCTTCCCTTTTTTTCTTTAAAAAGAAGTAGTATTATGAAAGAGGCATATATGAAAGGGCTGACTGACTGCAGCTTACTGTGGGAGCCTATACACATGCTTGGAAGTGGAGAAGGGCTCTTTTAATTAGAGTGGTTCCCTAACAGCAATGCTAATTACAATCGCTCACCACGTATATTAAGCCCCTCTTTCCTCCCATGTTCTAAAATGGCCATGGAGGCACTTTAACTAAATCTCCTTCAATGAGTCATTTTTAAATGAGGGGAGAGGGGGTGTAGTTGGGTTTAATCAAGTCTTCTCCAACGCGTTATAATTAGAGTGAGCCAGTATATCTATAGGCAGCTTTTGTGTCTACAAGAGGCAGGCATTCAGCAGATTTCAGTCCGCTGTATCCTCCTGTTCTGTATCTGCAGTTGTTAGATTAACTAATAAAGATACATTTTTTAAACCTCTTGTGTCCTCATTTTGGGCATCATCCCAGGACCACTAATGTCCCTGAAACACTTTTAATGGGCTTTAGATCAAACCCTTAATTGGCAATGTATGTAGCTGATGCAGAGCTACTGTTCAGCAAATCTTTAAAGGCGGGGATGGAAGGTTTTGGTAGCCTCCACTCCTTCAAACTCCTGCCTAGGCATCTGTGTCAAAGGTCCTGGTAACCTCTTATACATACAACATGGTCCAGAAAAATCAACGATTGCCTACTAAGGTGCCCTAGTTTAGATGGGAACTTTGCTTCCTTCTTGGGTACACAGGATCCCAAGATAATAGAAGCCTAAGCACTGAGGAGCAGTACTGCAGACACACATCTGAACTTAGCATTCCCTGCTGGTTTGTTGTAGGCCTCCCTTGCTTGGTATCTAGCTGGTTTGGATGTTCCTGAGGGCCCCTTTACACATGCATATAAAGGTGCAATGTAGTCTAATGCACAATCCACACGATTGTGTCTCCTGCCATGTTACACATGCATTGTAGAAGGTGTACTTGTGGGATCACAAATCAGATCCTATCATAACATTGCTGATGCAAGGGCAGCCCAATTCCAGTCTTCCCCTACACCACCAAGAAGCAAGTGCCCACGGCTGGGAGCCCCTTCAGCTGATGGGGCTTCGAGTCAAGAAGTTGCTCTGCATATCTCTGTGGCTGGGAGAGCACAGCTCTGCAATCTCCCAGCCACAGGGGCATAGGCTACATGTGCAAATTAAATCTGGATAGAAACCAGCTAAAAAGTTCTAACACATTTTTCAGCTGTACATTTATAGCTGGTTGGACCTTTGTAAGGCACCATAATTAATTTACATGTGTAGCCAGTCTAAATTCATTGAGCAATTAACCAGGTAAAGTGAACCCCTCCATATTCATTCTGAATACAACTGACTTGCATCAGTGAGGTTTTGTTCCATAGTGAAAGCAATTCATTTTCCTACCTAAGAAGTGAGACGTGAATTCTAGCTTCTCCCCACACTAGGGGATTCAAACCTGTATCTCTCACTTCCCAGGACAAAAGAAATAGCTGCTCTAATCTCACTTTTTTCTATGGAAGAACCTGGGCATCTTATCAAATAATAATTCTGCAATGGGGTGGTAGAAGTTAGGGGTAGCAACACTCACTATTGAAATTAACAGGAGCTGAAAACACTCAAGACCTAGCAGAAAGTGGCCAGGGCCTTTCAATGCTCCAGTTCCCTTGTCCCACTTCAGAATACAGCACTAGTTTTTTTAGTATCAGGAACATGGGAGAACAAGTTGTAGAAATTTCAAAGACAGTGCAAAAACTGTTATAACATTTGCTCCACTGGTCTGCCCACTGGGAAGAAAAAGAAGGCTGTGGTTCTGAACGTGCTCTTCCTTCTATAGACTTCAGCTTCTTTGTGTTTTGTATATTCAGTATGTGCAACCTATAAAAATGAATTGGAAATAAAGAGAATCTTGCCCTATAGCTACGTAAGATGAAAGTTAGCTCTTGTTTCAATCTCTGTGGGACAAATCAGTGGTTTACCATACTGTATATTAGCGTAAGAATATTTTATGATACTATTCTCTCATGCTGTGTTCATTTGTAGAGACAATATACCTTATAGAATATTTACTTTTGGATAATTTTATTACTCTAATAATGCAGATTGTAATTAAGCTCTATTTGATTTTTTTTTAATAGCTTACAGCTTGTATCAGAGTATACTGATACAGTAAAGCTGTTTCAATAGACAATACATTCATTTTTCTCTTTTCCTTATTATGCATCTGCAGTCCCTCAGGTTCATTTTTTGTGAAGTCTTTTTTATGAATAAATTATAGTTTTGGAATTAAATAATCCATGTAGGCATATGCCAAACTTTCTTAATAATTTTTACCATTGTGAAATATTGAGTTGAAATAATAAATTATAATTGTACTTAATTACAAATTAAAGCAATTTAATGTAATATCAAAATAGAATTGTACATGTTTAATCTGATTTTATTGAATGATATGGTATAATGCTAAGTAGGTATTTGTATGTTATTTTGGATTTCTTTTTGGCTTACAATTAGGAATTGTATTAGCATACTATACTATTAGATGACAACATGTTGCTTCTTTTGCTTCATCTTTTCAGGTTACACATGGGTAAATAGGAATAGCAGAAAATGCTGTATTCCATTCCTTTTTTCTGCTTTTTTTCCTTAGCAGTTGTCCCTTGCTCTCTGTCTCTTGGTCATACACAGTATTGGTGATAGATACTTGAATCATGTCTCTTGTTCTGAACTACCTTCTTAAATATTGTTAGGTAACCAAAACCATATTTATTCCCATCCTCTCAAAAAGCTAATAATTTGTATATGCCTAATCTACATAGTTTCATTCTGCATCAAAACTGCCGTTCCCAACAACTTTAGACTTCAAGGGATGTGAATCCAGAGTCCATATGTAAAGTTCAGAATCTTCTCTAATTATTTCCTCTAGCTGTGGGACACATTGGGCATGTCTACATGTGCACATTTGCTGCTCAGTAACCTAAATTACTGTGCTGTAAGGGCACGTATCTATATACACATGCCTGCACTGCACAGTAAATATGGTGACTTAGGCCAACTTGGGTGTAAATTTGATACCTGCATCATGCAGATATCACATTTATGGCCAATTAATTGCTATGCAGTAATGTATGTGTAGATGCCTTTCTGAGCAGTAGCACTGTGTGTGTGAACTGACTTGGGTCTAACTTTAGTCCCAAATCAGACCACACACAGTGTTAATGTGCTTTAACACTTATACATGTAGACACTGGCTTATTCCCACTTACTGCGCAGTAATTTTAAAACAACATGAATGCCCATGGACACACCCATTGATCCCTAAATTTAGTTTCTTCATTACTGACAAATGAAAAGTCCTATGTTAAAACACCTCATTTTTACAGTGTGAGGGTAAAATGAATAACCCACTTCTCTGAGTGCATTTTGGACATGTTTGAGAAACAAGTAAAAACAGAAGAAAAGATCAATTAAACTTTTTGCATTAGTCATCTATGATCTTAAAACATTTCAATTTAGTCCTCCTGTAGGAATGCTTTATTAGGTTCAGTTGTAGCAAATAAGCAGGTTATTCTATATGCAAATAAATGTCTAAATATAGTTCTACCTGTTATCCTCAGGGATAAGAGAATAAAGGATTATGCTTGCTTTATGCAGAATTTCAGCTATTGACAAAAAGTAAAGTTTTCAAAAGTTCCTAACTATTTCAATAGAAAGTCAACAGGATTTAGGATTATATGTATTGAAGTAATTCTTTAATACTTTGGATCCTAAAGCACTTAAGTATATTTGTAAATTTTATCTCAAATCCCTTAAAGACTGGATTTTACATTGTTATGTAGAATACTGCCTTGTTCTTGGAATAATTCCATTGATTTGAACAGAATTCTTTGCCTAGAAAACTAAGTGATAAAGTTTTTCTAAAGCCAAGCTTTCCCAATTTGGTAGTGATTTGGAGCCAAAATTCTACACCACTAAACAATATGACTCAGCAAACAGGTCACAATTCCATGTGTAACGAGTAGCTCCCCACTCCAGAAATACACACATTTGATGATGCAGTAAGTGGAAATAAAAAGACCATTAATAGAGGTGAAAACTAGAGTTGCAAAGATGAGAGAGTACTACTCCAAAAATTCAAATGGTTTAGAAGGGGCATAAAATAGCAGAGATTTGCATGATGCATTCAGTCATCAAGCACAGTGGGGACACAAAGAGAATTAGTTAATAGTGTTTTCAGTGTTGCAACTGGAACATGCCAGATAATTTTGGCAGCAACCTGAGCCTGGGGAGCTCAGTTGAAGGATCTTCTGCAATTTGGGGGAGAGGACTGAGATTCTGAAGCATCTTTGAATGGGGTGGGGGGTCAAAAGAACTAAGGGTTTTCAGAAGGAGCATGATCAGTTTATGAAAGGTATCAAATGGTATAAATGCCTGTGATAGCAAGGAACTGTACTCAGTGATCTGGGAGGCCCCTTACAGCCCTGTGTTCCTAAGGAGGGAAACATGTTCCATGCCAGCACTCTTTTCTTCAACGTTTTGCCCAATTTAACTCAAATCAGGTAAAGATATGTTATTTATTTTGCTTCTGAGTTAACATTTACCTCCTCTTTGAAATCGTATATCATAAGAATGCTCATATATCAAAGGGAATAATAGTTGAGGACTGGAAGATTGATTGGAGCCTTTAATTTTAAGGAAGGGGTTTGTGACTAGGTAAATTTTCCCCCAAACCTAAGCACATTGAATTTTGTGGTTTTGGTTCAGACACATCTTTATTGTTAACTTTGTCATCTTTGATGTTGGCTCATCCTCAACCATGTCATAATGATATAATTTAGACCTTCAGAATTTCACAGGAGAGAGGCAGAGTAGTAACCAGAATAGTTACTACAGGAATGGAAATTTGGACAGCCACCACAAACTGGAATGCTTGGTAGAAGCAGGAATGTCAGCAACTTTTATCCGTTTTATTTTTATTTATTTATTTATTTATTTATCTTGTTCTCTAACAGTCATGCCAATTTGACATTCAGAATATGAAATGTATCCTTTTTTGTCGGTTGGTTGTTTTGGGGAAAATGTGTTCTGTTCTTACATTTGAGATTTGATTCTGTATTTTTCTTGTGAATTATTGTTTTGGGAATAACATGTTTTAAGCTTTCCTTGCAATTTTTAAACATGCCTAACTTTAAAAAGTGTTAATTCAGTGACCAATCCATATGGGTTCCTTTTATACTAATAAAGAAGCAGACTAGAAGCTGGCATAAGCAGGCAAAATTCCCTTAATTACAAGGGAACTTCACCAGTTTACACCAGCTTTGGATATACCTCATTAACATTAAAAGAAGATGGATGTAAACATTACTTATTAAAAAGACAGGAATAATACCAGCTCTGTTTAACATAAGCAAACAAGCTATTTCATCCAACACTGAACTGATGACATAGCAAGACTTTGACTCCTACTAGAAATCTCTGAGCCATGTAGTCCAACCAGGTGGACTGCAAATCCTTTAAATTCAATACTTATTTTATGAAGGTCTCTCACTGGAAATCCTAGAAATGTAGGTTAAAGCTTAGTTTCACATTTTTCTTTACCTCCTTAATAGTTGGCTTCAGTTTGGTAAATATGATAGTTTGAGGGAAAGACTTTTTCATGAAGTTTCATTTTGGGTTGCCATGAATTTAGATTTATGGCAGCATTAATGTTGTCTGAAGTGCAGAACAGGTTATTCACCACACATATACAGTTATTTGAACTGCACAGTGTTTGTGGTTTCATAAGACTGCATTTTTTTCTGTTTTGGTCCCCGACAAAACTACATATGGTAGTTTCCTAGCAACTTTCTTATGTACAAAACTGAATGTTAAGGAGCACAATTAAAGACCATTGATTTAAACTATATCTTATTATTATTTTAATAGTTGAGTGACTATGCTCCCCCTGTGTGGCCTACAGTACATAGGTATAACACTCTAATAGCAGCTGTGAAAACAGTCTGTCTTCTCTATGTTTAGATACCTATCTGTGGCTAGGGACTAACAGGGGAAATCAAAACTCCAAGAATGTAATTAGGATAGGGAATGTACAGTAGATGCATTTCTTCCAAACCATGCTAAGAAAGGAGTTGGAAGACTTATTCTTTTGTTCTGCAATGTTTACCAAATCCTAACTTTCTCAGACAGATAATGTACACCCTAACATCTTTTTCTCAGGCTAGCCCCCCAGTGCTGTATGTATATAATTTAAGGGGCTTCTGCTCCCAGTAAAACCAATGGAACTGAGACAGCAAAGATGCATAGCTAAAAGTTCAGATATAAAGAACATATAAAGTTCTAGGCTCTATTTCCAAAATAGCTATTGCATATGAAACTTCTAAGGAAAACTGGCCTTAGATTTAAATACAGAGATAGTCTTAATATTCTGGAGCCTTTATGTGATTTACTGGAGGATTGGAGGATAATCCAGAGTGGAAAAAATACAATTTTCAAAGCTAGGATTCTTCTGACACTAAAGAGCAGAGTTTCCTGAATAACTGACTGTGAAAGAAAGCATGTCTGCTAATCTGCCTCTCTGTCTGTCTAGGTACAGTATATTTTTGCCAATAATATTGTCTTTCCAAGTCAATCGATCCAACCAGGAGAACTTTGATGATACTTTACAGCAGCTTGACAAGAAGAAAACATGTGCCATTGAAAAAGTACTCATTATATCTGCTGGTGTTTAAATGCTCTTATTAGCTCAGGCAATGGAAAAGCTGAGTGGGATCATTATTTGATCTTGAAGACACAGAGGCACATATCCCTGGAAAACTGATGGCATTTCAGTCTGTGCCCTTCAAACTTTTTCCCAAGACTTTTTTTTATCTAGCTTCCTCCTTTGGGGCCTATCTAAAATGAATGGGTAGGAAAAGATCTGGGTGTTCTGAGACTTGCTCACTACACCTGCTATCAGCCACTTGAAGGGAAATACTGCTATACCCTAATTCAGCAGACCTCCTGTAATATACACATTGCCCGACAAATTTATGTGTTTTTAAGCTATCTTAGCTTGTTAGCTTTATAATGTTAGCAACAGAAGTAAAAATAAGAATTAAAAATAAGAGTTAAAAATCAGATAAAGATGTGCCTAAGGGTAGGTGCCACACTTACAATACTTCAAAGTATCCTCTCAGTGAAAAATCCAAGAGTGAAATCCAGGTCACCTGTCTTCAGCCAGCTGCTTTGATCATAAGGTTTGGCCATCTTTTCTACCTTTTCTCCATTATCATGTTGTATTTTATTGATATTTAAAGCAGTTTTGAATCTTCATATATTTTATTTTGTGTGTTCGCCCTCTCTAAGTACATATGACTCTTATATGGATTTCAGAATTTTCATTCTAATTTTATGTTGCAATAACTTCTGTTTTAAAGACACAGTCATCTCACTGGGTGAGATTCATTAAAGTGTACTAGTTACTGTGCATTTACTTTAGTACTTGCTTAATGAAATATTAACTAAACGTGTAGTAACTAGAGTTACTGCACAATAGTACCAGTGAGTGCCTTTTTTGTGATGCTGCTGTGCAGTAGCCTAATAATACTGTGCAGTAGTGTACTAGCACTGTTTATGCTGTGATGTGCAACAGCACAGTGTTATTGCAGTTACTGAGCATTAAGCATCTCATGAAGATACCCACTGTGTTGTAAAATCATCCTCTGGCCACAGCATTTGCTAAGAATTGTCGAGAAGAAGGAACAAAAAACCGTTCAGGACAAGTAGCCCACAATTATTTTAATAATGGAATGACATTATGAATACCCTTCTGATTAGGTCTGACTGCTTGGTTTTGTTTATTAATTACATTTAGAACTTAGATACTCTTGTGAGAATGTTTAGCGAATGCTGAAGGATTAGGTGATATTGATATTCTATAGATGGAAGGACACTTAATGGGTAGATAATCTTGTTCTATAAATAAATTGATATTGTTTCCATCATGTTGGTTGGATTTAAATATATGGTGTGTACTAATAATGCCTAGCCAGCCATTGAGATTGTCATTTTGAACAATAAGTATTGCTCTAAACTAATGAAAACTAGGGGAACAACCCATAGAGAGAGGCAATGGAAGATCACTACATAGGACTGAAGAAGATACAAAGAGGTGGTCATCTATTGTGCCATGAGTTGCACCAAGCCCGAATTCTGTATATTGTATGGCTTGTCTAACTGTCAGCCATTTTGCATGCAACTAACTGCATATCTTATCAATAGAACAGAAAAGCAAACTAGAGTATGTGTCCCCAATCAAGTATGACGCATATTGATTTTGCAAGGAAGATTCCTTTAGCAGATGGGCCAAGCAGCAGTGTCATTATGGCACAATTTCACCAGTCATGTCCAAATCCATTATCCCCCATTATATTGAAGAATTCAGATTTTAAAAATGCTGGAATTGATTTTAGAAACATGGAGTACTCCAGCTAAAACCAATGGGAAAGTACCTCTGGGAACCTAGCCCAAACCTTTTTTGTTTTGAATATAGAGTAGTGTCTTAAATGAAAAATCATTTGTGTTTTGAAAACTACAAAGCAGCTGACCTGAATTTCTTCATATTCGTACTTGGCAAAAACAGTACTGCTTTTGATGGAGACCTACTCTGGAAAGTTCTAGTCTGAAAGGATTGTTTTTATCAAAGTTATGGCAAGTTTGAACATAGAATTTTGCACTGAAAACCCTTCTCAACTTACTGTCTATAGCGACAATATGATCTATTCATTTAAAAAAAAAAAAAAGAGAAGTTAGATTTTTATTCATCAAATAACTACTGGTAAGCAAAACAAAACCAGATCAACATGGTGATGTCTTTGTCACACATACACAGTTTTGGTTTGGCCCAAATATGAATACACAGAATATGGACTTTCTGTCACAAGTTGCCAAACATTTGTTTTCATTTAGGTCCATGTTTATGTGAATGTTGAAAAAAAGGAATGCTTAACCCATCCGAACTGAAAGTACGATCCAGCTCCTGATAAAGACCCTTCATTGACTTCAGTAGGAATGTATCAGCACTTCACTAAGAGATTCAGGAGGGTGCCCAAAGTTAAGGGAGCAAACCACAATCCAACTGTCATCAAAATCAATTAAGCCTCTCTATTCATTTTAGTCTGTGTTGGATCAGCCCTTGAAAAACAAGGTTTGAAAAACGGGCCGTATGGAGACTATTTTATTAAATGCACATTGCATATATACTATGGTATTGAAGGAGTTATGGGATAGGCTGCAATCTAAGTCAATTTTAACTGAAGTGAGGGCACAAAAGGTCAGGAAAATAGCACAATTATATTTTGAAAGGGCATCATTTGGAAATAAAACCCAAGTCTAATTTTAATTACTTTTATAACACATTTCTAAATTGGATCTGACTATCGTTGTTTCCTTTTTTGATGCTGATTCAAGAAACCATCCTTATTCAGAAAAGTACTTATGCATATGCTTAAATTTCAGTGAAGTTAGTGCAACTAAAGCACACACTTAGTATAATTACATGATTAACTCCCATCTTGAATAAGATTAGAAATAAACACATACTTCAGGGATTTCCTGACCGGGCTTTTGGACTTTTATATTTATATATATATTTGTAAATTCACAATTTCACAAAAAGCAAATATATATACCTATAGATGTGTGTGTGTGTGTATGTATATACACACATAGAGAGAGACTTGCTTTTTGTGAATATTAGCAAAACCACATTTTATTCATATGAACACTTATGAAAAACATATTTGTCTTCTTGTTTATATTTATCTAATCTAATCAAAGAAGAGAAACTCACACAATGTTATTTAGGTGACCAGTTATACATGTTATGGGCAATTGTCACACAACTTCAAATCTTAAATTAATTAATACATGTTGCAAACTGATTTTGGATAATTCATAAACATATAAGGAATCTGTAACAGTATTTGTGAATCCTGCACAGGACAAAAGATGGGTAAGGCTAGCTAGGACAGCAAGAGTAGAGAATTTCAGAGCTAACTGACTGATCCCTTCCAGCTCTGCCCACTCAATTGATATAAAACATAGAGAACCAAAAAATAATGGTCAGTCTGGGCAGGAAAGCAAGAGGATGAATTGCTTTTTTGGCTTGTGTGGCAAGCTAGTCATCTAGCAATGGAGAAAGGAGTTTCAGGCCAAGCCAGAGGCTGAGCTGAAGATCCTGTAGGAAGTTGACTGAAGTTTTTGGCTACTAACTAAGAAAAGGAGGGAACCCTAGGAGAGTGAAACCCAGGAAGGTTGAAGTAGGTAGTAAGTCAGAGGGTTATGTGCTGTGGTGTGAGGCCTGGTGAGAATGCCTTCACAACAGTTCCAGGGTATAGGTTGTAGCCGTGTTGGTCTAAGGACATAGGCAAACAAGGTTCTTTGGAGAAATCTGATATCTTTTATTAGACCAGCTGAGATAGTTGGAAAAATTCTTCACCATAGTCCAAAATCCTGCACTGGGAGTTGGTATAGTTGGAGTAGGTCCTTCCCACCTCAGTCAACTTTTTCAGGAGAAGAGTACTGGGTTAAAGGGATTCAACTGAAGTGACAGAGATTACAGGAAGAGTGATAAATCTGATAAAAGAGTGCCTGAAGGGCTGAGATATCCTGGACCAAAGTGATTATTATAACAACCAAGCAGACTAGAGATGTCAAACATATCCCAAAGACCAGATCTGGCTTTTGGGGCTTCTCACAGGCTAGATCACCCACTTCTGTGGGCTTTATTTGGCCTGTAGGGTTTATTTCTATGGCTGCCAGAGCCCCAGTGGCAGTGATATTAATCAAGGGGCACCTTGAGTGTAGAAAGGTTAAGAACCACTCATCTAGCTACAGGTATTTAGCACTGAATCCTTGCTTTTGACTGTTTTTCACACACACACATTTAGTAAGGAACTATGCCAGATGCGAAAGAAAGTAACTTGAGACATACTGTTTTCTCATAAAGCAGGCTCTGAAGAATATTTTCTTTCAAGAACAGAATGAGAGTTTGTTACATATATAGGTTGAAGCTTTTCTGTTTAAAAAGCAAATATATCGAGTGTAAATTATTCTTATTGGTAAGGCCAAACTTCCTCAGCAAGTGTCTATTGTGAACCTATATCATTTGGATGTAAGCCTAAGCATTCCCAAATAGCTAACAGCCATTAAGGAACCTATTTGAATGCACTATTATTATTTTTCTTGCACTTGCATGTACAAATATGGGATCTGGAAGATGCAGTGAGTGTTCATGCAAACTCTCTGGCAACAATTTGTATATGTCATATGACTTGGAGAGTCCATTTCTTTTACTTAAACCGTCTTTATCCAAAGATTTCTGGGTCAGATGATGCTACATCTAATATCTGTAATTTGGGTTAAAGTCTTTTAATCTGACTTCAGGCAGACAAACTGAGGTGTCTCAGACTTTCTATTTTAGGTAATGTTCAGCAATAGGAACTGAATTCAGAACCAGGGATATTAGCATATAAAGGCAGGGCCAGATTAAATCACAGGCTGTATAGATTTGTTCTCAGAGCCAAAAGATTATATTAGAATCTCACTTTTTATCTTTTAAAAAGTAGGTTTTTTAATCATCCTAGTTCTGGCAAATAACAAAAGGTTATGTAGGTAGATGGTTTAAAACCAATGCCAAGCTGAGTTTCTGAGTCTGCAAACAGCTTGAAAAGAATGACTTTAAAAAGTGTGAACATCTCAGTGAAATGGTAGGATCGATCCACACAGGTCTTCCACACCAACCCAGGAAAGGACTTTGTGACATCAAACGTGCCAAATATTCCCTGAAGAACTATCCAAGTTAGTTCTGGGAGAATGTGGAAGAGCTCTTATGGCTTCAAATGCACATATGTGTAGGAGAACCACAGTTTGGGCATGAAAATGAAAATATATCTTTTGCCATACCTAAATCTTAATCAGGCCTTGTAAAAACATCCAAAGCAGTGCACCTTGTACATTGAATCACTAAAACTGCATCTTTACTAGAATTAATTTAATCATTTCAGTCCAAATGGCTTTAAGCAAACATTGTGTTTTACCATAGAGAAAGCCTTTTGTCCCAGAATCTGACAAAGTTTCATAGCCATTGTCCTGCTTCCAATACCTGTGAAGTGTGTGGGTTAAAATGTGCTAATATTTTTCCCTCAGGACATCCCTGTATGGGTCTGTAATTAACTGCAGCTCATTTAACCTAACCGAGGTTCACCCCAGGAACAAATTTTTCAGGCTCTGTGTTCTCTCTTTCTCTGGCCACCTACTGTTCTGGTCTGTGCTGGCTGTTCTGGGTGACCACAGTTACACACTAGGGAGTTTTTAATATTCCATTTCTGCATCAAGTATCTGCATTTCCCATGATCTGTGCATATATGGTTTAGAGCTCCCCTTGAGTGTTGTGGGAGATGAAAGGTAGGGATCGTCTGTATTGGATCTATCACAAGGTGTTTATTTGGGACTTCCTGTAAACTCCATATGCAGTATGTGGTGCCACAGACATGTCTGTGGTGTCACATACTGCATGTTCAACTGTTCTCTGTGCTTCAAGAAAGCAGCATGGGATATCCATGGGTCAAAAAAACCTGCCCAAAAAAAAAGCAGAGCGGTGCATGTGGAGGCAGCATGTGCTACTCAAAACTGAAGCCTGGCCTGCCAGAGCTATACTCTGGCTACTGGCCCCTTCTCTGAGGAGAAGGATTGCAACTGCTGTAGCCCCAGAAGGCCCCCAGGACCCTAGGTAAGGTGGCTTGGGCCAGCCCAGTGCTGGCCCCGGCCCCCCTTACCCCACCTAGGGTAATCTGCCACACATCAGAGGGCACGTGGCACAGGCATTCCCTGGGGAAAGCTAGTGGATGCACAAGGTGTCCTGCTGCTTGTTGTCCCTGATGAACCAAACATCCACATTTGTGTGGATGGGGCCCGTTTGGGTTTCCAAGCTTCATCAGGGTTGAAGTCACACTGGTGAAGGTTAAGCATGTGCATCCAGAAGGGCTTGAGTTACTTATCTGATGGTGAGGGGCATTGTTAAGGTCCTGGTGGATGTGGAGAATCATTGTGGAAGGATCATCATGGAAAACCCAGTTTTATGTGGAGGCTTACTTGTGTCCTTTTTCAGATGGGCAAAATCACTACATTCAAAGAGTCCTTTGGAAATATTATGAAATACCAGCGGACATCAGTATAGATTTCCATTATTAGCCGTGCTTCTTAAAGCAAGGGGTGACTAATCACTCATGGCCACTGTTCAATTAAAAACATATGATTTTACACTGTATTGGTGTGGCAGAGTTACCAATTCATCTCATCTTGAACGGGCTCAGAATATCTTCATTTTGATTGGTGGAGCCCATCCACCAATCAGGTAAGGGCTGGGTGGTGCTGGCCCCACCCCTTACATGGGGCAAAGAGCCTCCTGGACCTGACTGAAGCCTGCGTTCTGCAAATCCAGCAAGCCTTCAGAGGCACAGCCTCCAGAGTGAATAAAAGGAGCTCCGTGCCCAGCACATGGCAAAAGCATCAAGGGACAGAGAAGCAGGCGGGGGCTAAGAAGAACTGGAGAGAGCTGCCTAGTGGGTTGAAGCTGTAGTTCAGAAGAGCCCTGGAAGACTCCCTTAATGGGACCAGAGCAGTAAGCTGTGCCAGCCCCAGCCAGTGCACAGCACAGTGCACAGGGCAGATCCTGGGAGTTGCGGGAGGCAGCTAGGGTCTCTGGACATTCAGTGCCTGGGGCCAACAGACACTGGGAGCCGCACGTGGTGCCTCAAGTCCCTCAGGGTGTGGCTAAGGACTCAGTGCATGTGGCTGTGCACGGTATCCCAAACCCTGGGAACAGTGCCAGGCTGCTCAGGTTTGCAGCCCCCTCTCTGGCTTGAGGCCGGGCACCTGGGAGGCATTAGTGTGGTACAGCAGAGTTCTGTTGGGGCCTGGGATTTGGGACCTGCACAAAGTGGCCTGAACCCCAGTGGAGGGCAGAAGGTGAGGCCTGGGTTTTGGGACCTGCATGAATCATAGAATCATAGAATCATAGAAGTAGGGTCAGAAGGGACTGTATAGATCTTCAATTCCGACCCCCTGCCAGGGCAGGAGAAAAAAAACTGAGCTCAAATGATCCCAGCTAGGTAGGCATCAAGCCTCTTCTTAAAGACCCCCAGGGTAGGAGCCAGCACCACTTCCTTGGAAGTTGGTTCCAGATCCTAGCCGCCCTAACTGTGAAGTAGTTCTTATGGATGTCTAATCTAAACCTACTCTCCAACAACTTGTGGCCATTATACCTTGTTATGCCAGGGGGCGCTAGGGGAAACAAGGTCTCTCCCAAACCCTTCTGGTCCCCCCTAGTGAGTTTATAGACAGTCCCCCCTCAGCCTTCTCTTGTGAAGGCTGAACAGGTTCAGGTCCTGCAGTCTCTCAATGTAGGGTCTGCCCTGCAGTCCCCGGATCATGCGTGTGGCCCTCCGCTGGACCCTTTCAATGTTGTCCACACCCCTCCTGAAATGGGGCATAGAGAACTGGACACAGTACTCCAGTTGTGGCCTGACCAGCGTTGCATAGAGGGGGAGGATCACCTCCCTGGCTCTACTTGAGATGCACTTGTGGATGCACGACAAGGCCCGGTTAGCCCTGCCAACTGTGACCTCGCATTGTTGGCCCATGTTCATGTTAGAGTCAATAATGACTCCAAGATCCCTTTCTGCTTCCATGCTCTCAAGAAGGGAGTTTCCCATCTTATAAGTATGCTGCTGGTTACTACTGCCCAAGCTGGCCCTCTTGAAGTCTAGGGCTACTGCCTTGCTGCTGGCCCTTGACACCCTGGCTGAGGTGGACCAAGCCCCAACAGAGGGCAGAAGGCGAGGCCTGGGTGTTGGAACCCATATGTGGTGGCCCAACCCCCAATGGAGGACAAAAGGCAGGGTCCTGGGTGGCCCCAACAAGGCATCCTTGGCTCTGGGAGCCCCTCCTGGCCTGCTCCCCAGATCTGTGAGTACAAGAGGAATGGGTCCCCACAGGGGATGAAGCTCTGAGAAGGGGTCCTGAGGCATCAAGGACTGGGGGGATCATAAGGAGCTGAGGAGGTACTGAGACCCTCCCCTTACTCCTCCTAGGAGCAGTGTGACACCCTAGGGGAACACCCAGTAATCTCAGCCATGGGGATACCTGGAAGTGGGAGCGGGGACTTTTGCCGCATAAATGGTTATTTATATATTGTTAACTTTTAATATGACCTGGGTTATGTAATCTATCTAAATTTTACCCGTATTTACTTGTTGTTGTTGTTCTTGTCTGAACTTACCTGTTGTTTATCTGCCTTTGTTGTACATACCTGCTGCATACATATGCTTACCTGTGTAGGGGCCCATGCTCTTTTGAGGTGGTGGTCCCTTGGGCCTTTGATTATAGAGCATAGCGGTATTTGGGTGATCTGGATATTGTATATATTTATCAGTACTCTCTGATAAATCTGTAAATATTGGTTCCTATATACTAATAACCCTGTAAATAGTTAAGCTGTCCTGGCCTGACTCTATAAAGGATTAGAGGGGGGTTGGCCTGCACAGCAGACCCCTCTCACAGCACTTCTGTCTGGCCACGTATCCCCTGCAATTGAAGGTGGCGAAGCACTTCCTGGGGTGCACCCGGGGTTACATTGGATTAGTTGCCAGTTTTCACTGCTGTCACGATACTCAGCAAAACTAAAATTCCTGACTGCTTCCCTGTAAATTTCATAACACAACTTCAGGACGTTGTGACAACAATGTCATTATACAAGTGCCGTAAAAATATGAACATAATAGATATCATCTGGATTCAGTTTAGCAGACTCCAGTGCAGCTGATACAGGCCTGGTTTTGATTTCTCCCTGATCAATTTGTTCAGCCCTCTAGGAATTTGGGACCAAATTATCAAAACCAGACATAAATTCCACTTGCAAAAATGTGTGCTTAGATACAAACAAGTAACTGAGGATAGAATCCTTAGATGAAATAAATGTGGATTTAGATTTATACCAGGTGACTATCTAGTCCAGCATGAGTCCAGGACAAATTTGAGAGCTCACAAATGGATAATTAGATTGCAGGTGCATGCACTTTTTGTATGCTCTTTCTAGCTTGCTTTTTTTCTACACAACTATATGTTTTGTGCCTGTTAGCACAACTATCTTTATATTTTCCCTCCATATTTTTTTTTAAATTATTCCCTTAATATCTTCTGTCTTTGATAGTTTCAGTATGCTAACTGCAGCATATTTCTGTGCAGAATATAATTCTTTTCCTTGAAGCATGAAGTGAACACTGGAAATGACCTCTGTCATTTATACGTTTATGAACTAAAACAAAGGAAAATATGCTCTTCTTTCATTACTTCAGGGAGCTGCAGTTGGCGAAGTGAACTTTGTTTTTTTGTTTATGCTTCCAAGTCACATTAATGAAGTGCTATCGCAAAAAATGTGTGTGGAATTGTTTTAACAGGAATACTATGGGGTTTACTTTGTTTTTTTAACTAACAAAACATTGCATTTGGCAGTTCGGAGAAGAACAAAAAAAAAAATCCAATGAGAAGCACGGCCATTCCAAAAATACTTATTCCTCAGTGCTTTGTGAAAATTGGAAAATATAGAGCTTTGAGTATGAATTTTATAGAAGTACAAGTAAATGAAGTTCTCAAAGTATTGACTCCCCATTAATGCCTGGAAATGTAGATACAACTGAAATTCCACCTTAGGCTTATTTCTATTTTACGTTGTTTTAAATTCTTGTGCATCTTTGCTCTTGTGGGTTCTAGCCAGGACTGGAATAATAGAAACTATCATCTATTTATATTTAAACTTGTAGGTGATTTTCTCTTATGAACTTATCCATTTTTATTTGTCCAATATTGGTAAAACATATCTCTTCTTTATAGAGCTATTAGGCCTAATTCAAAACCTAGATCTCAGGACCTTACATTTTGTGGGTCTTCAAAAAGAAAAAAAATTCAAATATTGCTAACAGATCCTATCCTTATAAAATGGGCCAAGCATTCCCTCACCAGTTTAAGTGTGAGGGGAAAAATGGTTGGAATGCAAAAAAAAACCCAACCGCCCCCCCAAAAACCCAAGACAGTTCAGAAAATGGATAATGCAGAACACAACATTAAAATTAATTAGCCCCTTTTACAAGTCATCACATTGCCATAGCAAGAGCACAAATATGTAGCTAGATACTGAGGCTGACATAAACAACTAATGCTATGGATATGATGACAAAAGCAGGAGACAACACTAGCAATTCAAGATCCCATTATAACAGTAATTTATTTAGCATAATGCTCTGCACACATCAGTTGCTTCTAGAGAATAGAACTGAACTCATCAGGCAGATGCTAATATCCTTGTTAATAGCAGGTCTACTTCTCTTCCCAAGATCATTATTAAACTGACCAAAGCATTGCTTGAATGTGATGGTCTACTGAAGAAAGATTTCTGCAAAGCATCACTGGAACATGATTCAGCTTCTGCAGCACTCACCCACTGAATGTGACATAAACACTTAAGTTGCATTATTTATGATAGTCATGAAAACAACACTAGAAAACAGCACACTGACAACACATCCTATAACATCTTAATCTGTACCACCTCAGTATTCCCAGAAGGCAGCAAAGCAAAATACAATGCTTCAGACTATCAGTATGCCCAAGTATTTCCATTAGATAAATGTGTTGGTGTTTGTGAAGCAAAATACTGGTCCTTATGGCTAAGTACAGATTGTCAAAAATCCCAAGGCTGAATCGATTCAATCTTCACAGCTAAGATGCACAGACTGAACAGACAAGCAAGTGAACAGGCATTCTCTTTTGATTCTGGAAATGCAGCAACATGCCTGCAGTGGCTCAGTTCAGTAGCCAGGGGGTGCTAGAGCATGGTTACCTGCTCAGCTGGAGCAGACAGCTTGAGCCAAGGCTAACCTACCCACCCTGTGTATGATGGGGTTTGCAGAGGAGGTGCAAAGCATCCTGGAATGCTGGGGGACTATGAGTTCATTTGAATCTGAAAGCGATCTGGAACAGAAGTTTGAAAAACTGAATTAACTTAAATCAATTAAATCAGATACTACATCCATCCAGGTTTATCTTAAATTCATTTCAGGCATTTTGAAAGCAGTTTATCTGCACTGAATTTCTGTTGTGTTACAGATTTAAACCAGTTTCTGATCACTTATACCAGTTTATGTGTAATGTATGCCCCTAGACTATGAGTCTTTCATATTATTTTCCATAGTAAACTGTTGCCCTTGAAAGTTATCATTTACCATGAACTCTTTGAATTGCCCAGGAGTGTTCTATTTTTTGTTTTTGTTTTTTGAGGCTTTGCAGAGGCTGTTGATCAGTTTCTTGAGGTGTGGTGCAAAGAATCTGTTTATCATCATCTTGTCAGTTGAACACAGCTTGGCCAGATACCTTGTACTGGCTTGGGAATACGAAGTTTACAGCATTACAATACATTTTCAAGCACGCTTTAGACTGCTAAAAGCAACAGGCTGGAGATAGATTAGTCAAACTACAAAGTCACTTTCTGATTCAGGAAAAATTGTAATGAAAAAGGCCAGCTTCCTTTCTTAGGCTGCTGCTGTGATGTGATATCATGGCAAAGAGGGATTTTGGAGAGAAAGGCAGTGTGGAAAAGCTGGCTTTTTTCCCTCTTTCTCCACCTCCTCAGAAAGCATTGTGTATCAAAAAGCCAAACTTAGGTTTACCACCATAACTGCTATTTTATTTTATCTTGACCTTGCTTGGTTGGTCAGTTCTATACTTGATTACAGTTCCATTTGCTAAATGAATTTTGGAATGAGCTAGATATGGGCCAACCCAGCCACCAGCAATACAACTGCAATATAGCAGTGGATATAGTCTTCCTGGACTTCCAGAAGACTTTTGACACTGTCTCTCACAATGTTCTCATTAAGAAACTGGGGGGCTGTGGTGTAGACACCCACACAGTCAAATGGGTCGCCAACTGGCTGGAGGGCCGCACCCA
>NW_017728912.1:10029701-10061426 GCF_001723895.1 Crocodylus porosus | reverse complement strand
CCGCAGTACTCTTTCCTGCCATGGCAGGGGGTCGGACTAGATGATCTGCTCAGGTCCCTTCTGACCCTACCAACTGTGAAACTATGAAACTGTTGACAAGTGAGTTCCTAAATCCCAGGGCATGTTCTCTGCTCTGTTAGGTGAACAGAACACTTTACTGAGAGGTCAGAACACAAAGTGGAAATTACTAATATTTAAAAACCATAAAAACTATTCCTCTGTTCCTTTTTTGGGAGCCTTGAGTACCATTGTCTTGTGTTCAGCTTCACTCAGGTCTTGATGAAGTTTTATGTGATATTCGTAAGTTTGTGTGGAACAAAGTTTGCCAGTCAAAAAATCTTTTCCTCAATTAAGAGAATAGCTTTGTGAGTGTGTATGTCTTGCATTGTGGCCCAGTACCGTTGGTTTTGGTGTTGTTTCAGTAGAAAAAATGGTGTGTTAGCTTCAGAGGTATGAGTTAACGTTTTTTTCTAGACTCATGACATGCCTCCACCAGCCAATGCACTGGCAAGCGGGAATCTACTCATATGAGTTGGGGAGTCATTTAAGTTGGGCAGCTTGGTAATGAAAGCTGCAGCATTCCTTTGTGTGCCATTGAATATAGACATTGTGGGCCTCATCATGCTAGCTTGATTACCTAGGTAGGCTCAGGTAGACCTTTGATCTTTTTTTATCTGTTGGTTTCATTGGTAATGAAACTTTTCCAGAGAAGCCACGTGTGAGGACTTAGAAGCCACATCAAAAAGGCATGGCTCTCTTGTCTAAAGCACAGAACTTTCTAAGAGGCAAAGGTTTAACAAAACCAAATGAATAGATATGGTACTTAAAAAAATACTTTGAGCCTGAGATGTTATGCCTTAACTTTCAGTCTAGGATACATTTTTATGAGCAATTTATAATCCAAGTAAAAATGAAGACTTATAAAGGAAGTGCTGACACAAACTTAGAACAGGATCCAATAAAAACGCTGTCTGGCTTCTGGAGTGCTGAAACCTGTGCAAGGCCACAATCCCTGTACCCTTCCTCAGCCTTCTTCAAAAATTTCTGTTATTGGGACTTGCATGAATGTTTGTGTTGTCAAATCCAGACAAAAGATATTGCAACTGGATATGGTCTTAAATAACAGCTATGCAAATTGTCCTATTTCATGTGCTGTATAACCTTTAATTGTATAATAAGCAACATCCCATTCCAGTGGGTAGGGAACAGCTTTCTAACGCAGAAGTTTAGGGAGAAAAATAAGATTTTATAAATTAATTTCAATGAGTGACAGATGGAAAGACAGAAACAGATTTATTTAATGCTATCTGCACTTAAAAATATAAAAAAAATTGGGTTGTGTGGGTTTGCTTTGTTCTCTAAACCAGCTCAGGCTGCAGTAATGGAGGTGTGTGGGTAAGAACGTGTCTGTCATAATAAGGCAGGTCAAGGATACTAAAAAATTATACTCTTCTCTTCCACATCCAAAAATTGAAACCTGCCAAACCATTCTAATTGGTGTATATTCTCTCCAAATTATTGTACTATTTGCCAAGAAGGGCTTTAAAATATTTGGCAGGGGTTTCCATCAGGAGAAAAGCAAAGAAAATGAAGTGGAAAACAATAAAAAAAACCCTTGGTAATACAAGTTGGGGTGTTTGATCCCTGTATGAAGAGATGATAACTCTATAATTCAAGATAAAGTAAGAGTTGTAATCAGCAGGGAAAAGAAATAAGAATAAATAATGCAATGTCCACACCATATTAAACCCCAGAAAACTTAAGCAATCTCTGCTAGAAGAACTGATTTACTACCATAATAAGCATAAAGAATAATGCTATTATACTTTTGATAAAATATCAGGATACCTTTCAAATCAGCAGAGTAGTCGAACAAATATAAATCATTAAATAATCTACTTGAGGAAAATGATCTGCTAAATTAGGTTTAAATTAATTCCCTTGAACTGGTCTAAAATGGTGTTTTGAATTAGTTTCACAATATGTTTCATAGCCTAGGGATGTGGACTGGTTAGTGGAACTAGTGACAAATAGTATATTTTATTTTACGACTTGCATGAAAATAATGGAGCAGAGAAAAATTTGCTTGAGTTTTACCAGGAGCTTCTTGACACTGGGCAAACCCATAACAGTTCTGTGACTCATTTCCATAAAATGGAGACAATACAGACGTTTAGGGTACAGGAACCTGAACAGGATACCTCAAAAAATCTTTGTAATATTAATTTTATTTGTAGTTCTAAAGTCTTTTTGTAGCTGTACATGTAAAGTACTGAAGACATAAAAACAAAATGGTTGGAAGAATTTGTCAAGTAATGGAAATGGAATTGAAAATAATTTGTACTTGTTCCTTTTAAACATAATTTATGAAGGACATATGAGATTATATTTAGGCATCTCCTTTCCTTGTTTTTGTCTTTCTTGTAATGAGATGGACTTCTCTCTCAACTGTGACATGTGCATTAAATATTAATGTGCCTGAGATCATACAAGACAGATTATCTCTTCCAATTATTTTATAATAATAATTATAAAAAATATATTTTAAATAAATTATATACTGTTGTTTAATAGTACTGTTTATTTAATTTAAAAACATCTAATTGATTTAATTTTAAATTGAATGTACTTATTACATTTAAAATAATAGTACTGCTATTTAATAAGGCCTATTCTAATGCAATAATTCATCCAAAATCTTTTTTTTTTTTAATTCTTAAGAAGTATGAATTGGCAGGCCTGGCAAAAAATTACAATTTAAGTGCTTATGTTTCTCACTTTCACCATTTAATTGCAACATGAATATCCAAAATGGATCATTGATTTTGGATCAGAGCAAATCTCCATCAAGAACTATCTAGGATTCTCTTTACATTATACAAATATATCAGGTGTAATTGCCTCTACCCCCTACCCCCCTCTCTGCCCCCTGTTAGAAGTTATGTTACATTTTCAACTTATTAACATGAAAGGGAGTTCTATCATTGACTGAAGTAGGGCAATGATTTCCTGGAACAGGGATACATATCTGACTGATAGGATTTTGTGACTTAAACATTTAATTTTTATGAAGCACTCTTAGATCCTTGTCTTAAAGTGACAAGTAGGGAATTTTTAGATATCTTTGTCTTAATTGAAAACAATATTATATATACATGCATACACACACACACACACACACACACACACGGGTGGTAGTCCAAGAGGTACTCCCTCTCCAATTGAAGAGATCACAGCAGGTGCACAAGCGCTGTGGGAGGTGTAGGGACCCTCCTCCCCCATTAGAGCAAAGCCAGACCACTGATGGTGACTTAACCGTATACCTTTTAATGAGAGAACAGTACTGGGAACATAATAAGTATAAACCAGGGGGTATAGGGGACACTGCAATGCCCCGAGGGGGCAGGATTCAATAAAGGCTAGACACTTACACTTGTAGACATATTCATCCAGTTGACAAAAGACAGGGTTAACAAAATATAAAACACAAACAGCAGAACAAAAAATATTGGTGGGCGAAATATAAATGGCACAAAATACAAAACATCAAATTACAAGGCACATGAAAGGGGAAGGGGGGACAGAAGGAAAACACAATGGCCCCTTTCCACCGCAACAAGAATTTCTCCCTGTCATTTCATTCACCCTACCACTGGGAGTTGAACTCAGATCTTCCATATGGTACGTAGAAACACTACCACACAGCCACCAATTCTGAGACTTGGCCAAGCTACTAGGGGCCTTGACCTTCCTGGAGCCCCTTCCTGACCTCTTATTGGAGGAGCTGGGAGCAGAGCTGGGAACCTCTCAGGTCACTGCTCAGAGCCTTGCTGGAGCTGGGGAGCCTCTCCTGCTGGCTGTAGCCTCTCCTCAGGGATCCTGGAGCCCAGCAGGGAGCCTCTCCTGCCGGCCGCATGCCGCTCTGCTGAGGGTCCCACTGCTGCCTGCAGGCCCTGCTCCTTCAGGTTCTTCTGGGGCAACTGCTCCCGCCCCACTGGCTCAGATCTTGCCAGCTCTTTGAAACTCCTTCCTTATGGTCTCTCCCTGGTCTATCTTGAGTCAGATGCGCTGCCCCTTTTATCCCCCTCCAGGTGACCCAAGGGGCCAATCAGGGGACAGGGAGTCAGAGTCTCTGGGGCCTGATTGGTGAGGAAAGGGAATCCCAAGTCCTCCAATCATCTTTTACACTTTCAAAACCCCAGGGTCAAATCACTACCAGCTAGTAGCTTGTCACATATATAATAAACAATTATACATATACATATATATATATTGTTTATATATATAGTTGTTTTCAGTTAAGAGATATCTAAAAATTCCCATTCTAACTGTCTCTTTCAGGCAAGGCTCTAAGAGTGCTTTATAAAAAGTAATTGCTTAAGTCACAAAATCCTATCAGTTAGATATGTATCCCTCTTCCATATATATATATATATGGAAGAGGGATACATATGAGTGTGTGTGTGTTAAGTTCTTTCTAATTGGACCCAAGCATTTATCATTACTAAATGTTTTTCTTTTTATAAAAGAAAATAAACTGAAAATCATTTTCTGGCTCTCTTGCTTGTTAAGTCCTTCGCGACCACTTCAGGGAATACTGACATCATCAAAAGCAGATCATGGAACATTTTTGCTTATTCCCTGTATTCTTTAAATATGGTTTGTAAATCCATGGATTGTTTCAAGGGAAGCAAGGAGTTATATGCTCTCTTTTGACGAGCAAAGCTGACAGGATCTTTTGAATCATGCCACTGGCTCTTGCTCTCCTAACGGACCCTAAACCAGTGTAAATGTATGGTGAAACACCACCATAGACTCTTTCTTTCATATGCTTCCTCATTTCCTCTCACATCCCCTTATGCCAGTGGTATCCAACTTTTTGTCCCCTTGGGTCAGATGAGTGGTCCAGGGACCCGTTCTCAGGCTTCATTGAGCCCAACACCAGAATCAGGCCCCATGGTGCCTCTGTCTGGCCCTGCATGCCTGGACTGCACCTGGCACATTGTGCCCTGCTGCCTGTCATAACTGGGCCTTATACCATCCCCAAAGGTATGGAAGGAAGCAGGGGCACAAGGGGAGGGGTGTAGAGCAGACAGGGGCTGGTAGCCCAGTACCTGAGAGATGCACAGTGAGATAGGAGCCAGGAGCCAAGGTCCCAGCACTAAAGAGAAGCGCAGCCATACAAGGACCCCGCAGACAGGCCAGGGGCCCAGTGACTGCAGGGGATAAATTGAAGCTAGTGTCTCAAAGCAAGGTCCTAGGCTTGCTTGGATGCAGTGGGCCTAGGCTAGAAGACCTACCTAGATTAAAGGGAGGAGGATGAAACCCTAGCTGAGGAGGACAAAGCCCCAGCAGAAGGAACAATGTTATAGTAACACTTGCAAATCTTGCAGCAGGTGAGGAGAGGATTTATAACCACACAATTAGTTCTTTAGGGAGCCAGGGCTTTGGGTGCCCTGCTGGGCACAGTTGACTTGAATGGCCCAGTGAGGGGCTTGAGGACCAGTGAGACCCAGTGAGGGGCCTGAGATCCAGTGAGGACGAGTAGGGTGCCAGGGAACCATGGTGGAGGTTCAGTCAGACTGGGGCCACAAAAAGACCTGTGGGCAGCCTTCCAATTTATTAGATTTCCTTCAAGACAGGGTGGGTTTGACAGGAAGGCACCCTAGGGGTGGAGCTGGGCATAGTTGCAGAGCTGCCAGGGTCATCATGGCCACCTCTGGATTGTAATGTGTTACATCCAGTTGCCAATGTCTTTCCACCTTCTAAGTAATGAAACCAGGCCAGATACTAATTGCAGAATACAAGTCATAGATTCTTGAACTCAGGACTAGGCAAGCAAATGGAGAAACTACTAATTTTTACGGTATTGTATTTTAAAATGCATGCATTTTTATATTGTGCTACTGAGTTGGAATTTTAAACAGATGTTTGGACTTTTACAACCCCCCTCCCCCAAAACCAACTACCCCCAATGAACAGACCCCCTCCCCCCAAAAAATGAAGAACGAAAGCTTTGTAATTCACCTCTAACAAAAAAAAATATTGTCAAAACCTGGATATTACTGAGGTGCTACCCTGATGTCTGCAGGGAGATGAATTGGGTTAAAATGGAGAATTTTAGAAAAAAATATTTCTAGTTAGGTACTATAGATCAAGATGCATACATATTCCATTGCTCTAATAGGAACAATGAAGCCAATACACTGCATCATTTGCTGGGAAGCTTGAAAAAGACAGAGTAGAGGTGGGGTTATGGCAAGTTCTTGAACTGTTTCATAATGAGATCATAACCAACTAGCAAGTTGACATCATTGATCATCTCTTCGTTCACTGTATAATTTCTTGGACTCACTCCCTTTCCATGTGTAATCACATAACATCCGTGTTTCAGTAACCACAGCAATTGCTTATATGGAAAAAAAAGACATTGTGGAGGGGATGTAATGGCTTTATAGCAATCTATTAATATAATTTAATAGCTGTATCTACCGTTTTCTAAGGAGCGAATAACTGCAATAGAACTAACCAACTTGCGGAAGACCACCACTTCTATAGACCACCCAGATCCAGGGACACAAGATTCATGTTGAAACCCCTGTTTTTTGTAATACATGCATGAGCCCCAATGACAGTGCTTTTCAAAATGTTCCAAATTCAGCATTGAGGGTGGTTTTATATCACCAGCCTTTTGAATCTATATGAGCCATTGTCAAAGGTGAATTGCAGCTCTTAAGGGAATATCAATGTTTTCTTAAAGAATGCAGTATACTTATTATCTGTTTGCCTTCTGTCATTGATTTACAAGATATAGAAACAAAATATGAAGAGAAAAAAAACTCTAACACATTTCTGTTATTCTCTCCATTATTGTTTTTAACTATATTGTGATGTTTCTGTACAATTTGATTTGTGCGCTTCAGCTTCACACATGTTTGAACATTAGGATGGTCAATGGCTAAAACTTCTGCTCAATCTAATCTCAAATAGAAGCAGATGACATATTCACTTTTTGAATGGCTTACTACATGTTCCTTCCTTGGACCATTATGTGGTGATGGCATTCTTGTCAGTTTCTGGAAGCTCTTGTTAAAATTTTGCTACTAAACAAATATAAATTAGTTAGTCCATGTCTGCTTTAGAGACCATTTGCACTCTAAAAAAGCTGGTCAGTCTTCATGCCAGGAATCCCTTTTGGTAGTATTTTTTTCTTTCTTCTTTGATGCTTAAAACTATTTTTATATTGGAGAATCAGTTCACTTACCCAGTCTATACCACATGTTGTTGTTCATCCTGCAAATTTAAAGATGACCATGACATCACCTTTTGGTTTGGTTTCTGAAAGCACGTGAGTGAGTGATCAGGCCAATTTGTGCTTTGAACTGTCTGTGGCACACTGAGCAAGAAATGCCACTTTTGAGTTCCTTGATCAACAGTGGGTGTGCTGATGCTGTGAGATTTATGCTGTTTGTGCTTCCGCTCTGCCTCAATGGTACCCCTCCACTCATTGACTGTAGCTTCAGGATGGATAAGGCTTCACCAGGTGGAGTGATCATAAGTAAGATCTTTCCAAGACTCTGGGTCAATGTTGAAACCTTTCAAGGATGACTTGAGGGAGTCCTTGAACCATTTCTTCTGGCCTCCCTTAGAGTGCTTTCCCTCCTTTACCTTGCCATAGAAAATCTTTGGCAGGCACTCATCTGACATCCTGGTAACATGGCCTGCCCATCTCATCTGTGATTTCATCAACAGTGTGGATGCTTGGAATACCTGCTCATGTGAGAACCTCAGTGTTTGGGACCTTGTCTTGACATCTGATCCTCACCAGTTTCCTCAGATAGAGCATGTAAAAGTGGTTCAGTTTCATAACATGGAGTCTTTACACCATCCAGGTTTTGCATGCATGCATCAGGATTGACAACACAATGACTGTGGAGACCTTCAGTTTTGTTTGTTGACTGATGCTTCTGTGCTCCCACACATTTCCACACATTTCCACATAGTCTGCTAAAGGCCACAGCGGTTTGATAATTCTGGCATTGGTTTCGTCATCAATATGAACTGCACATAACAGTGTACTGCCAAGATAGGTGAACTTATCCACTGCCTAGAGGGTTGGCCATTCAGTGTGATGGTAGGCTCTATGTAAGGCTTTCCTGGTGCAGGCTGGTGCATCACTTATGTCTACTTAGTGTTGATTGTGAAACCAAAGTTGTCACAAATTGAAGAGAAATGGTCCATATTCCATTGCATGTCAGCCTGAGATTTCGCATTCAGGGAACAGTCATAAGCAAACAGAAGATCATGAACAGTCACTTTCTGAAACTTCATCTTCACCTGAAATCTCCTCAAGTTGAAGAGCTTCACTGGCAGAAAAGGCATCTGTAAGCATGGCAGGGGACATCATACTGAATAGCGCTGGGGACAACACACAGCCCTGCTTGACTACATTGGTGACTGGGAATGGTTCAAATGACTCACCATCATCCACAATGTAAGTGAGCATGCCATCATACTGAACCACTGGGATGAATTCCTTTGGGAAACCAAATTTTGCCATGATTTCCCCAAGGCCCTCCCAATGAAAGGTATTAAATGCTTTTGTCAGGTCAATGCAAGTCATGTACAGGTTGAAGTTCTGTTCCTGGCATTTCTCTTAGTGTTTGCAGCTCATCAAGTTTATGTCTCATCTATGGTTGCACATCCTTTCCTGAAGCCACAGTGACTCTCAGGCAGGACACCTAGTTCAATGTGTTGCACAAGGTGATTCAACAGAAGATGAGGATTTTTCCTGCTATTGACAGTAGAGCGATAACTCAATGGCTGTTTCAGGATTATCTATTGCCTTTCCACTTTTACAAGTGGACAATGGATGTATCCTTGCACTCTGGGGGTACAGTTCCTTGAGTCCACATCGACTGGAATGATTCAGTCAGTTTCAGATCCATGTGTGAGCCTCCACGTTTGTAGATCTCTGGTTTTATAGCACCTGCTCCAGGTGCTTTGCCGTTTGACAGCCTTAATCAGCACTGGAGGATCAGCAAGGGATATGTTAATGTCTACCTGGGATAGTGGATCAACTGCCTCCTCACTAATAAATGAGTGTTGATTGAGGATGTTGTTGACATGTTCTGCCCATCTTTGCAGTATTTTTCTTTGTCAGTGAGCAGTGTGCTGCCATCAGCACTCAGTATTGGAGATATTCCTGATGACTGTGACCCATTCTATGACCTCTTCTTAGATGTTAAAATGCTGTCCTCTAAACAGACCTCATGGAGTCAATGTTTCTGATTCAGTAGTCTCCCTGTATCAGTATCATTTTCAGCACAACAATCTTGATGTTTACATGTGATGAGACCAACTACACAGAGTCTCTAAAGGATGCCCAATTTTCCTCCATGTTACTAGAACTTACACCAAGTGTTACTAAGTTAACTGTGAAGTTCTTCAACCAATGCCTGTTTCACATTCTCCTATTTCAACTTGAGGACTTTGGCTGGGTCCCTTTGTCTATGGCTTGACTAGTGCCACACACCCTGTTAAGAAGTACAGTAGCTTCTCAGGATACTCACCTGCCACAACTTGACGGTATAACTGAAGGATTCTCTCCCAGAGAAGGAAAAACTGGCTCTGCCGTCAAGGCTGTCTTTAATAGTCCAAAATAATTAGTTATGGACTGTAGTAGAGCCTTACAGGCCCATAATATGGGGTTCTTCCAACCCCAGTACACCAACCGCAGTCCTCCGATATAAATAAGGGCTCCTGCTGTTAATACATCACAGCCAGGAACTGCTCTCAGTATCTTCCTGGTTGACTTCCAGTAATCCTTTGCAGTCCATTAGAAACAAAAATAAAGAAATATGGGCAGGGGTTTCCCTCACCCCTTGCCTCTGCTGCATTCCAGTGTAGGGTCTCCCCTCTCACCACTTCCTACGTCCTTTTGGGCTGTCCGTGGTGTACTCCCTGCCTATCATTGCAGGCTTTTGGTTTCCAGCTGCAGCTTGTCTGTTCTGTTCTGTGAAACAGCTGGGATTAACTGAAATCAGGTGATACTTTCCCTAAGGCTGTTCTAGCCTATCCTTAGTGTTCCCAAATAGGGCTCTCCCCTCCCAGATACTCAGTTTCCCAGGGGAAACTTTAAAGGGCCTCGACTGCAACAGTGCTCCCTGGAGCATCCCTGCAGCCCATGCTTTCCTTGCTCACACCTCAGTTTGGTAGAGCTCAGAATGTAAAGGTTTTGTTCCCCTCATGCCCCCAGACCTGCCCTGGGGCTTCTTGGGGTTGCTGCATACAGACAGACTCCCCACTCCCCAGTGTTTCAGCCACTCCTGTGGCTTATCTCCTCACTGCCAAGGCAGCTTGCCTTACAAATGCTATGGGGAAGGGAGTGAGAGGGGATTTTCTTCTTCTATCTCCCTCTGCTCCTCTACAGAGACATTGAGCTTTTGGGGTGCTTTTTTGCCTTGTGGTCTACTAGGATGTATCTGGATATTCATCTTGGAGACTATGAGCTTGTGGTCAGTCCAACATTTTGAACTTCTCATGGCCTTTGTCACTCTGACATCCTGTCTGTCTCTTTTCTTGATGATGACATAATGAGATGCCAGTGCTTGGAGTGCAGGTGCATCCAAGATGTCTTGTTGAAGTTTGGCAGGTGGAAGACTTTGTTGGTGATAAGGAGGTCATGTTTGGCCATTTCTTCAGCAAGGGGAGCCTGTTGCTGTTGCACTTCCCAAGGCCATTCTTCCCAATGTTGCTTGGCTATGCCTGGTGATCTGTACCAACTCTAGCATTAAAGTCACCAAGGATGATGAGCTTGTCTGCTGTTGGCATTTCTGCAATAAGAGACTCTAGGTCTTTGTAAAACTTGCCCTTGATCACATCTGGGTTGGTCATGGTGCATGCATAGGCACTGATGATAGTTGCACATCTTTGCCCAGACAATGGAAGTCTCATTAACATAAATCTGTCATTCAATCCCATTGCGAGATTTGTAAGCTTTCTGACTAGCTGAATTTTGATGGCAAACCCAACACCAGCTTCACACTGCTCTTCTTTACTATGGCCATTCCACAAGAAGGTGTAGCCAGCTCCTTTTGCAGTGAGTTGTCCTTCTTCAGCTAGGCAAGTTTCACTCAGGGCCGCTATCTGAATGTTTAATCTGACCAGTTCTCTAATAACTAGAGCTATTCTTATCTCTAGTCTGTCTGCTGTTTTATACCATGTGCACATTCTGAGCACCAGTGGTGAATGGTGTCACCTTTCTCTTTTTTGTGTGATTTTTTGATTGCTATATTAGGATCCCCATCAGCTGTGATATGCTGACCAGGGTTAAGACTACGTTTTCTAGCCCCTTATGCTATGGAGGTGAGCAGTGTGATCCTAAATAGGACTGCTCAGCAACGCAGAGGGCTGCTGAATTCCACTGCTGCTCTAGTCCAATGAAAAACAACCCTATGCCATGAGCTGCAGCAACAGTTCTCAGCATATCCACACCTGCTGCTTCGCTGTCTGCTCAGCACCACAGGACTCAAGTGTGTCTGTGGGGGGGATATAGATGATATCATGACTTGTGCGTGAGTTGGATTTAAGTGAGTGAAAGTTGCACAAAGTCACCCTCACTGTCTCATCCAGACCTGTCTGAATCCAGTGGCATGATGGTGTTGAAACATCTGGAGAAAAATTTGGATGCAGTAGATGGCCATCAGGTCCTGCTGCACCCAAACTGATGTCCTGCACTTTTCACACAGCTCTTGCCAAATGTCTTCACAGTATACATGAGTATATCTGCTTGGCTGCCTGATCCACCAGAGAGGGCTTTCCAGAGGGAGACAGGCATAGCTCCTCACTCTGGTCAACAGTCTGATCCTGTCCTTACTTTTAACTTGGGGTCACCTCCCTTCACATTTCCCTGCCAAGAGATAACTTTCAAGGCAGCGGGCGCTGGGGTTTTAGGGTGCCCCAGACTCACCCTTCCCTGGTGGCACTTCCTAGGGGCTTCTCCACCAGAAGTAGTTCCACCACATTGACCCCAAATTCTGGTAGGGTGCAGTTGTCAGTTATACCCATATACCACATACACTGCATAGGTCAAATAATTTTTTTTTCTTAGACTGGCAGGGAGGATTTTGCGGAATACCCTGGTAAAAATAGTGGCAAAACAATACTATCTTCTGAGAAATGCATATATTTGAGAAAATAAAAGTGAGGTTGAGCACCAGTGAATTTCTAGGATGAAGTTTACCATTCTCAAAAGGAGTGCATATACTATTCACATGGATGTGCCTATATATAATACTATATTAAAGTAACACAGACCATTCAAAAAAGTTGAGGTCATAAAAATACATTGTAGCTAAAAGGTATAAGACAGCTCTGAGGCTTCTGCCTGATATGGTCTGTATGGTTTTCAAGAGCTTACCACATGGGAGTTAGTACTGAATTCAGTATCAATCCACTAGCCTTAATTTTGTTTACTGGTGATGTTGTAATTTTATTTATTATGCTTTAATAGTAGTTTATAGCTGTTTAAAACACCTTATAAAATAGAATTAGATAACCTACTTGCCACAAAGAGCTTGCAACCAACACTGATCTTGTGTTGGCATTAACTAGCATAGAATCTGTACCAACCATGGAGGCCTATTGAGCTCAGTGGCATTATGCTTAGGAGTTGGGTCTTTACCATCTGACTCCTATATAAAATCCAGACCTAATAATCTAACATTTTAGCTGTGATCCATATGTTTGGGGTGAGAATTCTAGCATAAACCGATGTCACTAAATCCTGACCTCCATTACAATTCAAATCTGTCATTTGTTCCCTGGTGCTAAGGAATCTACCTTGTGATATCTGGTTGGCCGTTAATCTCTCTAGAACAAAATACAGTGACTTGTGGTATAGCTGCATGAACAATAGTAGTTTACTTTGCTGGACTTTTACATACTGAGTCAAGCAATGAGAAAACAAGTAGGACTGTAAGTGAAAACATTTGAGGAAAGAGACCGTTTTTAATATTTTTTAATTTTCTGTGCATTCTGGCACCAATATAAATGTGTAGGTGGTTCCAACAAAAACATGAAATGTCCAAATATTATTTAACATAAGTCATTCAGGTCCCAAATTCCCAACAAGATACATCATATGTAATAGTTTGCCCTTACTATCATTATAATGGAAAATAGTAAAAGGTTGCAAAGTCAAAATTATTGCAAAGCAAGGATTAATCAAGTTCCTTAAGTCCTCTGACTCCAATGGGACTTCAAGAGTCTCAGCACTTTTGAAAATAAGACCATGATTATTTAGAAGCATACAAATGGATTTAGGAACCTAACTCTAGGCATCTGAGCTTGAAAATTTTAGGTATTATAAAATGTGTTTTTGTCCTATTCTTATTCTTGTGTAATATCATTTAAAATAAATAAGCTTTTGAGATTGTGTTTGGGTTGAAAGGAGGAACTGATGAAATTTTATATGTAGAAAAGTCATGTAATGATTTTTCATTTAAATTATGAAGGCCATTGTACTGTGCTATGTCTGTTATGCTCTAAGATATTTGATTCCTTCCTGATTCTAGGGATAACTGGCAGCTAAATTTGAAGAATATTGGGGCTGCTTTAACTTATATCTGGCTCCCTGTGGCCCTACTGAACATGCTGGGTGGCCTGAGATTGTTAAGCCATGTCTATTTTTTTCAAAGAGGGCATCCCCACAAGAGAGCACATACAGTTTGTGGTGCCACAGACCAACTGTGGCACCACAAGCTGTACGTAATACACATGCAGGAATTTGCTGCACTGCTAATTTGCAGTGTGGTGGTTTTTTGTGGTGGTCTAAAAAACAAACAAACCACACACCAGAAAAAAGCAGGGCAGCACACATGGTGGTAGCATGAGCCGCCCAAAACCAGAGCCTGACCAGTCAGAGCCATGCTCTGGCTGCCAGTTGGCTCCATGTACCCAGACTCCTGCTGCTAGAGTACCAGGAGGCCCCAAGACCCCAGGTAAGGCTGCTGGACTCAGCCTCCTCTACCCTACCCAGGGCAAGTTGCCGTGTGCCAGATCATATTTGTGCATGTTTGTGCTGCTGCTTGTTGCCCCTAGGGAATGTATATTCTTGCTTATGGGGATGAGAAAGAGAACAAATAACACAGGAGAATGTAGGAGTATACTACTGGACGTGCTACAAATTGGCTACTTTAGAACTAGATCCATGTGACCCATGTTGGGAGTATAGAGGTTCCCTCATTTCCTCTGTAGATTATATACTGGAATAATGGGCATAGAGGGTCTATGATGAATCTCCATTATCTTATCATAAGCTGAACTAGAGTATCTGGTCCTTTTCAGCTTCTCAGATATATGCTTCCACTACACTTCTGCAAAGATGTAGCATGTGCTTAACTTTATGCATTGTTTAAAGACCCTTTGATTTCAGTGGGACTAGTCACAGTAAAGTGAAGTCCACATGTAAGTATTTGCAGTTTCAAGGTCCTAAGACCTATCTGTATTGCATCTTTGCTGTGTCCAGGAGGATCATCACAAAAGCAAGATGATGACAAGTCAGTATATGCATAGCAATGGTTAAGTCTCATATGCATAAACATAATTTAAAATTATTTCTCTTACATCTGTGTTGCTAGATTCTTAGCTGGTATATATTATATATAGCCTGACAAGGTTCTTTGGGTGAATCTGATATCTTTTATTAGACCAACTTAAATAATTGGAAAATTATTCACCCAAAGAACCTTCTCTGCTTCCTATGTCCTTAAACTAACACAGCTACAACCTACACCCTATATATACCCTACATTTTACACCATATGGAAACAAAGGATATGTACCTACATCCTAACTTTCTGACAGTTAAGTCAGCTTAACTTTTTAAAGTCAACTAAACTATCAGAGAGTACACACATGGAGTAGAGTTGACTTAAATGCAAAACAAGATAATACAACTCCAAAGTGAATTATCTTGAGTCACACTAGTTAAATTGACTCTCTGGGGGAGGGCTTACAAGATGGTTGCCACCATGTCAAGGAGGTGTACATGTGCATGTACCAACATGGCTTAATTTAAGTCAACTTAGTTAAGTTGTCCTATTTTAAGTCAGCCTAGACATGTGTACATACTCTAATAATCTAATTCTATAGAGGCTGAGCATCTGTTGCTCCTATTGTTTTAAGTGGTACTTAAAGTTCCTCAGCACCTCTGAAAAAGAGGCCACATACCACATACTATAGCATTGCTCATTTCTGGAAGTCACTCACACATTTCTTTGATTACACTTATAATAAGAATTTTCTCAGGTGTAGAAATATTGAGCACTGAAAACAATGAGTTCAAACAGTTTACTATGTACCAGTTTGCAATTCCAATCATCATAAAAGATAAAGGCAACAAGTACTCACTTGGGTATTTGCATATAGCATACTTGTGTTTTTGCTATATTACTATATTCTGTATCATTATATTCTGTAGCCAACTACTCCCTGACTTCCAGATTTTAGGAAAAACCTCAAAACTGTAAACATGTTCAGTCACATGACAATCTACATCTTAGAAATGCAAACCATATTTCAAAGGAAAATGATAAATGAGAAGACCTTAGTAAGCCAAACCCACGGCAGCTTAGCTCCATCTTAGCAAATGCATTTTCCCTTTATAAGTTTCTGTGTGTCTGAAAGCAGAGTCTAGGTAAAAAAGGAATGTCTTTTCCCTGTCTGTGGTATTATCCCTATAGGTATCTAGTAAAAATAAAGCTGTATGAAGAGTAGTTGTCCATTTTTATCCTGGCTGCAGGGTAGGTGCTCCATCTGTGATTGTTTAAGAAGACAGAACACAGTCACAGCTACAGCTGAGAATGGGAGGGTGAATGAAAGATTAAATTAAAGATAAGTTGACACTACATGGAAAACATTTAAAGCTATTCTGTTTAGAAACAATTCTGCTTCTAGTATGTCATCTGTTTTCTCTCCCTCTCTCATTCAGTCCTTTCCTTATTTTATTTGACACGTTTACAGGATAGATGTTTCTTAAGAATTTATAGTCTCTTTCTACTAATAAATGTTAAGGATTTTATCTCAGACTGGGAAATAAACAGCAGGAGATGATGAGCTCTTAATAAACAAATATTTTGTTTTGATGCAAATATTCTTAGTAATACAAAACACAGCAAAAAGAGAAATATAGGCATATGTTATACAACTTGTATTGTTATTAAATACACTGGATTTCACAATTTTCCATGGTGTCCAGAAGGGCTTCAAGTTTCTTCAGACTTTTCGAAACACAACTTTGAAAGTTTTCAGCCCCTTAGCCAGGAAAGACATCCAGATCATTCTGGCCAACGTAAGTGACAACTGGAGGAGCAACAAAATCAGCTGAAGATTTTACAAGGTTTTTCAAACTAAGTGTATTCCATGCCCTCATGCCCTATCTGGCCTTACCAAATTGGCAAACTGTGTGGTTGTCAATAATTTTGAAGTTGTGCTGCCTCTGGCTGTTCTTTTACTACCTTCCACAATCGTAAAAGGTACTTACATCTTACTAGGAGAATGTTAAGATTTTGTGATGTTTATCTTAAGATTCCTTTAGCAGGCATAGAGAAGGAATTAGTGAGGCCTCGTGGGGATCTCTTCTTGGTCCTATGCTATCTAATACTTTTATCAGTGACCAGAAAGAAATGTTAAATCATCACAGATTAAGCTTACACATGACACAAAAGTCTGACACCCTCATATCAACCACAACCTTTCCATTCAACAATAGGCAAATTTATTCATACACAGTGGTAACAGAGAAGAAATAAAAGAAATAAAACAGACATTCAAGCAATTCTATATATCTACCAGTTCTAGGGCTGTCATCAGTGTCAAATTGAATCTGCCCAGGACACAGTCTTTACTGTAAGGCTTTCTTAGGTGTCAGATGTCAGCATGTTAGCAGCCTGGAGATGGGATGCCAAGACCCACCCCCTCCCTACTCTGGGGTGGATGAGATGGGATGGCGGCCTTAGGGACGCCTCCCAGGGGATGGGGACCCCTCTCAGGGAGGAGGACAGGAAGGGAGCCTTTGCTACTCTTACGTCTCTGCCCTTGTATTCTCCTTCCCTCTTGATGACTCTTGATCTGTGGCTGTCATTGGTCTCTCTCTGTGTTTGTTACACCATCTACATTATGCTCCGTCAGCATATTCCAAGCTCATCACCTGCACACCCTTCCCAGAACAAGCATTTCAGGCCCCACTCTTTGGCCTTGGAAGCTGGTGCCACCTCATCTCATGTTATGGAACAGTATGGTACATGTCCCCATTTTCTCAGACTGCGTGTCCTTTCTCAGACTGTGGGGCATCTGTGTGGGACAGAGGTGGCTGGTGCTGTGCACTGCACTTTTCACCCCACTGCAGCTGCCCTAGAATACTGTCATGGGTGAGTACAAACTGTTCAGGAAGGACAGGCAGGGGAGAAGAGGGGGAGGAGTTGCACTTTATGTAAAAAAGCCAGATGATTGCTCAGAGGTTCAGTTTGAAACTGGAGATAGGTCTGTTGAAAATGTTGGATTAGGATCAGAGGGGAGAGCAACAAGGGTGATGTTGTGGTGGGTGCCTGCTGTAGAGTACCAGACCAGGTGAAAGTGGTAGATGAGGCTTTCTTCAAACAGCTAGCAGAAATTTCCTGATCACAAGCCCTGGTTCTCATGGGGGACTTCAGTCACCCTGACATCTCCTGGGAAGGCAATACAGCAGTGCACAGACAATCCAGGAAGCTTTTGGAGACTGTTGGGGACAACTTCCTGGTGCAAGTATTGGAGTGGCCAACTAGGGGTCATGCTCTTGACCTGTTGCTCATGAACAGGGAAGAATTGGTGGGGAATGTACTAGTAGATCGCAACTTGGGCAATAGTGACCACAAGATGATATTAGGAAGAATGTTCTCACTCGGAGTGTAGTAAAACACTGGAACAGGTTACCCAGGGAGGTGGTAGAATCTCCATCCTTGGAGGTTTTTAAGACCCAGCTAGATGAAGCTTTGCCTGGGATAATTTAGTTGGGGATGGTCCTGCTTGGAGCAGAGGGTTGGACTAAATGACCTCCGGAGGTCCTTTCCAGCCCTAATTTTCTATAATTCTATGATAAACACATGGATATTGAGGGGTTACTTGATCAATCCACAGGGGTGACTTGACCAATTCCTAAGGGGAAATAAATTGATAATGGGCCCTTCAGTCAGGGAAGGAGATGTAGAGACAACTCTAAGTGTGACAAATTTAGACTTGAAATAAGATGCACATTTTTCATATTGTGCACATTTTTTATATTGTATGAAGACAGATTTCAGGTTGGTAAGGCCTAATGAAGAATACTTGATCTTCAGATGCTTGTCTAAATCTATCCCAATTATGCAGTTGATCCAATAAAAGATAATCATCCACAAAACCCTAGCTTCTTGCAAGATGTAGGTATAGTATTCTTAAACATTAGTTAATACCCTTGGAAGTTTTGGGGGGCAGACCTAACTCTAAAATTGATAGTTTTACACCATTATGAGTTGTAATTATTACTGTTGATTAAACTGTGAGGACGTATGCTTAAAAATACCCATTCATTTGTGGGGAAGAAACTCAAGTTAATTTCACAGGATGATCATGTCACATATATTCTTACTAACCTATTGTCAGTTGCCCCTTGAAATGCAACAAATAGAGCTTAGAAAAATGGTTCAGTGTTACTATTGTGATATTAAGATATTCCTATGAAATTCCATCCTTCATTTCCTTGGCTTTTAGCTTTGAACCAATTAAGGAGCAGCGTGCATTTGTTCTGTTGCACTGAAATCAGTTTTCTTCCCTGAACTGTTAGGGTTAAAAGTAACAGTTTCTTTTTAAAAAAACCCAAAACCTCAAACCCCCAATTTTATCCCATATGGTAAGATATAGTCATCGTAAAGAGCTTTTGGAAGTATTTCCTTAGCTGTTTTATATTTTAATATCTATAAAAATATACTGACCTCTAAAATTTCAAGACAAATAACTTGGGACAAAGAATACATTTTCAATGTACATTTTATTTTACAGGTTTGCACTTTATATTTGGATATTTTATCTAATAATCCTGATTCTGGCAGACCTCTTTCCCCAACTTTTTTAAAACTGTAACATTTACATCCTTTTAGATAGAGGATTTGAAATAAAAGTTCAATTTTTTTTAATGCATTATTGTTTTCTACTCTGTATAAAGAGACACTGACCTCTAATTGCCAAATGCTTGCAATACCTTCAGTATTGCTTTCTCTCCGTATTTGCCTGGGAAAATCCTTCTTAAATAATTAATTTCTTACCGTGTGCCAATGCAATGTAGGCACTGCATGCTTTCAACAGTCAAATAAAACACATAATTTCTAGTTAAGCAAACTTTTAGTCATATATACATTTGATTAGAAATGGGCAAAGCATTTTACTTGGGTAAAAAATAAATATAAAGCATCTGCTGCATGGTTCATGTAATAGGAGCTGCGTAGTATTAATTTCTGTTATACAGACCAGTTTTATGAAATTGCCTGGTATGAATTAAGGTGACATGGCACAGTTAAAACATAATTTTGCTAGCAAGGATCCCTTCTAATGCCATTGTATGGGCAGAAACTACGTTATCATTCTATGGTGCTGCACATTTTTTTTTCCATCTCCATGTACTTCCCCCATACATCTCAGTTTTGACATACGTTGCTTCCTTTTCAGAAGAAAGAAAAGAGTAAATTCTTCCTCTATTGCCTTTATGTTCTACATCATTACTCAGATGAAGTAGTTGAAATAAAAGTATACAATCTAGCAGTTAGCAGAAAGCTTTTCCTTTTTGGGTGTAGAGTTCTTATTCCTAGGCTTCTCCAAGTCTTCACTGTGTTGTTGCTTAGATAGCTAGGTATTTCCAATACATCTTTCAAAAGTGCAAATGGGAACTAGGCACCCCAATTCTGCTCAGTTACAGTGGGAGGTGGTATATTACCTATCAGTCATGCCTTTGAAAATCTTTCCCATACATGTTAGAATTTGCGATTACTTGCTGGTACAAAATGTTACATGTTCACTCTCTAATCCCCCTGAAAAATTAAACCAGGTTTAAAAATCAGGCTGAACAATGATCATAAAATATGAAAGTTTCATGAACTTAAGAATGAATGGTTATTTGCTCCAATTTTTATACTAGGAAGGAATTATTAGTTATTTATTTGCTGTAATTTTTTATTTGTTGTGTGGTAACTGGAAAATATTTTCCTAAATAGCTTGTCCAAGTATTAAATGTTATACTTGAACAAAAAATAAATATTCCAATATAATTTGTATTTGCCAGCTTCTCTCTCTAGGTATATTGGTCTCTGGTTCTATACTTGGAACCCAGTACAGATTGCCACTGATGGAAATTATGAGAAACTCCACTAAAATCAGATAAGGCACTTTTACACATGTTCTGGGGGCAGACGAGCCTTGGCCCAAAATGTCTGCTCCAGCCAAGTAAGGAAGTGTGCTTTAATGCCCCCAGCTTCTGGCCTGGGCCACTGCAGGCATTTGACTACATTTCTGAAATCAAAAGTGAATGTCTGTTCACTTGCTTATTGGTTCAATCGATGCAGCTTTGGCTAACCTGTGGAGATTGAATAGATTCAGCATCAGGCTTTTTGACTGTTTGCACTTAGCCTGTGAGATTAGAATACAGCCTTCACTGAAGAGCTGCCTTTTGTGCTTTTTCATAGTTGTGAGCTATTCTACTAACATGTAATTTCTGTTTAGGGATTTATTACAATCTAACTTGTTGTTTTGCTTGATCTGCTGTCTCTAATAGCTGTTATGCTAGCTCTCTTGGGCCCATTCAAATGCTTTTAGCACTACTTGTTCCGGATTTTGGTTGTTAATATGATGGTCCTGCATGACTGCATTGCCTGGCAGGGATAAGGTTCAGGAATGCAGAGTGGTTTGAACAGATTTTGATTTAGGTCATCTAATGCCTGCCTCTTTCTTTCTCTTGTTTTCTGAGCCTGACTTTGGTTGTTAGTACATGGAGAAACACTGGGAGTTTCAGCACAATATAGCTCTCTCCAGAACCACTGACAATACAAATGTTGTCAGTATTGACCATACATATATCCCATGCTGCAGTGTTTACTCAATTATGAAGTGCTTTGAGTTTTCATGAAAATATCCCTCTTTTATTTCTATTATCTATATTTTTATTCCTTCCTTTATTCCTCCAAGCCATCATTTGCATTGATTATAATAACCTTATCACTTTTGACCTACCTGAGGCTACCTCTCCTTACATCGTCTTCCCGTAGCACCTCTTCTTATCCAAGGATGTAACTCTCATTTATACAGTTAACATTTTTTTAAAAGAACATCTCTGTCTTCTGCCTTTTTAATGCTTAGAACTTCTCCCCAGAACTTTTCCATCCTCCTACAAATCTCCCTTCAAAAGTCACCTCTTTTATGGTAACTAAGAGAAGTAAATTAGTGATGACATGAAGATGAGAATAGTTGGTACTTATTTTAACTCATTATAACTGCCAGAAACTCTTGGAATACTATGTATATACATATGTATATGTAAAACCTCTTTTTATCATGTATATGGTATTTTTAGTTTGTGCCATTTGGGTGTTATGAATATTCTTTTCAAAAGCACATGAGTAATTTAGGATCTTAAGTTCTTTTTCTAACATAAGTTCTCATTAAAAAATGATGGAAGTTGTGTTAGCAAATCATGTAGGCACCTTCCACATTCCTACATTGTGTGTTTATATGTATTATGCAAAGTGCTTGAAAATGACACCATCAACTTAATATGGGGGGTTTGGTTTGGTATGAGACTAAAATAATTATTATATTACATACAAGAATAATGAAAAAATATTCCTATATTATGAGAAGATAAAGTTTACAAAGTTAAATAGACAAACACTAGGAAATGTCAAAACTAGGGTTGCCTGGGCAATTTCAGCTCACTCCTCTTGTATATGTGTTTTATGAAACAGTCTTTAGTTATATGATCACATAATATTTTTTCTAAAATAGTGTGTGCACAGGATGAAATGACACAGCATGGACCTCTGTAGTGAAGGGAGATGTTGGCTTTAAGACTGTCTTCAGAAACTGGAAGATGTAAAGTGAATGAACAAAGGAAATAAAGAAGTGTTTTCATGACTAAGGCTGTCATGAAAGCATTTCTACAGGAATGCTGTCCTGTGGGGAAAAAAAAATGTTTTGTCTTTTCCTCCGGGATTCCTTGTTGGAGATGTTCAAGTCACATAAACCTTAGGTTTGTAATTTATATATTCTTAATTTTATTGGTGCCTGATTTGAGACCTTGATCTGGAAATGCCTGATTTGGAGGGATGCTGAGACTCTTAGCTGAAATCAGTGAGAGCTGTTCATTGAACGTAGTCCAGATATTTGAGGAGTATAAGGGGAGGTTTGATTGCATTAAAAATGGCCACCAGATCTAACTTAATTTACCCCCAGGACAGACCTTACACTTAGACCCAGCCTCAGTGATTGGAAATCAATCTAAACCTGTAACTGAACAGAAGTTTTGCACCATCTAAAAATGGTAGAACCCAGTCTAAGATAGATCTGGATCAACGCATACTCAACTTTAATCAATGTAGGTTTGGACTGGTGCATCAAACTTCAGTACAGTTACCTGCAAAGCCCTGGGGGTGAGAGAGCCTGGTCACTAGCTCCAGCCCAGGACTGCACATTCCCTACCTGCCCCTCTGGCACTGAGCTATTTTTTTTCCCCCTAGTTCCTCACCACCCCTCCCCAGTTCCCCTTCAATCCTCCATCCCACCATGCACTCTGGGTGCCAGTTTGATCATTATTTGCCATTGCTGGGAGCTGAGGAAGTAAGTATTGGTGGGGGGAGGGGCAGGGAAGATGGGAGGTAGCTTCACTGGGGGGGGTGCTTAAAATAGCTGGTCCCCTCCCTGGTCCCCTCCAAGCCCCCCCTGCAGACTCTACAAGCCCCCATGATCCCACCAAATCTTTCTGGACCCCAACAACCCCCCATGGATTGCTTCTGCCCTGACATATTCCTTCCATGGATTGTGCTTGCCCCTTGATCACCATGGATTGGATTTACCCCCCCCCACATAGATCATGCCTACCCCTGAATCTCCTTCCAGATCACCCTATTCCCCCATGAATCATGTCTGCCCACCCCATCCCCCCACAGATCATGCCTGCCCCTTGCATGGTTTCTGCAGGTAGTGCTGCCCTCCCATCACTCCCTGAATTGTACTTGCCCCTCTACCCTCCTGTGGATACTGCCTGCCCCCCAATTCTCCTGATCATTCCTACAGATCCTGCCTGCCCTGCTATCTCACAGATGCTGTTGTCCCATTTGATTGCTCTGCAGACCTCCTATCTCCCATCCCCCTCAGCCTGCCTGATTCCCCCATCCTCCCAATGCCTCCCACTGTTCTCCCTGCCCCACCCTGACTTACCTAGATCAGGTGGTCATTCATGAGTTAACCTCCCCCTTACTCCCTGAATGTTCACACTTAGCCATAAAGAATTATAGGATGCTAGTTATTTAGAAAAATCAGGGGCTACCACACATGCTGCCACTCATAACAGTAGCATGTTGTAGCTCTCTTTGTGGACAACCAGCAAGAAGGGTTTGAGCACTTTGCTGTTGGGCTTCGCAGGTATTCACTGGTAACTGAGGAATGGGGACACTCAGGGATTTTGAGTAATGGTCTTACTCTTTTTTTCTCCCTTTTCCTCCCCCAGATTTGTTTCCTCTATCCCATCTTTTCCCTGTCTTTGCTTGTTTTTTTCCTTTTACTGCCAGGATCTTCCCCATGTTGGGACCAAAATATTCCCCATATATTCCTTGCTTGTACCTGCTTATAACAACTCTCATTTCCCCTCTGCAGGTTCCTCATTAGACCTAATTGCTACTGATCCAACTACTCCTGGACTGCTACTTACCTCTATTTTCAATCCTACTTTCCACCCCTCCTAGCTCATTGTCCTAATACATTACCTACTATTCTAAGTAAAATCAGGTAGCTTCTTCCTTCGTGACATCTAGTCTCAGGAAGAGTGTTATTCTGAGCTTCCCTTTCTCACTGTAGATGCCTGGATTTCAACCTATAGCAGCCCTCAATGGTCCAAATATGTAATTTCAGGAAAAGCCCCACCTCATGCTCAGCACCAATGGAGTCTTTGTGGGAATTTAGTACATAGCATACTAGAAGTATCAACTGAGTATTTAGAAACTTCAAAAATTTTCCTTGACCTGTAACTTGGTCAAGAGTTGGCAGACTTTTACTGGTATAGTAAAAACATATTTCTGATCCAGAAAACACCTCTGGCAAATTTCAGTTCCCTAATTTGAACACAGAGGACAACTAAAGTTCTACAGTGAGTAGATTACCCAAGTTTTAATAAGGAAAAAACAACATATTTTTCTCCATGGCCTATTCTTTGGGAACAGGTGAACCACATGAAAGGGATGCCTTAGAAAATATGAGGCAAATAGTTTGTCAAAGTTCTAATGAACTGGAAAACAAAGTCTTGCAATAGGAAGTATGGGACAATCTTAATAATGTATGATGCTTTCAGTTCCACTTGTAAATAATTAATCCTTCAGTGCATTTCTGCATATGGTCTCTTTGAAACTCTGAGACTAATCCTAGTGAGCTGACTTGTCTTAAAATACTTTCTCATCATATTGTACTTTGAAAATATTAATGCAAGATAAGTTTCAGTCATTTTTAAACCTTAAGAATTTGTCTTTAGGGTGCTCAATATGCTGGGTATTGCTGTTTATTCCATGCCAAAATACTGCAGAATGGTTGATCAGTGGACTAAAATAGTCACAATTTTTTTCCTTAAATTTTGAATCATGAATCATGCCTTTACGTCAACTAAAACCATCTGTGCATGTCCTTTTCAAATGATTTATAGATGCTCTTCCTCTTTCTTCTCAAATATTCCAAGCAATCTTGACCTGGTATGTGGACATTATATATTTCTCCAAAACTAGGAAAAAGCAATGAACTAAATGCACATAGCACATTCATCTGAAGTGCCTCATATGATAGAAAATAATGAAAGACAGTTGTGAACTTTCATAGTACCCTGGTTTGATTAAAATCTGCCAACAAAAGTTTGGACAGGGCTGTGCCATCAGTGTACTGGCACTGGGCGCCCTCACATAGGGGGCGCCAAATCAAATGGAAGTAATGTTATGTAGTAGTACATAAGGGAGTACTTTTCACATAATCTGCATTGGGTGCCAAAATACCTGGCTATGACTCTGTTTGGATTTATAGTTTGAGCAGTAGCCAGGACTTTAGTCAAGGTTGCCTTGTGTGATCTTGGAAGAGTGACTGAGTCTTATCAGAAAGTCTACATAAATCTAGTTTTCCAGTCCAATTTCTTGAGCCATAAAGTTTAATAAAGGTGAAAAGAATAAGGCATGTACTTGTAATATCCTCAAGAAAAAGAAATCTCTTCAAGTGTGTGGCTTATGAAGAGTATTGTCAGAAAATGGAATTACAGTATATTTCAACTCAAAATAAAGTGTTTTTTCTGAACAATTAAAAAAAATTGGGATTTCTGGAAAAAGTTCCATTTCAGAATATTTGTCAGCTTGTTGGCTGCACACTTCCAACTCAAACTATCTATGATTCTATATTTATCTCTTCAATTTCACTTTTTCCTTGACAGCAGAAAGTCATACTGGTAAGTACCTTTGAGTCATATAACTGTATTTTTAGAATTAGTTGCTTGAAAAATCTTTTTATTTCTTTGCAATTTTGTCATTTGGATTTTGTAATTTTTCTGTTGGGAAGTTACTCCAGTGGATTTCCCTAACAGGCTTTTATGTCCTCAATACGACACAGATAAATTACAACAAAATGACTTATGCATGTGCAATTGATATTTCTGTTAATATACTAATTTATCATGTTCCAAACTACACTGAGTCTGAATTTGTAAATGCTAAATTCTCCCTTAACAGATGCAAATGGCATTTCCACCAGACCTTTGGTTTCCTTTCAGTTTGTTGCAAGCTTTCTGAAATTTCTGTTCTCTGAACTGGCATGAAATTGTTCTGAATATAGGATCTACATGAGTCTTTGTAAAATTCTTCCTTGAATTCAGAAGGAAGTTGTAGCAGCCTGAAGCCTTTCAGTATATATTTTCCTGGTTTTAATCCTACCTAATAGCTGGGGAAATAGTTTAGAAAGTTTAACTTAGCTCTTTTAAAATTCAAAAAGGTTTTCTTTTTTTTTTTAAAAAATTGCTCAATGGTTTCCTTTGATATCAGGATTTCTGTGCATTTCAGCTGTATGCTTCTTTGCAAGAATAGAATAGACATAGAACCAAGTTTGTTTTTTACTTTCTTTTTAAAACAGAAATGTGAAAAGTTAGCCTCCTAAATTTGTACTTGGGCTCTAAAATAAATAATGGGATTTTTTTTTAATCACTGGGGAATTCAAAGTGATTTCATGAGGAGCTGTTAGATGTTCACAGAAAACAGCTTAATGATAACAGAGATTGAGATCATTTTTCTTGTTTATTTATAAAATGCATACATATTTTAGCAAAAGCTGTACATAAATGCTACTATTTCATAACCATACAAACATGGCTAAACTTGGCAATATTTTACTCCTGTTACCATTACCTTTGATGCTCATTTCAAAATTCAAACTGAAGTAAATCTCAATGGGAATTTTTCCATTTCTATAATCCTATATAAGACATAGTTTTGTTATAAAATTTGAACACTTATATCATGTAGTAAAGAACGTGATGGCTGACATCACTGAACACAGTGTAAATTGGAAATTGGAACACTGGTACTATTGAACTCAGGGGCTGAAAAACCATCTGGCAGGAACCCAATAGTTTTATAGCCCTCTAGACTAGAATTATCATATCCAGCCTTCTGGGCTTTCTCATCATGTCCTGCTTTGCAAAAATGTACAAAAAACTATACTGAACTACACTGAGCCAGACAAATTCTGTCCCTTAAAACTGTCATTTCTTGGATACCATGGGTGCATCTACATGAGACACTACATCACCATAGCAATGGACTACAGTGACATAGCGTCAGCAGGCACAAACCATGACATGGCAGCTATGTTACCATTGTGATGCACTCCCTCACTATAGCACATCCGCATGGCAATGTAGTGGCTAAAAATAATAGTGCACCATTGGCACAGTGCAGTAACAGTCTAAAGGAAGTACCAAATGACAGTGCAGTAACAACAGCACCATAGGGGTACAAGTAGATGCACCCCTTGATACCTTCTTTATGTTGCATTGTCAGGTTATCACATAAATTAAAGAAAGAAAAGATCTTAAAAGTGTCATCTAGGTCATTTTCCATTACTAATACATAATGTTTCCCATACAAAATATTTTACGTGATCTGCATAGTCTACCTTTACATATACCAATAACGTGATGAGATTTCAACCATTTCCCGTTGACCTTTCCAATATATGCAACACAGTGGCTGAAGTTTAACAAGATATAGGTACATAAACTCTGTCCATTTGTTAGAATATACTTTTCTTTCACTGTCCCCCAGGTTTTAAAAAAATTCCATGACTCTCAGTCTCTGTATATCAAAAGCTTTCCAGAAAAAGTTTTCTGAAGACCATATCGGTGTATTTTCAAAAGGATGTAATATAATTATAAAAAAATTTTATAATACAATCTCACATTACTTGTCTGGACATGGCAGAAGATGAATAATTTGTTTTCAATAATGGTCTTTATAAAAATAACAAATGATTGTGGGTTTGTGCTTAAAAATATGGAGAAAGAGTTGGAAAAATGACTCCCAGCTATTTAGTGAGGTTCCATGAGAAAAATAGTGTTCCTGATCTAAGACTTGTAATGAGTTAAACTGGTTTTCTCAACAATGAATTCTCAGAAATAAATATTCCCCTTTAAAAGTATATTTTACATCTTTTCCATTGAGTTGTACAATTGGAAAACAAAATGGAAAAAAATGTGGCTTATTGTTGTTCCATCTTACAAACCACTCTGCTTACCCTCATGACTGGAAGGTCTTCCTAGATGTTTAGTTTCACTTAGTGACTCACAAGTAACTTCCAATGTTTACAGTTATTCAAAGTTTTTATTTTGTTTTTTAACAACAACAAAAAAAACCCTGCATTTTTCTGACATGGCACCATAAATAGGGATGCTTTAATGGTCTTTTATTTATATTATTATTCCTATGACAACTATATAATAGATTTTTATATATACATGTATAAAAATAAATTACTACTGCATTTCAACTAATGCAATTGGATTCCAGATATAAGAACTTGTTTTAATTCAGAGTTCTGCCATAGATGTTATGTGTGACTGGGTAAACTAGTCTCTGTTTTAGGTTTCCCTATGCAAAAAAGAGATTATACTTCCTTATTCCATAGGAATGTTGTCTAACCTCATTAATGTTTTAGAAGTGCTTCCAAAGGAGATTATACTTCTTTATTCCATAGGAATGTTGTCTAAACTCATTAATATTTTTAAGTGCTTCCATACTGTTGTTTCTGACCAGCTCTGATGGCTAGCTTTGTGGCTCTCCAAGTTATATGTTGAATTTTTCACAGGGTATTGTTGTATTTATTGCATGTTTCAGAGTTGTCCAACTTTGGCATGGCCAGGCTGCCAGCATGTCACTCTCAGGCTGCACACTGTGGGGGCCAGACACTGCAGGGTAGGTTGCCCTGGGATTCCCCACTTCCCCACTACATAGTCCATACATTCCTCCAGATCCTCCCCCAGCATGCACCTGTGGGAAAGGCAGCAGTAGGGTCCCATAGACCACAGGGTAACAAATCATGAGCTGTATTGGGTCCAGTTGGACCTAACTCAAGCTGATCCAATAAAAGATAACAGTCTCCAAAATATACTTGCCTCACCAAGTTGCATTTATTTGTTCCTGGTTCCAAATTTGGCTATGATATGTAAATAACTACATCAATAATAATCACCTGAAGTTGTAATAAATCTTCCATCAATTATAATATTATAGATACTACATATGTATAAGTATATAATAGGGATGTGCAAAGCTTCAGTCCCTGATTCAATTCAGTGGAGATTCGGCCTGATTTGGTGGCTGAATCTCCAAATCCCAATTGAATCAGAGGACCCTTTAATCTCTCCAAATCAAATCAAAACCCTCTGAATCTCTGAATCTATTTGAAGAGATTCAGAGATTCAGACATAGACACAGCTTTAAATGTTTTTTCTACGTACCTCTAGGTAGCAGGGAGTTGTGAGTGCTGCAATGCTACAGCATATGGAGTGTCCCACAGGAGCGAGGGGGCTTCCCAGTGCACTCGGCAGCAGACCCAGAAGACCAGAAACACTTCTGATCCACTTCTGGGTCTGCCGGGGAGTGCACGAGGGCCCCTCTGAGCCCCCCTCAGCCTGGCAACTGGTTTCTCCTGGGTCGGGGGGCACCTGGGCTCCCCTGCAGCCAATCACCAAGCTGCAGGGGCGCGACGGAGCCCAGCATGCTCTGTACCAGACCCGGAAGTGGATTGGAAGTACTTCTGGTCCACTTCTGGGTTCGCTACCAAGTAGGTGGAGGGCCCCCCCCACCCTCCTGAGGGATGCTCCGTGTGCCCCAGCATTGCACTGATTATGAGCTACACCTGCTACTTCAAGGTATGTAGAAAAAACTTTCAAAGCTGTGTCTATGTCTGAATCACTGATTCTCTGAATCAGCATTGAATCTTCAGATTCAGATTTGTCTGAATCAAATCAGGGCCAGTGATCTGAATCAACAAATTGAATTACTGTCCCTGATTTGGGCTGAAGCCGAATCAAATAGGGCCTGCTTCGCACACCCCTCGTATACAATAGCCTCTACAAAATTCTTGTAGGCGATCATCCAAAGAATCTTGTGAACTTTGCACTTATAAAAGTGTAATATCCCTTGTACACCTTTAATTACACCTGTATTTTAATATTGTATGCAGGGAAGTTTTGCTGCATGGTATCTAAATAAACTTTCAAATTTATGGACTCTTCTATTCTATCTCTGGGGGAAGACTTACATACTGGGAACACAATGCTTTTTTAGGAAGTGGGCCACAATAGATTTGTGGAGTGCACCCACAGCTACTTTATGGCTGTGGCTGAGACTGAACCCTCCTCTTCCCCTCTCTACATTTAATCAGTTACTCAGGCTGGAACAGAGATTCAAGAATTTCCATTCTCTATAGCAATTGTCTGCCTACCAACGTTCATTTGGAAGAAAGAGTAAAGTAGTCATATTAACAAAGCAATTTCTACTAATAGCAGTGCCTTTTGACACTTTTCTCACCTCTACAAAAGCAAAGTATGTTAAGCATATTAGTATGCAAAGTATGTTATCAAAACAGTGTCACTCTGTCAATGTGGATTTCAGTCCAGATCCATCAGATGTACTCAGGGAAAGAGAGGTTAAAAGCAGACATTCTGACCTTGAAGCCCAAATCAGCTGAGGTCTTTTCAGATGAGCCAGACAAATATTTCTATTCATCAGTAGCCCTAGAGTCATCCATATGCATGTGCACGTAGAGTGGATTACAGGCTCCATTCTCATATAGTGAGTGGTGGCAGCAAGCTGGCAGTGCATAGCATTTGCCTCCCTGTTATTTCCTGTTCATCTTCATCGTCTGCCACTTAATATGTCAGTATTCTCTTCAGTTTTTCATGAACCAATTCCTATTTTCTTACCAAGAACCATCTCTCAAACTCCTTGATAATTTAATTTCCATCTGAAAATATTAAAGCCAAACTCAGTGGCACGGAAATGATAAAAATGGAAAAAATAACAATGATAATTAAAACAACACTGAAGGGAAAATGTGATCTACAAAATGAGCATAAGAATGCAAGCAGAAAATTATAGGTTTTGTCTTTGGCCTACTTTAAGACTAAAAAGGAGTATTTTTGAATATGTTCTTTGTCTGCCAAACTCTACCCATTGGTGTATGTTTGTGCATGTGTAGAACAGGGTAGAATATGGTCTTGGTGCTTTATTGTACTGTCAAACTTGTATATTTACAAAGTCATTCTTTGCTGCAGTTGGCTTCCTTTCTTCATTGCCTTTTAACAATATAGGACAATATTGTTGAGAGGGAGCTAAATTTGAAATTAAATAAAATCTGAAATGAACTCTTTTCAGAAGGCTGACTCACTACTTTAAAAGCCTCCTCTAACTCATGTTTCTTTAAGATCAAAAGCTTGACTCAGTATGTAAAAGAGTTTTTGTTTTATTATTACCAATTAAACAGTAAACGATAAAGCATTACCCATTTTTACTGTTCAGTGTAAAAACACAGGGAGGAAAAATACATCTCTTGCTTCAAGTTAACTAACTACTTTACATTTAATAAGTTTCATGACAAGTAGAAAACAAGTAGATAAACAAATCAGTATGCCTGAATATAATCCCTAAGGGATATATTTGTTACAGTAAAACTGTATTTTATATTAATCTAAACTAAGTAATTCCTCCTCTATGGTTATAGAAGTACTGTAATACTGAAAGGTTGGAGGCAGGGTACTCAAACTTCATCAGTCACTGTTAATCCTTGTATAAATAAAAGCTTCAGGCAAACTATTTTGTCTAGATATTTGAAAATATAAGACAAAAGGTGATCCAGTAGTACGGATACCTACCT
>NW_017728912.1:10024879-10029690 GCF_001723895.1 Crocodylus porosus | reverse complement strand
ACTGTCCCTGATTTGGGCTGAAGCCGAATCAAATAGGGCCTGCTTCGCACACCCCTCGTATACAATAGCCTCTACAAAATTCTTGTAGGCGATCATCCAAAGAATCTTGTGAACTTTGCACTTATAAAAGTGTAATATCCCTTGTACACCTTTAATTACACCTGTATTTTAATATTGTATGCAGGGAAGTTTTGCTGCATGGTATCTAAATAAACTTTCAAATTTATGGACTCTTCTATTCTATCTCTGGGGGAAGACTTACATACTGGGAACACAATGCTTTTTTAGGAAGTGGGCCACAATAGATTTGTGGAGTGCACCCACAGCTACTTTATGGCTGTGGCTGAGACTGAACCCTCCTCTTCCCCTCTCTACATTTAATCAGTTACTCAGGCTGGAACAGAGATTCAAGAATTTCCATTCTCTATAGCAATTGTCTGCCTACCAACGTTCATTTGGAAGAAAGAGTAAAGTAGTCATATTAACAAAGCAATTTCTACTAATAGCAGTGCCTTTTGACACTTTTCTCACCTCTACAAAAGCAAAGTATGTTAAGCATATTAGTATGCAAAGTATGTTATCAAAACAGTGTCACTCTGTCAATGTGGATTTCAGTCCAGATCCATCAGATGTACTCAGGGAAAGAGAGGTTAAAAGCAGACATTCTGACCTTGAAGCCCAAATCAGCTGAGGTCTTTTCAGATGAGCCAGACAAATATTTCTATTCATCAGTAGCCCTAGAGTCATCCATATGCATGTGCACGTAGAGTGGATTACAGGCTCCATTCTCATATAGTGAGTGGTGGCAGCAAGCTGGCAGTGCATAGCATTTGCCTCCCTGTTATTTCCTGTTCATCTTCATCGTCTGCCACTTAATATGTCAGTATTCTCTTCAGTTTTTCATGAACCAATTCCTATTTTCTTACCAAGAACCATCTCTCAAACTCCTTGATAATTTAATTTCCATCTGAAAATATTAAAGCCAAACTCAGTGGCACGGAAATGATAAAAATGGAAAAAATAACAATGATAATTAAAACAACACTGAAGGGAAAATGTGATCTACAAAATGAGCATAAGAATGCAAGCAGAAAATTATAGGTTTTGTCTTTGGCCTACTTTAAGACTAAAAAGGAGTATTTTTGAATATGTTCTTTGTCTGCCAAACTCTACCCATTGGTGTATGTTTGTGCATGTGTAGAACAGGGTAGAATATGGTCTTGGTGCTTTATTGTACTGTCAAACTTGTATATTTACAAAGTCATTCTTTGCTGCAGTTGGCTTCCTTTCTTCATTGCCTTTTAACAATATAGGACAATATTGTTGAGAGGGAGCTAAATTTGAAATTAAATAAAATCTGAAATGAACTCTTTTCAGAAGGCTGACTCACTACTTTAAAAGCCTCCTCTAACTCATGTTTCTTTAAGATCAAAAGCTTGACTCAGTATGTAAAAGAGTTTTTGTTTTATTATTACCAATTAAACAGTAAACGATAAAGCATTACCCATTTTTACTGTTCAGTGTAAAAACACAGGGAGGAAAAATACATCTCTTGCTTCAAGTTAACTAACTACTTTACATTTAATAAGTTTCATGACAAGTAGAAAACAAGTAGATAAACAAATCAGTATGCCTGAATATAATCCCTAAGGGATATATTTGTTACAGTAAAACTGTATTTTATATTAATCTAAACTAAGTAATTCCTCCTCTATGGTTATAGAAGTACCGTAATACTGAAAGGTTGGAGGCAGGGTACTCAAACTTCATCAGTCACTGTTAATCCTTGTATAAATAAAAGCTTCAGGCAAACTATTTTGTCTAGATATTTGAAAATATAAGACAAAAGGTGATCCAGTAGTACGGATACCTACCTTGAACTCGGGAAACTTGTATTCAACTCCCTGGTCACCATCAGACCTTGGGTGAGTCACTTTAGGGCAAGATCTAAAGAAGCAATTAGCTGTCTCCAAATTAGGTGCCACCACAGCCAACTACTCTTGAGTTAGCGACCCCCTGTTAACTATGGAGCTTACCCCTAAATGAATTAAGGCTAAATCTGTTACTTTTTCAAATATCTGCTATTTAGTGTGGAGTGTGCTTACTCATACACAGGTGGCATGGCGTAATTCCTTCCCTTGCCTTCCCCAAGCTTCAGCTTTCCATTTACATGTCTGTAGCCTGAGATCACATTCACTGGAGGGCCAGTTGAGTAAGCTGGTTCTTATTTGTTAAGAACATGCACATAAATTACCAGAAAGCATATGACAGGGGTTGTCCACTGGGGTACACGTACCCCTGAGGATACTTTGAAAGATCCCAGGGGGTACGCCGAGGTGGGTGGGGATGGAGCGCTGCAACCCGACGCCACTGCCTCACAGGAGCAGGGCCCGGATGGGGTGAGAGAAAGGCTGCACAGATGTGTTGCCACCGCTCTGCCACTCTCCACTCACCATGTGTCCCCCCACCCCCACTCGGCATCCAGCTGCTCACCACCCTCCCCCCTGCCTGGCATCCAGCTGCTTGCCACTCCCCCTCCCCCTTTGCTCAGCATCCAGCTGCTCATCACCCTTCCCTGGGGGTACATTTACTAAAACATGCTGAAAACCCCCTGGCATATGATATGCTGTAAAGTTGCACCCTAGCTTACCTTGCAGTAACTTTTTCATGGAGTCATGAAACCTTCACTATTTTTTGAAGTGGACTGAAGCTCTAAAATAACTCTAGAGACTTGAAAATGTCTCTCTGTCTCTTTCCTCTTGCATATCTCAGGAGTATTCTTACAGTAAGAAGGCTTTAGAAATGTGTGTTTTAATTTAAGTGGTAGATCTTAGAGGTACAAGTTTATCAGGAACAAGAACATGACTGCATAGTTTACAGGCTTTTTACTTAGCAGTATTTGCAAATTTGCTTGCAATGAGTGAAATACCAAATGTGCCTTGTTAAATTTACTTCCAGGTATGAAAGTAATTTTTAAACCCGCTGATGTGATATCGAGAAATGTAATTAAGTCTTTTTCAGTTGCATCCCAGATGTGCCATAATAGATGTTTAATAAACTGGAAAGAGATATAGTTGCAACAATGCCTACAGAGAGACTTCTGCTTGTATCTGGTGACAAAGATGAGCAAAAATATAAGGGGTCTCATTTCCATCTCTGATTTGGCTGGAAGAACCAGAAAACGAAATTCAGACATAAAGGATGGAGTTACTGAAGTGGAATTCTGTCAGTTTATTCATAATCAAAAGGAATCAGAGGCTAACTGAGAAGGCTTTTTTTGTGAAGATTAATCTATTGTCTGCCTTTCAACCTCCTCATCAGTATTCTCCCATATGCAGTGGGAAGATGTGTTAATCACAGCAGAATCATTACTAAGTAACAATTGTAACAATGGTTTAAGATGATACAGAACAGCTCACAGCACAGCACCTCATAGCAAAATCCCACAAACAAGACCGCCACTTATGCATGTCAGCACTGTATTTGTACCTTGATTCTTGGAGCCCGTGCTTAAGCATTGCTGAATGTCTTTCCTCCTATTCTCTCACTTGCCTGTTTTATTTCCTGTGAAGATTTGAACCTCTGTTCTTTGCATCTCCTGTCATGGCTTAAAATCCTGCTTCTTGGTTCTTTCAACCTGCCACGTCCAATAATCACACACAGAAAATGCTTGTGCAAGCCAGTTGGCTTAGTTTTCTCTCTTAAGAGAAGACTGCATCTGTTTTTTGGATTAAATCACACTTATAAAGTTATGCTTATTTAGGTGACAGGAAAAAAATGCATAATTTAAAGCTTTCATTTGTTCTTGTGTTAAAAGAGTCCAGAGTCTTAATTCACCCTGGTTTCACCCTTCTGGAGAAAAAAAAAAAAAATAAGGTTCATTATAATGATCCAATCTCTCTCCTTTTGTCTTGATTAGAATCACAGTAAGCTTTTTGCCAGAAATGTCGACTTCCCTGAACAAGCCTCTCAAAGCTTGCTAGCTATTTGTTGTTTTCCCAGAAGGCTAATTAGGTTAGATTAGCACCCATGAAATATACATTGAAGATGAGCCAAAAGAGAGAAAAAAAGGATTTAACGATGCCAGAAAATCACACCTTTCCAAGGACTGCAGCCGAGAGTTGTTGAGACATAAGGTAACATTCTGGAAGAGATCATGAAATTATTTCAAATATGATTTTATTTTGTTGCAGGATGGTACAGTAAGTATGGAACATGAGCTCATGCCTAAAGCTGTGTAAAAAAAAGGGCTTTCTGGTTTGCTGGTAGTTATGAAACATAAAAAAAGAAAGATTTGGGGTCAATTTGAAACAAGGATTCTTTTCAAATTGTTTATGTTAAATCTGAGAAGTCAAATAATTTCATTTCTTCTTGAACTAATTTAGTTTGCCCAAACCTAAGTGCTTAGTTTTCAAGTTTTTCTAACACTTGTTTTATTATTTGTGCTATAATAAAACTAAAATAAACTTTAACAAAACAGTCATCCACCTCCTCGCCTCCCCATGTAACCAGGACAAAGTGATGCTGATAAAATGTGAACAGACTAAACAAAAGAACCAGCACCTTTAACATGATTTTTTAAGGGTCTCACTGATTTCAGTGGGGGCTAGGTACCTGAATATTGTTGAAGATCAGAGATTTAGAGAGGAGAAGATGAACAAGGATAAAAGAATGAATGGAGTGTAATCTGATGGACATCATTTTCTACTGGCTTGAGCATGGGACTGCCCTTGTGTGCTGTAGCCCCTGCAGTGGGTGGGCGAGGGACTCACCCCTCCTGAGCTGCCCCCTCATGGTCCCCTACACCCTCC
>NW_017728912.1:10006750-10024779 GCF_001723895.1 Crocodylus porosus | reverse complement strand
CTGCAGCCTGCACCACCATTTGCCCTGCATGGGCAGGCAGTATGCTTCAGCACCAGGGTAAGGGGCAGCCATAGCGATGCTCTGGCTGGATACCAGAGCATTTCTGTGGAGGACCCATGCCTCCAATTGCCCTGCATTTCCCCCCCATATTTTATTTTGGTACCTGGATTTCCAAGTACCAAATTTTGAGCCCACACTGCAAAAGTGCAGTGTAGGGAACATTTTTTTGTTCCCAGCATCCGTCTTGACACAACTCAAATTGGTTTGAGATGCGGCAAGAGGCATGTGCAGGCTTGTGTGGATGCATCTGTAGATTCTATTTAGTACTTAATGTAGTAAATCATTTAATCTCTTAATTTCTGAAATATTCCCTGCTAGTTTATCTCTGCCTCTGCTCTACACCTACACTAAAACCTTTTAGGTTTACTCTGGAGGGAGAGGCACTGGTCTGTTATGTGCAGTGGGTAATCTTTGTGTGTTGCCTTGCCTCAGCCTGCCTCCAAATAGAAGGGTTCAGTTAAAAACTTAACATGGCCTCTGTTATTTTGGATGAAGTGGAAAGGGAAGAGAGCTATTACATGGCTTGTGTTTGGAATTCATCAGTACCTTGAATTGGTAAGTATCTTTGCTGAGTGTTCCCAGTTGTTTCCGGAATATCTCAACAATGGTGGCAAAAAAAAGGTGAGGGGGGCTATTTTTAATGATAGTATACAAAGCCACTGGCCACTTTAATTGTGCGGTCCCAAGTCATGAATATTTCTGAATGTTTATTGTGTTAAAAATAAGATGCATTTTGTCACCTGGAGTTTTGTATTCTTTGTTGAGCACATTAAAACAAAATTCTGCCCCCCATTAGACTACATTGACTGAATTCAGGGTAAAGTTCAATGCTTTCTTGAAATCTCGAGATTTCACAACATCAGGGCTAGCAATTTGTTGTACAGTTTTGTGAAGAGAGCACAAGCGGCATAATGCAGCATAAACTCTGCAATGTTTATTAGCCATCTTCATCTATAGGCTCTGAGATTCTATTACTAGTGAGAACAACAAATAAAAGAAAAGAGACCTAGAACTCATTTGCACAACATTCAATATAATTGTCTAATTTTGCAACTATGGAGAAATTTTATATTTTCAGAATTAATTAATGTTTAGAGTAATTGTCAATTCTCTAAAAACAATGTGGTTCAGAATGTATGCCTCAGTGAATTATACTTCATTATTATTGCATATAAACATTTATTGTTCATTATATATGGGACTGAACCTGAAGATCTATAAGGTCTCTTCCAGCCTCTAACAATCTATGAATCTATGAATTACATGAAAATCTGCCATTGAGGCATTTCACAGCTTCAGTAAAGATTATTGTAGATGTTCAAATCATGGAAAGACTTTTCATGGTATATGGAAATAATTTATAATTCAATGTAAATAATTTTTATTTGAAGTCTCTTCAGAAAAATATTGAAGCAGGAATATAAGCCTTGTATATTGAACACTATTGGGGGAAATCAGCAGAGAATTTAAAGAAAAATTGGGAAAAAGCTTAGTACACTATTTGTAAAATAAATTACAAATTTTACATTATTTGTATAAATAAATTATTTTAGAAAGGAGGGGAAAAAGGAAAAAAAAAACCATTTTCAGCTAGTCGTATTGGGCATGTCTACACGTGTGCTTTAATGGGCATTAGCCTATTTTAATGTGCATTAAAGCAAAAAACCCCAAACAAACCAAAATGTGCGCTTTTGCTAATGGGCATTAAAATAAGCTAATGCAACTTTTTCTAGTACCTGACAATGGAGGTACTACATTTAATGCACATTAGCAAAACTGCATTAATGAACATTTACATGCACCCACTGGTGCCTGTTTAAAAGGATCTTCCAATGATTGGTAGGCTTTTTCCTAACCTTTGTTTGAGTTAGATTGATGTTACAACTGAACATCAGTAAAAGGGAATGACAAACATGGACGTGTTCACATATTTGTTCTAGGGATACAGGGAAGTGTAGGTCCATGAACCTGCTTATTCCTAATTCAGAAGGACAGGAACTTGTAGAATCTTGTCTGCACATAGTCTGTAGTATTCTGTAATCACTGTAAGACAAGGGCCTTTATAGAAATTGCCTTCTTTCAAAGCATGGGCAACTGGTGCCTCCTGTAGTGCACCCAGAAGTGCCACAGGCACACTTCTGCCTGGGAGGGGGGTGGTCTATGCTGGAGTGCAGGTGGCAGGGTACATGGCTCTGGCCTCTGAGGTATGGTGTGTGGGTGGGTGTTAAAATCTGGACCCATGGGGATGTACCTGAGCATGAGGCCATGAGGGGCCCTGACTGGGTGTGTGAAGGTCAGGGCCTGTGAGGCTGTATCTGTGTGTGGTACTGGGATTCTGTTGTGCTCGGTTTTGGGTCTTCATGTACATTGCAGGGTGTTTTGTGTCAATGTGTTGTGGGGTGTGGCAGGCACAGCTCAGAAACTCAGGTGCCCAGGTCCCAGGACTTGTGCAAGGGACACAGATACCTCCCTTCCCCCACTGTCTGCCTGTGGTGGGGGGCAGGAGGCAGGGTTGGGGAGATGGGCTGTGCTTGCTCAGCACAGGAATACCCAGGGGTGGGACCTGTGGGGTGCTTGGCTGGATCAGCCAAGCTCAGTCTGACTGTTAACATGCCACCTCCCAATGCTTGCTCGGCTTAGCTCCTCAGGCATGTGCCACCACCGGCCACATATCCCCGCCCCCACAGCCTCTCACTCCCGCCTGGCTCCTCCTTTAGTCCACAGTGGAAAAAAAAAGGTTGGGAACCACTGTCTTGGACCACTTGTGCCATTTTCAGATTGGTCTATGTATGCTAAACTTCTGAATGCTTGTGGGTGTAGACTGATTTCAATTCACTTAGGTTGCTCTAAGTATAGTGTCCTTATATGCCCTTTTAGTCACCCATTTAATTGTAGTAGCTTCTGGTAAAGCAATCTCAGGAACTGAAAATAGTAGTCTAAGTACATGTTTTTTTCCAGTCAAGGTAAATAAATGTATGCATACTTTGCCCTGAGATCCCAGTTTTTCCTGTATCATTAATACAAGTCTCTGTTTGACTTAATATTATCTGTTTTCTCAGTGGCACAGTTCATTGTAGGCCAGCATAAGATATTTCTAACACTTCTCTGTTTATTTTTTCAATCCCTGAGTGACCAGTGTTATACAGGGAAGGCAGATGGTTACAATGATTAGCATGGTTAGATCCTGTTATCTTTGTTTCGTATGTAAGTTCTATTGTTGTAGAAGTAAGTAACAGTAAGACTATAAGTATTTTTAAGTACTTTCTGAAAACCTTAGGTCTTATTCTGTCCAATACTACAACTGCCTACTAAATCAGACAAATATGTTTCTTTTCTCTTTGTAGCTTATGTTTAAAGATTAAGAATTGGACTGACATAATCATTCTCTATCTGTCTGGGAATTTTGCATATTGGTATGTTACATTTCTCCATTGTCTTGTAAGACATGGCTTTTCTAGAAATTTAGTTAATTCAGTCTTATTAGTTATCCCAACTTCATTACTTTCATTTCCCTCTTACAAACATCTTGGTTTATTTTCCTGGTCTACATATGCACTGGCGTCATCATGCTCAATGGTGCACAGCTCCTTCCTCCCATGGCCTTCCTTTTTACTTGTGCTTCTTGGACAACCATTGACTTTAGAGCATCCAAAACAATCAAAACTTTCCAGAACAGCAGCACAGGGAAACTTAATTACAACAATTTTCCTATTTATGCTGGCAGATAGGCAACTTGTCACGGTCCAGTTCACAAAACGAGTTTGGATGGAGAAGAGCCTCATAAATTGCATTTTTATATTTCTTTTCCAAATAACCCTTCAGACTAGATTTTATTAAATGAATATAACTTAAAAATTGCAACCTTTCTACTGCTGTTGTTTGAAGGTGGCAAGTTTCTCAAAGTGAACATGTTCTGGAAATTTCTTTTAAAATTTCCCAGCAGCAGAGCAAAAAAAGAATTAACTATGAAATCAGGTGGCATGATATTTTCCAAAGATATTTGCTCTCACGTTTTACTATAGTAGTAAAATGAGGCTGCATAAATATAGGACATGCTTTAAATGATGCTTTACTGAAACGTGAAAAATATCCCAGACCTTAAAGAATAAGTGGAAAGATATCAGGACCCCAAAACTTTTGGCTATCCAATCAGTGTTCAAAAACAGACAAAAGCAATCGATCAGTACAACAGATTGCACAAAATGACTACCAATGTTCTATCCTTCCTTTTGTAGGCAAAGGAAACACAAGATTAGCATATATTAGCTTCTGGCTCTCTTCTGTAAGATGCCAGTAGCCTGGGTTCCTCTTAGTCAGGTTTCTGGTATCTATACTGCTGCTGTTATGATAGATAATCTTCCTAACAGTAGGTAAGACAAGTACATTACAGTAGGCAAGACAAGTACAGATTGCACAAAATGATCGATTATTCAGATCTTTCATTTTTTATCATTTTTGCTGGCAAACAAAGACATTTTGAAATAGCTCAGGTCATTTCACTCTGTTCAAACCCAGAGGGTGGTTATGAGACTCTTTCAAACTTCTAACCCACAGACTAAGGCTTATTTCTCTTCCAAATCATTCAACATCTATATGAATGCAGCAAGAGAGCAGGTAAAGCAGCCTGGATTGAAAGGTCAACAATATGTATCTGGCACTCAGTTCTAAATCTCAATACCTCCATTTCATATGATCTTCAAACATCCTCAGAAGCCAAAATGAGTATCTGAATGAAAAGATGCAGATAAACATAATAGGCATGTCCAGACAAGTGAGCACATGACTTCTGCAATGTCTCAAAGCAGTTTGAGGCACCACAAAAGGCACAAAATATTCCCTGTGCTGCATATTTGCAGCATGGACTCTAAATTGGATACCGGGAAATCCCGGTATGAAAAAAACATGCAAAAAAAGTGGTGCAGGGCACACTCCTGGTACATACCCTGAAGCAAACAGAGGCTGGATCCTCAGAAGAGACACTGACACCCAGCCAGAACATCTCTATGGCTTCTGTGTGCCTCTGCTGCCCCAATGTGCTGGAGGAAATAGGAGGGATGTTGGGGTGGAGGGGGGATGTGGGGTTTGTGGGTACATGTTGGGGGGTATAGGGGATGGGAGATGTGGGGTTTGTGGGTGGGTGAGGTTTGTGGGGGAGCCACCATACACACCCCTCCACAGGCACCCCTGTGGCACACAGCCCTTGGCACTTCTCATGTGGGAAGTGGTGAGGCCTGGGCAGAGAAGTTGTTAAGTTCAAAGCAGGCCACCACAATAAGCACATCTTCTGGGCGACAGCTTCCCAGATGATAGAGTGGGGGCACCGGAAGACATGACAGCAGTGGTGCCCAAAGGCCAGCTGTGAGGCCATGGCCTACTACTACCAGCTGGCCTAGAGGTACAGGTGGCTCTGCTGCAGTACTTTTACCACAGCCCAGGCAGCCATGCAGTTCCTGTCTGGGTCTGTCAGGCGTGCAAGCCATGGGGACACAGGCTGTCACACATGGCAGTAGGTCACAGTCCACTACAGCACCCACTCTAGGTTAGTGATGCTTTTGCAGTCCAGCTGGTACAAGGAGCTAGATACCAACTGGCCGGCCTCAGAAGCTCCTCAGGGCAAGTAGCCCTGAGCTGCTCACCAAGCTAGCTTTTTATACTGCTGTAGCTCTCCCTGGCTGAAGACCTAAGAGGAGCTGGGCAGGGTCAGTTTGTCCCAAGTGGCACAATATGCCCCACACCAAAGTGTATGTTCAGGCACGTGTGCTGAGGCACAAATCTCTGGCACAAATTTGTGCTACTGCAAGTGTATGTACCTGTATGTGTGCTGGCTCTAGCAGTCTTACCTGGAGTCTTGGGGGCTTCCCAGGGATGCACTGCAGTGACCCTGCCAGGCAGAACCTAGCTGGCAGCTGCAGTGTGGCTCCAGGCCACCTGGCTCCAATTTTCAACGGTACGTGTTGCTTGTGCATGCTCTGTTCCACATTTTTTCCTGCAGGTTTTTTTGACCCTGGATATCCAGGGATCAAAAAAAACCCTGTGGGGTGGGGAAACAGAGCAGTGCACACATGGGCAGCATGCCCTTGCAGCACAGAGAACACCTGACTGTGTGGTATGTGATACTGCAGATGTGTTTGAGGCACCACATACCACATGGACTCATTCCTCTGGACACACCCTTGGAGACTGATCTAATGCTGGTGAGAAGAAATAATTGCTTTACCTTTCTAATGCTTCTGAGACTATCTGCTTTTAGATTATATCTTTGTAGAACTTCTGTATTCTTTTGCACTGTGGCACAAAAACTCTGCTTCCATCTTATCCTTAGACTGAGTATTATACCATATCGAGGTGGCTACAGGTCTGGTTATCCTGATGCATGAATTTTGTGATTTCAGTGCTTGATTATTGCAACAGTTAACATGGGTGCAATCAAGCCATATAATGAAATCTGTCAGTTGTTACAAAATGCAGCAGTGTATTCATGTAGGCAACTCTGGCTGTAACAAATGCATCAGTTGAGTCTATGCTCTCAGTACTGATTCCACCTTGAATATGGACAATTCAGGGTTGTTGTTCTAGCATATTCTTCATAGAGATTATTTGAGAAGTGGCCTCTCAGTCAATTTCTATTTCCTTCTGCTCTCCTCAAGCTTAGAATGGTGCACTAATTTAGGACTTCCCATGTCAGAAGTACATGTGAAAATATAGTGAAGTTGGACTTGAACACCTGGAGTAGCATTTATCATCAGAATTTGTACCTAAATTTGGAACATGAAACTGTATTAGTTATTAAAATTTGCAGTTTGATTCAGAAAAATCCATCCTCAGTCAGGTATTATATATAAAATAAAAAGATGCAATTATTCTTTTTTTATATTCTATTTTTTTGGTGTTTGGGATTAGATGCTACTCTTGTAACTTGCTGAATTTGAGATAAAGCAAATATATACATGTCAATATAATTTTGATTTTCAGCATTAGTCCAGTTGATATCAATGAAGCTCCTCATGTAAGCAAAACTTAACATGATGTAAGACTAGGCAGAAATGGGGTTTATGTGTCTTTTATTTTGCTTAAATTTCCTCTGGTGATACTTGAGAGGTGGCATAAAGTGTCAGTATAGTATAATTTTTCTCTCCTTCCTGCCGTAGTCAGGGTGAGGAAGAGTGAAGGATAGACAATATACCCTTGTCTGGTAGCAGTCACAAACACATAATAAACCAATAATACATTTCCTAAGTTGTTTGATCAGGCTTCATTGGAATTTGGATGCTGTTGTTTCAAAATATAGAGGTCTCAGGAGAACCCAGCCTCAACCCTTAGGAAAGCATTTAAAGTAACTTCCAGTAAAAGATTTAATGTATAAGTTCTCCGGGGGTGGGGGAGGGCAGGTAGTTCTGGTAAGGCTATTTTGTCTATTTTTTTTCCCTAAATGCCAGTAATGCTGACTTGATTTTACCTGATACACAAACAAGGGACTCATAGAAACTTACTCTGTGAAAGGCATTCTGTTTAGAAAATACAGACCTAGGAATCTCCACACTTTATACAAAAGATCACCCTGGCAACTCGATAGCTTTTGGGGGGATTCCTATCTTCACAGATAAAAAAAAAAAGATAGTATCCATACTTATTTTTTACATGGACATACATCATAAAGAGAATACCTGTTTGGTTCTTGTTGGAACCAGACTGCTTGTGTTTGTTGTGGCCTTGTGTACAATTGCAAAATAGAATCAGAAATTCATCCCATGGCAGTTATACCAGTAGTCAAAGTCAAGTCAAGGGGTCATGTGGTTTTAGCATGCTGTCAGTCCAGTGTGATTCACGTGTACTAGTTTCTATAGCTGGTATGCCAGGAAGTATGCTAATGGTATGGTGATAAAAGATGACAGGAAGACAGGATCCAGGTGTTTGATTAGGTGACAGCAGTTTCACCATTATTAACACAGGTGGAATTACCCCTTGTGACTTAAGGCATTGGCAGAAGAGCAAGTTATCACAAAGCAGTAAAGGACAGGGATTGTTGGCTTCCCCACAGTAACTCCCTGTGTGTACATTCTTGACTCACAGTAAATGAAAACTAATGTACAGCAGCTTATTTAGGGGTACTATGAGCTTTCATTTACCTGAGGGTAAGAAGATGCACACAGGAAATTACCAAAGAGTATCTGACATGCTGGAAACCACCATCCTTGTTTCTGTTGCATTAACTGCTATATGTACCTAGGTTGTAATTGGTAGCATTTTTTTAGTATAGATGGTGCTTGTGTGGCTCTTAGGAAGGTTGTTGTCTGTGTCCTTTGCAGTTATGTGTGTGTCTGCTTTTTACTCCATTCCCAACTTTCACTGAATTTAACTGATTAAATGTGTAATTTTCATTTAAGAACTGAGAAAGTAGAGGTCAGGAATTTAAAAATGGAAACTTTCTACAGATGGGTTTTGTATACCAGTTTTATTTAGTTAGTTTCCAAGCTCATAAAGATAAATGCTTAAAAAATTTGCATTCATCAGAGCTATTATATGTCTTTGAACCAAGAATGCCACATCAAAAAAACAGATTGCAGATAGGGTTTAGATTTCCAATTGGCTCTCTAACAGAAAAAATACAACATAACTGAATTAAGCTTTACAGATAAAGTAATGTATATATACTTGATTCCACTTGATAATCAAGCCCATGATGTATAGGAAAGATTTCTTTTTATTTTTCTGTCAGTTTACTACTAACATGATATTTATGTTAATTAATCTTAACAATATTGGCCTGCAGAATACAATACTCTTTGGAGATAAGTGGGTTAAAGAAACCATAGATATCACCACAACCATATTTAATCAATTTCTGCATTAGTGTGCATCTTGCTTGCTTCACTGAATAAAAGAATCATAATCTTATATCATTTTCTACATGCTATGGCAATTAATACCAACAGTTGTATACTCCTTTAAGGAAACCATATCTACAGAATTCGATTTTTTTTCAATGTTTTTAAGTAACCTATGAAATTAAATATAGAATTGGTAATATCCCTTTTTAAATTCTAAAAGACAATCCCACAACTCGTGTACAGAATATTGTTTTGCATGACTTATGAACCACAAATTCAACATTTAAGTTGCATGCAAACTCACAACATCTAAATATTTTAGGAAGAAAGAGAGATTACATTTATGTGGATGTATCACTAGTGTTAGTGTCTTTAACCATTCAACAACTGAATAACCAAGATGCCATTTTTAATGGGTACTGCCTTTAGTATTTAGCTTACATTTTCTAAGTGGCTACAATGTTAGCAGGGAACCTTGTTGACCCTATTTTTTTTTGCAGCACATCTGATAACTCCATATGCTAAGCAGAGGTGGTATGAAAGGTCACAACCAAGGGCCTATCATAAGATACACAGTGGCAGTGGCTGAAGCTCATTCTTGCCTCCTATTATTGCCATGTCATAGTTACATAGAGGAGGTATCTAAATAGGATGCCCTCAGGTAAAACAGTAGGCCTGTTCGAAGCTTCAGGTGGTGATTCAGAGGAGATTCAGCCCAATTTGGTGGCTGAAAAGATTCAGAGAGGTTCGATGATGTGGGCAGTCTCCAGTGGCTGCAGCAGAGAGCTGCAGCTGGACTCAGAGCTGGTAAGTTGCTAGGGGTGGAGGTGAGAGGAGGGGACCATGGGGCGACCCCTGCCAGCCTCCCTGACTGCTGCCTGCTCTCCCAGCCCACCCAACCCCTGCCCACTGCCCTAGCCCCCACCACGGCTGCCCCTTCCTGCCATAGCTTGGTACTTTAAAGAAAACCCTGGTGACTACTGGGTGCTGCTGGGCACAGGTATGATCTCTGCTTCCCTCCACTGCCCCAAGCTGCATGGGAGGCTCTTCCACGAACCTCCTGACCCACCCCCCACTCACCCAGTCCCACCACAGGTGCCCTACCTGAGCCAGGTCTGGCCCGTTAAGAAAAAAAAAAAAAAGCCAAGAAAAGTCATGGGACTCACCGCTCCTGCAGCAGCCTTGGGGGATTGTGCAGAGCCCCCTGACATGGCACAGGGCAGTGGAGGGCAGCAGGGATCTGTGGGAGGGTTGGGGAGTGAGGAGAGGGGATTGGGGACTCATGCAGTGCCCACCATGTGGCATGGGGCAGTGGAGGGAAGCAGGAATTGCCCCCTGTCCAGCAGCACCCTGTGATCCAGGGCTTTTTTTTCACAGGTGCTGAGCCAAATCCGAATCTGAAGTGAATACTAGCTGCTTTGCACAGGCCTAGAAAACAGTAGATTAAATGCATCTTTAAAAAGGGTAGATTTTGTAATATAAGTGCCTAACAAAGAAGATTGTGTAGGGTGAATTATTTCCTGAAGGAGGGACAATACTGAACAAAAAGAACAGTGGTTGAAAAGGAAAGAAATCAATCCCCCTCAAGCTGGGTGCATGAAACATACGCACAGTGATCGATGGAAACACCAACAGACCTGGAAGGAGAACAGCATTCATTGTGAGAGAACTGGGCAGATACAATGTTCAGATCACTGCCCTCAGTGAGATTTGGCTACCTAATGAAGGGCAGCTCACAGAAGGAAAAGCTAGGTTACACATTCTTCTGGAGTGATCATGGCAGTGAAGCCAAATGGGAAACAGGTGTTGCTTTGATATACAAAACAGCCTCATCAAGGAGCTGACCTACCTGCCAAAGGAGTGAATGGCCGGCTGATGGTTCTCTCCCTGCTTGGCAAAAAGTGTACCACTATCATCAGTGCGTATGGCCCTGCCATGACCAACTCTGACAAAGTCAAGAGCCAGTTCTATGATGACCTCCACTCTGTGATTACTGCTGTACCAAAGTTTTACTGTCTCATCCTCATTGGTGATTTCAGTGCCAGGATTGGCTCTGACTGCCAAGCATGGGATGGCATCATTGAGAAGCAAAGGATCAGAAGTTGCAATAGCAATGGTCTTCTCCTACTCAGACTATATGCTAAACATGAGCTCCTAGTTACCAACACTGTGTACTGTCTTCCCAACCAGAAGAAGACTTTGCTTCAAGCACTGGCATCATATTGACTACGTCAATGTCGAAGGAGGGACAGATATAAACAAAGCTATGTGTGGTATCAAATGCTGGACTGATTATTGACTTATCGTCTCCTCACTAAGATCACAATTCAAACCAGATGGCATCCACAAGGATGAAATGGAGTGAAGCACTTCAACACTGTATGGCTGATAAATGACAGCACCAGACTGTCCTTGGTGAACCACCTGAAAGATCAGCTTCATGCTACACTGCTCCATTCTGGCTCCTTTGAAGCCAACTGGAAGTGGATCCATTAAGCTGTAGGCTCTGCAGTTCTTGTGACCCTGGGACCAAGTACCTGCAAACAGCAAGACTGGTTTGATGAAAATGGCGAGGAGATACAATAGCTGCTGGAAGAGAAACAATATCTCCACCGAGCCTACCTCTATGATAAGTCTGCATCAGCACAACACACCTACAGATCGATAAGGAAGATCATTCAACACAAGCTGCAACAGATGCAAGACACATGGTTGAAGAGCAAAGCAGATGAGATCCAGCACTATGCTGACTGCAACAATGTGAAGATGTTCTTTGGCACCCTAAAGGCTGTCTACAGTCCACAGGTCTTTGTATCCTTCCCTCTGCTGTCTACCAATGGGACCACGCTGCAAACTGACAAGGCCCAGATCCTCCAGAGATGGGCTGAACACTTCAGCTCCATTCTCAATCAGACCTCCTCCATCAACATGGATCCCATATGCAAGCTGCCTCAAATCTCTATCAACTCCTCACATGAAGCTCTGCCTACAATCACGGAAGTCCAAAATGCCGTATGTAATGCTCCCACCTTTTCTGGGTTCCCACCAAGCTGGACCTCCCCTCAACTCTCCTGCCATGACTTTGATTGTAACAAATTAGGTAGGAGGGATTCAGTGGTTGTAAATATAGAGGGCCCACTTGCAGTTACTCACAAATCCAGAAGCCATTGACAAAGGGAGCTCCACCTCCCCTACAGCCCCAACCACATACCAGATGTTGGTGATTAATTATGCTGCCAAAGTGATCTGTTCCAGGTTCTTTCAGAGGCAATCCTGATGGCTCTATTTGGACTTATCTGGTAGGTTAAATAGCCCTGGTCTACAAGGGGTTAACCTTTGAGTCAAGTCCTGATGGAAGGACTCTGGGTATCCAGATCCTAGTGTTTTTTTCCCACAAAATCAAGAACAAAAAGAAAAAAAAAGAATGAAACAAAGAGGAGCCTTTTCCCAAAAGGGTTGCTCCTGTTCTGGCTAACACCCTTGTTAGCCAGTCTGCCACTCTTCCAGCTCCTTAGTAACTCTGGGTTAGTTGCTGGGTTGAAGCTCAGTTTCCTTTGCCACAGATTCCCCACAGCCTATACAGCTCTATTTGAATTGAGCCCCTGTGACACTGACAACTCTCTGCCTGGGTGTCCCAAGCCTGCCTCTTCCTCAGGCACAGTTTACCTAGAGGCAAACTCTCTCTTTTCTTCCCTGGCACTCCAGGTGTCTTTTAAATCCCCTGCTGGGGGCTGACGTCATGAGTCTGGCACCCCCTGCTTGATTGACAGCTGGCTTTTAAACTGCCGTGGGGGTGCAGGACAAGATGCTTCCTGCTCTGGGGGTAAGTTTCTAATTTTGTTGTGGGCTTGCTCAGCCCATTCAAGGTTCTGGGGCTTGCTCATGGGATCTTTCAGACCCCTTTCATTACATCATACAACAAATGTCTAGTGGCAAAGCTCCTGGAGTTGCTGTGATTCCAACAAAGGTCTACAAATCAGGTGGTCATGGCCTCATAGAGAAACTAACAGATCTTCTGCAGTATGTGGGAGCAGGAGGTAGTCCCTCAAGAATTCAAGGATGCCTCCATCATCCACCTGTACAAGAGGAAGGGAAATCACCAAGTCTGAGAACCACAGTGGCATCTCCCTCCTTTCAAATGCCGGCAGGATTCTCATAAGAGTCCTACTGAATCATTTAGACTGACCATCTAAATGGCCTACTACCTGAAAGTCAATGCAGCTTCAGAAAAGGATGTGGAACAACCAACATGGTGTTTGTGGCTTGGCAGATTCAAGAAAAGTGCCAGGAACAGAACACCAACTTTCTCCTCTTGTTTGTTTACCTAACCAAAGCCTTCAACACAGTGAGATGTGAAGGCTTCTGGGAAATCATGAAGAAGTATGGATGCCCCATAAAATTCATCAGTATGGTTCAACAGTTCCATGATAGCATGATGGCACTTGTCCTTGTGAATTGCGAATGCTAGGACCCCTTTCCAGTCACTAATGATGTCAAGAAGGGCTGTGTGCTCACACTTACCCTCTTCAGCATGGTATTCTCTGCTATGTTATCGCATGCTTTCCAAAATGATGACCTTGGTATGGGGATTAGGTACCATTTTGATGGAGACATCTTCAACCTGTGCAGACTCCGAGCAAGCTCTGAAACCCAGAAAGCCATGCTTTGTCACTTCCTCTTCACTGACACCTGTGCTTTATGTGCAGGCTCACAGGCTGACATGCAACAATCCATGGACCTATTCTGGTGAGCCTGTGACAACTTCGGACTCACTATCAACACAGAAGACCAAAGTAATGTTTCAACCTGTGCCTGATACAGCATCCCAGGAGCCACATGTCTCCGTTAAAGGCCAACAACTGTCGATGGTCAACAAGTTTTCCTGTCTAGGCAGCACACTCTCCTGTGCTGTCCACATAGATGATGAAGTCAACACAAGGCTAGCAAAGCCAGCATGGCCTTTGGCAGATTCTGTAAGTCTTTCTGGGACTGCAGAGGAATCAGAATGCCAATGAAATTGAAGGCTTACAAAACCATCATTCTCCTGACCCTCCTTTATGCCTGCAAAACCTGGGCTATCTACCAGCATCATGCTAAGAAACTAAACCATTTCCATCTAAGTTGCCTGTGAAAGATACTAAAGATCAAGTGGAAGGACAAGATTGCAGACACTGAGGTGCTCATAAGATCAGCTCTCCCCAGTATGCACACCCTACTGAAACTGGTGCAGCCAAGATGGGCTGGGCAGCTTTCAAGAATGCTCGACACTGTCCTTCCGAAGAAAATCTTCTATGGTGAACTGTTAAATGGACTACACTTCTGTGGTGCACCAAAGAAGCAGTACAAGGACACCCTAAGACTGTTCCTAAAGAGTTTTGGCATCAACCTGGGGTTGTGGGAGCAAATTGCTCATGACTGTCCATCCTGGAGGTCATCAATCCAGAGTGGAGCACTGGCCTTCAAGCAGTGGTGCATGGCAGAGGCAGTGAGGAAGCATGTGGCCAGGAAGGCAAGGACCTCTCATGTCCAGTCCTTGTCACTCTCCTGCTCCTGCTGCAGCAGATTCTTCAGGGAAAAAATTAGGCTTATAAGTCACTTTCATAACCACACAACCTAGCCTCCACCCTCTCCTCTCTCTTTCCTCTCTCTTCTTTCTCCTTTTACCTATCTTCCTCCCTTTCTCTTTTTTCCCTCCCTTTTTCTTTCCCACTTCCTTTCTCTCTTCTCCGCCCCGCAACCCCGATGTGGTCATCATCACTTGCGAAGGACAAACAACTGAACAAAATCCAGCAGCCAGACCAGAATGTATATTCTTAATGACTATTATTATTGTAACTGAAAAAAACACAATTATTTGTTAACAGTGATTCTGCACTATGCACTATATATGTTATGCAACTTTAACAGAGGTTAGAGAAAGAGAACAAGAAGAGGATCCATCCTGAATGATATTTGCACCACTGAGTCTACAGATGGGAGAACTAGCTAGGTGCTGTAATAAATGGTGCTGATGATCTACTAGAAATTACTTTCTTTTCTCTTTCTGAACTAGTACTAGAAAGAAAACCCACCATTAGAAGAGGGAACATGAGAGTTTTAAATTTATTGGTCATTTACCTTAAAGAGCCTACATAACCTCCAGGAAAAACAAAATAAAAATTTAATTTACCTTACTTACAATTGAGTTACCTGCAAACTACATATTTATCCTGATAAAAATAAACATTCTTCCTGTACTTTCAGGTATGATATTCACTTTCTTTAGGTTAATGGTGTCAAAGATCTGGCCCATGGACCATATATGGACCATGGACCAAGGGATTTTGACATCTCAGCTTTAGAAAATTGGATTAGTGCACTGTTTAACATCAAGATTGTAATCCTGGATGTGGATGTAACTCACTGTGTTTTATTTTAGTAGACAGTGGGCACATCTACACAGTGCACAGTAGACTGATTAACTATGTATTACAGTGTCACAGCAAAAACCGTGCTATTGAGCTGATGTGCCCCCCTCCAGTACTGTGTGGTTCTGAACAGTTCTTGATTCAGAGTGATTAGGTCATCTTTATTTTAGGTAAGCATCCAGATAAACAAATTTTTTTTATGAGGGGTGGTATTCTTAACCTTTTTTGCAAGTTTTATTCCAATCAGCATAAAATAAAAAGTAATGTAAATTAAATAAAAATACTTCATTTTAATATTCAGATGAAAATAATTTAAATAAAAAATTACATACATTACATTATTCACCATGTGAGTAAGAGACTGATTCTGTAGCTCAGTGACCAGGGCACTCATCTGACATGGGAAAGTTTCATGGAATGTCCTAATTATTTGGTTTTTCTGGCTTGGAATCTTTATGATTTGGAAAGATATTTTATGAATTTTGAAAGATGTTGGTCTTATTCTTCTGTAAAATTGGGCATTTTAAAACATTTTAAAGAGTTTCATTGGGCAGGGAAATAGTTTCAAGATCACCCATTCTTTATAACCTCACAGGATTGATAACTTCTGATATCTTGTGTTATGCAGAATTGCACATATATATCTGACAACATGCTTTTGGATTTCGTATACTGACTTTCCTGTTTCAATAAAGGCTAGGCATCAAGTTCATAGAAAAGTAATCCCATAATTTACAGAAAAGCATTGCTCAGCAACATTTAAAAAGAAAGTATGTTTTTAAGAAGTTATTTATAAATCTGGCAAAACCAATCCAAAGATGTATAACCATTCTTTCTTTGCCATATATTTTTAATTGTATACATTATATATGAAGAAATAGTATGGCTCCCTGTTATTCTTTTGACTATGAAACCTGGAATGCTAACTACTAGGTTATTCATGCTGTTGTAAAATTACTACATTAAAAATGTCTACTTTTTCTGGGCAGAAGAACAAAATAGTCCCCCATTTAAAAAATGTATATGCAAACATTGAATTGACTTATACACCTAGAATAAGGTCTCTCTATTAAACAAAATTCTACGAATCAAGGTTAAATTATGATTCATGCTGGAAACTTAATGAAATTATGTTTCACAAGATAAACATTAGTTCCAGTTTTCCAGCATTCACATGGAGATGGAACTAAGATACAGTTTATAAGAGAAATACAGTTTCAGCTCAATTGTACTTAGTAGTGGGTGATGGGAAGAGCATTACATTCCCAAAACAAAAAGGGTTCTTAAGTTCTCACACCAGAATTACTGCTATTGACCATTTGAACCAAAAGTAGACTAAATTTGTAGCAAAATATGAATGAATAAAATTAGAGCATTTATAAACATACAAATATTTCTATTCCCTTGTAAGTCATGAGTCTCTTCTCTTTCCATAATACCACATACCAAAAATCCCTAACTTCTCTTTTTAGACACACATTAGGCTACGCTAGTCTCTCAGACTTGGACATATTAATTAGAGTCCATCAAGTGTTCCAGTTTGTCTGCTCAGCCTAAGATACCACTGCACTCTTTTTTTGTTATATTCTGGGATTTGTCAATTGTTTTCACATGCTCCCCTCAGAAATTGCTGAGTGGAGGAACAGAGAACAGGAAAAAGAACAGAACCTATGATGTGGGTAAGAGTGGGTGTGGAGGAAGATGGATCAGACAACAAGAACAACAAAAGGAGGTGAGTCTGTCAAAATAAACAGGAGGAGACAGAGAACAAAGAATTTACTAAAGGGGAGGAATGGAGATCATTTTAATATAGAAATAGTTTCTTCTGAGTCTGTGGTTCAAAGAAAGACTAATATGTAGGAAAGTTCTAGTTTTATAACAACTGATCTGCCTAGAGGGGCTTTCTGTACAGCTCCCAGATTTCTTTTAGCCAGATTATTTTTTATCAGCACATATAGATATTTCAAATATACTGTGCAGATTTTATTTCTCACTCTTGATTAACAAATACTGTACACTGTGAACTTTTGTGTGCTAAGTTTTCCAGAACTTCCAACAGATGTCTTGCCAGCAGCTAGAATGATTAAAGGTTTCTAAAGAACTAATCTGCTGCTGAAAATCAGAGAGAGACCCCACGGCCATGCCAAAAACATCTTAAGGGCCTTTTTATCACAACTGTGTTGGGCCTCCTTCTTGACGATATCTTGTCTAAACAATGCTTCTCCACTGCTCTTTCTGTTAGTTTGGGCAATGCTTTTGGCCAGTTTGTAGACTAGAAAATACATTAAGTAGAAGAAGCCAGACAGTGGGAGCATTTTAATAGCCTTTTGATGGTCCCACCACAAGAACTGAGAACAAGGGCACTACAAAACAAGAAAATGTGGAGTCTGACCTTCCACATGATACAACCGGCAAATTTCCAAGTGTTCCCCACTTCAAGTATTAGTTTTTCAGTCCCACGAGTGACAGAGGCCTCTCTGGGCTGGTTCAGTATCAGTCAATCACAAATTTTCCTAGTGGGAATGTGAACCCCTCCAGGCAGTTTCCCCACTTGAATCAGTGCCCTGGATAAGAGAGCTAGCCCTCTCATAGCTGCTTCCTGTATGATTCTAATAGCACTCTCTGAGGAGGATTACTCCGCGCTGGTCCGGTCCTGCAAGGACCAAACCAGGAAAGCCAAGGCTGCAACTGAACTCCAACTAGCTTCAGGCATCAAGGACAACAAAAAGTCCTT
>NW_017728912.1:9993947-10006650 GCF_001723895.1 Crocodylus porosus | reverse complement strand
TTCAAGCACCTACATTGAACACCTTCAAGAGTAAATTGGATGCTTATCTTGCTGGGATCCTATGACCCCAGCTGACTTCCTGCCCTTTGGGCAGTGGGCTGGACTCGATGATCTCCTGAGGTCCCTTCCAGCCCTAATGTCTATGAAATCTATGAAATCTATGAGACCGACTGTTTTCGATGGCTGCCTTCCTGGATCCAACACAGTCCTTAAGAGAAGGGCAAACCACCTTGCGTTTGTTCCTCCACCCAGTGGCCCTTTCCCTGTTCTCTGCTTGCCCCAGCTACATCTGATCTGACTCTTCTTTACAGGCACCTGTCCCATAGAGAGGGCACAATTGTCCCGGCATCTGTCTCTCCTGATGATCCTCCTGGGCATGCTATACATGCAGCCCATATACTTTAGCTGTCGCTGGCTGCATGCCCTTCTCGGCTGGAGAAGTCCATCTTCTTCAGCATGATTCTGCTAACTTTTCCCAGTGGCCCCTCCCTGGAGCTGGAAATACCTCTCTGGACTTGCCAGCCACCAGTCCAGAGGAAGCAGCAACTCTGGATTCACATGGCACAGAGCCCAGATTCATTCCAGAGTCCTCCGCTCTACCTAAGGTTGGTGACAAAGGCATATATATGTGTTCATATATGTTATATATTGGTCTCCCTCAGAGACTATTATATTATATATGCCAAACTGTCGGTTATTCCATTTATTAGAAATATTAATAATTAACTCTTACTTTTGTGGATACAGGATGATACAGAATAGTATTTTTTAAAGTTAAAGTATCAAGTTATTTTTTTCATGTCTACTCTCTTAAGGCAATTGAACACAAAATGATTGATATACATTTCTTCATCAGTCCACTTTCTTCAGTCTCTTCTCTGAACCATGGCAGAATGTCTTTAACTTTTCAAATCAATCAAAATGTGTTGTTTTAATGGCAAAGACATGTTGTCACAACCTTGTCAGATTCAGCTAGCAAGTGTGGGATATGGATTGAGCAAAACTGTGTAGACCTGTATGGATTTACTAAAGTATCCCATTTTGTTTTCTTTTCCCCTTTTAGGGCCAAATTAAACCCAAGTGTAAAATTATTAATATCAGGGAAGCTTTTAATACCAGCAAAGATTTTGTCCTGGAAGGAAGACAAGAGGAAAATAGTCATATGTGTTATCCTACAGAAAAGAAATTCATATTCCTCATTCTTTTTGGCTTGATCCTATTCCAATTTAGTATCAATGGCAACATTTTTACTGACTTCAGTAAAAACAATCTCAAACAGAAAATATCCCTTTTCAAAGGTTTTAAAAGTTTAAACAATTACATCCATATCTATGTCCACATCTACTTCAGCTTTGGGATATGGATTCACATGGCTAGCATTCTCTCATTTTAGTATTGTTCTGAATGTTTCTCAGGATGAGTGAGATTTTGATTCATCATGGTAAGGAAAGGCACCTTTGTACTTTTGAGTCTATCTTTTGTCTAACTTCCATCAACAATCTGTCCCCACTCCTACACACATGCATTTCAGTGTGTGTCTAGCCAAACACTTAACCTTTTAAAGTGTCCTTGGAAAGATAGAGAGAGATGGTCATTTTGCTTCCAATGTTTTTACAGACAGTAACATAATAGTCTTTAAGGGACATATTTTGATCATATTCCCTATTCAAGTGGTCTACAGAGCTGTGTTGAACCTATTATCTAGCATTACCAAATGATGAAGGGGATCCTAAAACTACTCCAACACAAGCCACGTAAACAGCTGTCAACTGAATGCTGGTTTTCCTTTTCTTTCAGATAACTCCCAGTTAAAGGCTTTAAAGGCAAATTTACCTTACCTCTCAGGAATTTTCTGCTTGAAACAGACCCAGCCAATCCATGAGTCATTATGGAAAAATTTACAATATACACAGATCTATTCATTCCATACCCCAGGATGACTGAAACTTATGCAGATGTTTCTTCCAAATGACCCAACTAGATAGTAGAGACAATAATAAGGATGTCTTTTTTTAACTAGAAGTTATAATGTACTTAGGCAAAGCGATTAAATTTATATACTCTGTCACTGGCAAAGTGAAAAATTTCAAAAAGATCATCTGAAAGATTATAATAACACTTTTTAAAATTGAGCACTTTTAAATGATACTGATCATGATTCTGCCATAAACCTTAAACTGAACATCTAACATTTATTAGCTTGATTTTAGATTTAAAATATTAGCCTACTCATATTTAAAGAGAGCCAATGGACTGAATTTACTTCTATTGGAAACTGTTATGACATGAGTTGTACGCTTTTAATTGAAATATAGTCTACCATGCCCAGAAATTTTCAGTGCTTCCATACATTTTCCTTAAAGGGGTGTATGTGTAATATAACTTACTAGTGTTTCTATTGGCATCAGATTTGAATATATCTAAATAATTGACTGACACTTTTTCATTTTATTTAATTGAAAATAGTTTATTTTTCCCTGGGCCAAAATATAACTGAAAGATTTGGCCTAGTATTGCCACCAAATATTTTACAGGTAATCTAATGGTAGCGCTGTAATACAGCCAAAACGGTCCTTAAGAGTTCTTTCTGAGATTTCAAAAGACATAGGGAGTGACCTTCAGTTTGTATAAATCTGTATAACCCTATTGAGTTAGAGTAGTTTTTATTGGCTGAACATCTGGCCTATATTCAAAAGTAAATCACTATTTTTCTTGTAGTTAAGATACAAAAGATTTCTGTTCATTCATCCACTAGTGCTCTCTTTAAGAAGGAAAAATAAGTATTATTTTTTCTACTACCCTAACAATTCTGAATCCTAGTTATAGCCTAAGATCCCATTGTGCTAGTCACTGAACAAACATAGAGCAAAAAGAAAGTAATTTATCCAAAAATCTTGAACTGTAAGCCAAGAGACAATGGATTGATGCAGACCGATTGGGGAGTACAAAGAAACAATGAGATAATATTTTATAAGAAATGCACCAATTGACTAAAAAGTGCCAAGTTTTTGTAGGCATAGCCACAGGGTTCTGAGGAGGAATAAAAGAATGATGGAACTTGTCAGATATTTAAAGGAGAGTTCATCCTAGGCATGAGGGGCATCAATTTGGAAGAAGTGGACAATGAAGAGTGATATCAGGGATGATCAGAGCTAGAAGCTGGCCTCCTAATTATGAACGATGATAGGTGGCATAGTCTGTGGAGCTCATGTTTGATGAGACAGAGGCCGAAGGGGCACTAAAACGATTCACAGAGAGGGGCCATGTGGTCAGAGTAGAAGGTATTCTGTAATTAAGCAAAGCACTGAAGGTGCTAGGCATTTTCAGAGGCTCAGGTGTTAGAGGCAGGAGTGACTTGCTTATTTAAGTCTCCAACAGTCTTCCTATCACCTTACGTGATGCCTTTCCCAGACTTCCTCCATCTCTGGGGAAGAGGAAAGTGAGGGACTCTTAAAGAAACCACTACCCCTTTTCTCATCAGTTCAGATACAGCATTTTTTCCTTTGAGGCTGTAGGGCTTGAATTTTGCTTGCAAATGCAGTGCAGCTTTAGGACAACTCATATGGAAGATGTGAATCTGTTTTAACAAAACTAGAGATTCCTAAAAGGCTGAGTCAAAATTTAATGTATAATGTAGAAAGATAATATGTCCCAGTCAACAGAACACACTATGTTGAGTCAGGAGACATTGGTTCTGTTCCTGACTCTGTTTCCAATTTACTGTCTGATCTTAAAAAAAAAGTCTCTTTGTGCCCCGGGGCATGTTTGCATCTCTATTTTGGGGGAAGTTGAAGGATCCTCCTCAACTGTCCTGTTCCACATAAGCTTCTTGTCCTTACCTGTTACACTGTGGTGGCTTCATGGAGGAACCACAGAAGTAGACACAAGTAGTGGGGTAGATGGATTCCTGTAAGAACAAGAACAGGAAACTCAGAACCGTCTGGGATTCATACCCATTACCTATCTCTCCCTTTCTGCGTTTGACAATAGTTATGGAATTAGGGACAGGACTTCCTGTTCTTTGCCTTGCAGCTTTCCAGACATTACAAAACACAATGCAAGTGGTGGGAGGGAGGAGGACTAGGGGAGCTCAGCTTTGAACTCTGATATTAAGGACAGCTTCTGGGTGGAGGCTGAACTATTTCTGGGAGGCAAAGAATGGGATTTTTAATATGGATGGTGAATGAATCAAGGCTAAAGGAAAGCTGTAGGTAGCAGTATTAGTATTAGAAACTATATTCTGAATTTCTACATCTGTAAAATTGAAGACAATGTTACTTGCACAGTCCCTTGAAATGTCTAGGTGAAAAAGCTCTGTGCAAAAGTGAAATTATGATAATACTTAAAAATGCACAGAGATCTATACTAATGATTTTCCATTAATAACGTATTTGCTACTTGTGGCAGGTTTTCTCCTGGGATGTTAGCAGATTTGGGCCCCCCCCCCCGCATATTTTTTTAAATATGCATTTGAAAGCCATTTTATGCAAATATATTTCTTCCTGTGAATGGTAGGTATTACTAGCAGCTGTGAATTTTTGATTTTTGAAATTCAAAAACAGTGTCACGTTCTTTGTTTTTCCCTGTTTAGGAGAAGGTAGTTAACAGGAGAACACTATGCTTGGCAATGGAAGTTTTGACTATTTCAGGGACAGTGTGGGAACGCTTTAGGGAGAGGTAGCAGAAAAAGGCAAGTTCAGTGAATTTTGGAACATTTTCCACATTTTCTTTTCTAGCCCAGGTAGTCCTTTCCTGAATAAATAATTCCTTAAAAACCTAGCTTCTGTAAGATTTTCTGCCTGTGTGCAAACTTCTATTTCTCTAACACACTGGTAAAAGTGAGAGCTAATATAATATGAAGTATGGATTTGCAGTAAAATGACTAGAAATAAGAAGAAAATTAGAACTTTTAACTATTATACTTGTCATGCTCATGCACAATCACTGCCTCGTATATACATGCTCTGCCGTGTTGCAGTTTAGAAGGCCATAACCAGATCCTGAAAGGTCAAGGAAATCTGCTCTCACTTCTGTTGACCACTTCTTTCCCTCCAGCCCACAGCAATTGGGAGCAGTGATTATAGGGAAAGTCTGACTTCTTAAGGATACCTATGAGCAGAAGGGAAGATGCTCAGTCACATTGTTGTTGGAAAGCATGCAGTCTAAGCACATGTAGGAGCTGTCAGGATATTAAGTATACTTAAACGTTCTGTGAGGATGGTGGCTAGGCAGTTTAGGTAGCACTCAGGGCTGTGAGAGGCTCCAGCATGCTCAGTAAGGATAAAATCTTGAGTTGTTAGCTCTAGCAAGTGTTTACTGAGTATGTAACATAGGCAAATTTAGAGAGATAATCACAAAGAAATAAAAGAGCACATCCCTGGCCTAAAGGCCAATTTGCAAAGCCTTTCTCCAAATTTGGGATTAAAGCCATGAAAAAAAAATCTTTCAACACTAAAACCCAGTCTCTTTTCCCCAGATTTCCTTCTGGAAATACCTGAAACAGAAAACTAGCATGGAAAATTCAGTCCCAGCACTTACAGTCTGGTAAAGTTATAAGCAACTGAAAACAAGGGTTTACAAAGGAAAGCATTGAGCAGCTTTGAGCTTAGGCAGACCCACCAGCCCTGCTTTAGGATCACAACACTGTAATTTCTACTGTCCTTATCACTATAGTAATTGGCACTGTAATTTTCTGCAGAGGCTTTGAATTGCAAAATATACTTTCTGCTTCCAAGAGTAATCTATCTGCCATGATTCTGTGATGCCAGGAATTTAAGTAGCATTAGAAACATACTGGTGTTATCTTAAATTTAAGAAATGTCACTCTTGGCTGTGATTGTCTTTACTGTTTATGACTAAATAATAGGAAAGAGGGTGCAGACATACAGCACATTTACTATGGAGTAAATTGATTTTTCCCCTTGGATAAAAGTGGAACAGACATTCAACATGCAGCCTTACACCTGTGTAAATAACTCTGCCCTAGGATAAATTCAACCCTAAGCATTGAGAAGTGATGTAAGTTATAAGTTGATAGTTACATTGGTTATATGTTCACCCCCAGTACTCAGTTTCATTCTGGGTCATCTGCTTGCTTAACAAAAGTGACTGTGAGCAACTAGCTTAAGAGAGCCTGTCTTGTGTTTGCTCTTATTTATTATGGAGTAAATTTGGGGTAAATCACTCCAGACTAATTGTGCCATGCATCATGTGTCACCCTAAAAGATGTAGTTATACTGGTAGGAGAAGTGGATGGTGGAAAACACATTTAAACTGTGTACATATCCAACATTTTACATAAACTCAACGTTTTAAACCTTAAAGAGAGAACTTGTGTGCACCAGCCCTCCTAGGAAAATGTTTACCCACACAAACACTTCCTGCTCTCTGAATCTTTGCTTGAATTTTGCTGCTATAAATGTTTGTTAAAAGTGAATATAAGTGGGAGCAAATATAATCTAAGTAAATAAAATATATAATTCAAACATTGTGGGAATGTTTTTTGTTACTCCCTTGATTCTATGCCTTAGTCCACTGAAGTCATAAAAACTCTGTCCACTGATGTCAGTGGGATTTGCATTAGGCCTTAGTATCATTGAACAAAACACAAAAAAGCTCAAAAATGAAAAAGAGCTGTATAATTTTCTATCTATGGACCAATTCCATTACAAAGAATTCACTGAAAGGCGCTCATTGATTTCAATAGGAGTCGCTGTGGGCATGGTGCACATTCTAAGTTTTGATTATTTAAAAAATGTCTGTATTTAATTAAGGCCTTGGAGTAGCATCCGAGAAGGTCATAAGATAACAGTCTGATTACATTCTTCACATACATATGACAATGGACTCTGCACATACTGTTGCCATATTTATTGCCGTATTAATATTGTGCCAGTTTGTATTCTTGAGCACATTGTCACAAGATTAGATTTTTCCATTGTCTTCATTGTTTTCCCTGATATAATATCATGTATGGTGCAGCCTTGGAGAACTCAGCCCAATAATTTTGTTTACTCTGCTGTTCATATTTATTTTTAGGTCCATACAACTTCAAAACACCAAATAGAGCAGTGGACAAAGTGGTGTGGATCAGACAAAATGGATTTTTATAGGTTCAGCTGTAACTCACCATGTGGTTTGGGGCAATCCATTTTAACCTCTGGATTGCAGTCTCCTTCCTAATAAAGGAATAGTATTATGCTTACTTCACAGAATTGCTTCGCTGAAGTCAAGGAGATCACTTGAACAAGTAAGTCAAGGAGGTTACTTGAACAAGTAGGGGCCTGCCCAGGAAAACCTGGCCCTGCATTATCACTAGTTCCTGAACATTAAGAAAGGGTAAGTTTTCAAGGTAGCATAAGAAGATTTATCACATGTAATAATAGTGGGAATGGATAACTAAATCCTCACAATTCAGTTTTTTGGAATACTTTGCCTTTTGACAGCCTGACAACTTTCTACCATTATCAAGTTACAGCTATTAGTCCAAATCCTGTAGACCCTATTCTGCCTCTGTGTAGGCAAATCTCCCTTATGGTTTAACAGAGGAATGTGCCTCAGTAGAGTCTGAGAGTGAGCTCTCCATTTCAAACAGAGGAGTATAAGAGCCTGATCAGCAACTCACATAATGAAATATCAAAAGGTCAAGAACATTACAGTTTGCAGCCAAGTTTTGCAGACTTTTGCAAAAGGCCAGTCAGATGGTTGGTGCCTGTGGTGAAAATCACATTCATAAATAGTAAAATCCTCATCCATCCAAGTGATAGTCCAAAAGTTATCCTGTGGTGTAACCCTTAACAAAGTGATAGAAAAAGGGTTTTTCCAGCTGTTTCAGCTGCTCCTTTTTTTAAAAGAGGTGTCAGAGGGGGGAAAATTGTCAATGAATCTTTAAAAGTCATATTTTATCCTAAAACCACTTTTTGTTTTATTTTGGTGGGGGTTGTCTTAAAAAATCAGTCCCTGGAGTACAGCCCTGCAAGAACCTGAACACTTATGAGGGTTGAATATCCTTGGCAAATTTAAACTCAGTCAGAGCTGTAAGCACTTATTAAGGCACAAAACTACTCTCTTATTTTGTCTAATCACATATTGGTGAGTGCTATAAAATTAAGACAATATAGGGGGTCTTAAGGATTATATTTTTGTCTTATACCTGGTCAGTCTCATCTTTTACCCTTGCCCAAGGTGTCCATTTACCAGACCAGGCATGAGTTGCAGGGGGTCCAGGTACTGTGAAGTGTTTTCCTTTTCCTTGTATCTGCATGTCTTCAGGCAGAGTTGAACTAGGCAGTGTGCAGTAGCTCTTTAGGTGCCTTCAAAAGTGCTACCTGGAGTACTATGTTTGGGATCCTATCCTGGTTATTAGCCTGCAACCTTCACTGCCATTCCTATTGGTCTGGGACAGACATTGCATAAACCGGTTTAACCCAAATCAGTTAAGTCTGATACTACATTCAACCAGGTTTATCTCAAACTGGCTTTGGCCATTTTCAAACCAGTTTATGTGCACTGAACATCAGTTCTGTTACAGGTGTAAATCAGTTTCTGATCATCACTTAAACCAGTTTATGTGTAATATCTGTCCCTAGCCACAGTGCACAGCAACTGATTCTTTGGGACAACAAATGACACAATGTCTAGGGACAGATATTACACATAAACTGGTTTAAGTGATCAGAAACTCGTTTAAGTGTTCAGAAACTGGTGTAAACCTGTAACAGAACAGATGTTCAGTGCAGATAAACCAGTTTTAAAATAGCCAAACAAGTCTGAAATAAACCTGGTTGAATGTAGTATCAGATTTAACTGATTTGGCTAAAACCAGTTTATGCAATGTCTGTCCCAGACCTTAGTGGCTGTTGTTCAGACAAGTGTTTTGGAGTAGTCTCTTGTTTGCTGTCATTTTCAGGGTGCTGGAGTGTTTGAGCCCTAAGTGGTAATTGCCCTCAAGCAATCTTCTGGAGCCCAGGTGTAATGCAAAAAGAATGACTCAGTGTTTCATGGTGAAAATGCAGAGAGGTTTACTGTCACTTAGACAGCAAGGTAACTGGTCTGTTTAGTAATCACCCCAACTCAGTGAACCTGTCCAGGACAATGGTAACAACACAGTGCATTCATTATGCCCCCCTAGGTTGCTTTAAAGAAACAATCCTTCTAGCATCTATATTTATACCCAAAGCCAAGACGCTCATCTTTACTTGCTCTTTTGCTAAGCTCTCACACCTGGCATCTTCAGTTGTTCTCTTAACCCAGCATCTGGCCTCATTAATTGTTTCTTAACTCCTAACATTCCCTTTTTTGGATCAGCTTCTCCAAAGAGAAGTTGTGTTTTTTATTTTTTTATTTTCTTATCAAGTCATTCAGCAGTCAGTGATGCCCATTCTTTGCTCATTAGATCATTCAGCAGTCAAAGAAGCCTGTGCTTCCTGAGCTCTCTCTTAGTTTATCCATGGCATAACTGGAAGTCCAGGAGTGGTTCCCCTGTAGTCACTGTGGGGGAGGGAGGGCTGTAGTTCCTGGTGGCCCTAGGCCTTCTGTCACTGCACAATGAAGAGGCCTGCTCATTTTCCAATTATATATGGTAAATTCTACTTGCTATTGTCATCTGATTTTTATCCGGGTAGTATTTGAGGAAATGAATAAAATATTAAGGTATTGACTCTTGCTTTCATTCTGAACATTTTCCAGTCTTGACTGCACATTGAAAACGTTTTCCAGCAAGCAGTTTTGTACCTCTATGCCTCTTCTTGTATGGGAGGGAAGGTCTTCAGAAATAGCCACAAAATGCGTCATTGCCCTCTTCTAAATACCTACCTAAAATTTCTCTGCTGTGATGCAAATGATTAGGCTGGTGGATCCTTCTTAGCCTCAAGACACCGTCGTTAGACTCAAGGCCCCTCTCATTAGACTCAAGATACTCCTTGGAAAATGCCATCTCTGAGTTTTCACTCGTTTTTTGATTATAGAAAACTAATATAGCAATTTTGCTGTTGAAAAGAACTCAGCAAGCTTGCAACAGTCAGAATGTTTTTAACGCTATTGATTTTTATTTGCAATTCCTGGGTTTATCATGTGAAACATATTTGCGTGCCTAACAATATGCACCCTGGGTGCTATGAGACCCTGGGTGAGAATCACTGGATTAGGCAGCTGATGTGCTATGACTACTGCTTACCTCTTTTCTTAAATGATTTCCTTGTGTTCCTCTGTTAGATTGTGGTATTCACCTTACAGCTGCAGTTTTATTTTTGGATTATAAAATCTTCAGAGAGGGGTCCATCTCTTTGTGAGCTGTTTGTGCAGTACCTAGCAACTAGCACAACACTAGGCATTACTGCAATACAAATAATAAATAGTAACAAGCACAAGAAGTACCATCAAAGTACAGTTCTTCTAGTCTAGAAACAATCAGCACAGTGATTTATACAGTACTAAAAAAAGCTCTTAGTGGCTAACAAAAAGAGTATAATAGTATTACAAGAGTGCAGCAAACAAAGGAAACTATTACAAAAATGTATATACACACATATGCATATGAACGTATGCAACTTATTAGTATGAATTTGATGGAAATATTGGATTATTACCTTCAGAGTTTTCATTTATTAGTATTAAAAATAACGGCTCAAAGAGTGATAATTTGATGGCTACTTTTCTCTGGGGAAAGAGCCTTTATAGATGTGAAGTTAAAAACTTAAGAGTCTACACATTACTCATTTACTTAAGAATCAGATACCTATTAATGTTAATGTAATTTAAGAGTAAATAATATTCAGGCAATTATTCTCTTTCCTTCAACTTGTTGGTGGGGGGAGGGGAAGAAAATTCTTTCATATTCCAGTTGGTGCCATTTTTGATTCAGATAATGCTGACTGAAACAGGGACAAAAAAATCAGCTGCGGCCCTGATAATAAGGAGAAAAGAATTTAGGATTGAAAATGTTGAGGGATTGTGCTTTTAAGTATTTTTGCTACATTTTATCAGAGTGATAATAATAATAACACTTAAATAATCTCTAGAGGATGTAGGTCATGTGTGTACCTATTCCTCTAGGCATTTGTTAGGCTCCGATCTCCATGCCTGTCTAATTGTTGATAACATGGGCCATCTCTTGAAAGAATAATACTTGTTTCTATTCTAGACAATACCTAGTCAGAGATTCCTCTCCTCTGGAACCCTGCCACGTGATTTAGTAGGGCTTTATTAAGCCTTCTAAAGCAAAATGCTGAGAAATGAGCAGTTCACAGCCTAAAGGAAACTGAAGGACGGATTGTTCTTCAAAGCTAGTGCAAGGGTGCAAAGTTGGTCTCTTAGGGTGCCTGTACATGAGCTGGGGGGCTGCTCCGATGCACTATAATTACAGCATGTCAGACCAGACTTGAGTAATTGAGCCTGCTGGAGCGTTCTAATTAGCATTCTCCAGCCAGCCTCCATGTCTCATGTATCAGCTTCCTCCCCTCTTCAGAATGGTGGCAGGGATGCTTTAACTAAAGCTCATTTGATAAGCTTTAGATAAAGTGCCCTCGCTGCCATTTTGAAGTGTGGAGAGACGGATACGTGAGATGCTCCAGGCATCATGAGATGCTCTAATTAAAGTGCCTTCCCCTTACACCCAGAGCATTTGTAACAATGCCGTAAGACACTTAGACTCCTACTGGTACAGAGGTGGGGACACCCAGCCTAACCACAGCCCTGCCTTCTCCAGGTTCAACTTGAGATGAGGGGCATATCTCACATCTCTACATTCCTCTGCTGCCCTGGTTCATGGAATATATTTATGATGGGGCCTTGTACAGCGCATACAAGACCTCAGTAGCCTCTCCATTCACACAAAAAAAGGAACTATAGATTTCTTTTGATTCTGATAGGCTTGAGGCATCACCCTAACAGTGTAACCTGTGGTTACCTTTTGTCATTTCTGGCATGGTTTTTAACAGAAACAGTCAAGCCTTTATTTTAAAAAGGCATTGCCACATGAGTGCCATGCACCATCTTTCCATAATTAAAGACTAGCTCTGTTTCTAAAAATTTCAAGAACATAGGTTGGGGTGCTCAGTCTTTCAGCCCTGGGGGCCAGGTCCTGTTCAGGGTTGGAGCTTAGTTCTACTCTGCCTTGGCCTCATCCTGCATACCTAGATCAAGCCCCATGCCACCTTGGACTAACCCTACATAGTTTCATAGTTTCATAGTTTCTAGGGTTGGAAGGGACCTGAGTAGATCATCTAGTCTGACCCCCTGCCATGGCAGGGAAGAGTACTGGGGTCAAACAACCCCAGCAAGGTGTTCGTCTAACCTCCTCTTAAAACCCCCCAGGGTAGGAGCCAGCTCCACTTCTCTTGGAAGTTGGTTCCAGATCCTAGCCGCCCTGACCATGAAGTAGCGCCTCCTGATATCTAGCATAAACCTATGCTTGGCCAGCTTGTGACCACTATTCCGGGTCACTCCTGGCAGTGCTCGGGGGAACAGTGACTCCCCCAATGCCTGCTGATCCCCCCTGACTAGTTTATAACAGGCCACTAGATCCCCTCTTAGCCTTCTCTTTTGGAGGCTGAACAGGTTCAGGTCCCGTAGGGCCTGCCTTGCTGCCCCCTGATCATGCGAGTGGCTCTCCTCTGGACCCTCTCCATGCTGTCCACATCCCTCTTGAAGTGCAGAGCCCAGAACTAGACGCAGTACTCCAACTGTGGCCTGACCAGTGCCGCAT
>NW_017728912.1:9968896-9993936 GCF_001723895.1 Crocodylus porosus | reverse complement strand
TCAGACCTGGCTGACTGCTCTTCCCAGCAGATGTCCGGGAAGTTCAGGTCCCCCATGACTACCACATCCTTAGCCTTCACTACCTCTGTGAGCTGAACTAAGAATTCCTGGTCAAGTTCCTCTCCCTGGGTGGGAGGTCTGTAGTAGACCCCCACCGTTAAGTCGCTTTCCCCTCGACTGCCTTATACTCTAACCCAAAGCACTTCAGAGTGCCCCTCCTCTGACTCCTTGCTAATTGACTAGGATGTGTATTCCTCCTTAACATAGAGTGCCATGCCCCCACCTCTCTTTCCTATCCTGTCCCTCCTGTACAGCCTATAGCCCTTGACATTCACTGCCCAGTCATGCGTTGAGTCCCACCATGTTTCAGTGATCCCCACTATGTCCGGGCTGGTGTCACCTAGCAGGAGGGTGAGTTCCTCCTGCTTGTTTCCCATTCTACGAGCGTTTGTGTAGAGGCATTTGAGGCCTCCTGTGGATGTGTGTACTGACACCCTAGTCCCAGCATTGCCCTGGCCCCTGTCGCTTACCTGTTTATTCATTTTACTCGTTGGTCTGGGTTGGGCTGTAGTTGTGGGTGTTGTTTGGTCTGGCAGTCTGATGTTTCCTCTGCCCTCATCTTCCCTTTCCCCCAATGAGCCTAGTTTAAAGCCCTCCAGAGGAGGTCTACCAACCTAGAAGAGAACACACGATTACCTTTAGGGGAAAGGTGGAGCCCATCCCATCCCAGCATGTCTCTCGTCGTGATGTGCCAGTCATGGTTGAGGAAGCCAGAGCCTGCCTTGTAGCACCATTCTTGTAGCCGCCAGTTGGTTTCCGCGATGCACGTTTCATGCTGTCTGCCAAGTCCACTTACTGGCAGGATAGAAGAGAAAACCACCTGTGCACCCATCTCCTTCAGCATGCACCCCAGAGCGTGGTAGTCCTCCATCAGGCGATCAGGGCTTCTCCTGGCCGCATCATTAGTGCTCACATGGACTAAGACCATGGGGTAATAATCAGTGGGCTGGATTACGGTTTGGAGCATCCCTTTCACGTCACATGTCTGGATCAGGCCCTATGCCACCTCAGCTTGGCCCCATGTAGCCTGATTGGGCCCTGTACACCTGAGTGGGGCTCTGTGTTGCCTCTGTCTGACCTCATGTGGTCAGATTGTGCTTTGAGCACCTGATTGAGTCCCACAACACCTCACCCTGTCCCTATACAGCCGCATCTTGCATTACCCCAGCACAGACCTGTGCGCCCAGATTGGGCCTTGTATGGCCATAATAGTCCCTGTGCTACCTCTGCCTGGTCCCACACACCTGGATTGGGCCTTGTACTACCTTGGCCTAGCTCTGTGTACCTGGGTCACACCCTGAAGTGCCTTGGCCTGGCCCTGCATGCCCCAATTCGGCCCAGCATGGCTGGATCAGCCCCTGCATCTCCTTCTGCATCCTCACATATTCCACAGGTTTGGAAATTTGGCAGCACGGTGATGTCATTTAAGGCTGCTATGTTCCCCTGCTGCCAAAATTTCAGACACATGGGGAGTCCCGTGGGCTGGATGACATGACTCCATAAGCTGGATCTGGCCTGTGGGCTAGGGGTGGAGCACCACCGGTGTAAGTTATTATTTACTTTATGTTAAGAATGTTATATTCAGCCAGTTCTGTTTGATCAGATTTGCATATATAAGGACGCCTATATTTGGCTTCTGTAAAATTATGTGCTCTTACAATCATTTGGTGCTATCCATACATTATTGCTGTTTTACTTACTTAAGAGTTGACAATGCATTCAGTTTAGCAAACAACACAGGAGCAGATTTCAACCCGAATGCTGCTATTTTATAATCTGAGTATATGGCTAATATAATTTCACATCCTGTTATATTGTTCACCTTCTTCTCTTCCTTTTTTTGCAAATGATAAACTTTGACAGATGCATGTGTGTACACATATGAGTGTCTGTATGCACATTTATGTGCAAGTGTATGTTATGCACATGAAAATAAATGTATTGTATTCCTTGAATTCACATCACTTTTAGTTTCCTCAGATTTAACTGTGCTTTCAGCAGCATATTATCCCTGTGAATTTTGCAGAGCTGAACAACTGGCACATGGAAATCTCTGTGGAAAGCAAAATTATGAGACTTTTCTATTTTTATGTGTGTTCAATACTTTTTAGAATACATTGTGCAGGGTCATTCCCACATTAATGGTGTGTAACCTTGTTAATAAGTTAGGTCTATACTTCAGTAAATTGTGCTTGCAGTTTTCAGGATAATTTCAAACAGTCATGTAAGTTGTTACTATTTGAACGTGTCCCTAAAGCATATAATAAATACATTAACAGATTTTGGCCCAAAGACCAAAAAAAAGAAGGCAAAATACAAATCCATTAAGTGATAATGAGAAGTAGACCAGTCAATGTAGTAACATCTCCTTTAGGAGACCTGAGAAACTGGTTTCTGGCTTCTTGCTTTAGTAAAGCACTGTCTTTGATCTTCATGTTTTTGATGGTTGCAGGAGAGTGTCCCAATATTTTTTTTTCTCCCAGGGTGCTCTGCTGTTTCCCCCACTCCTACTAACAGCTAATCAGCTCCTCTGTTCTGCTTCTGACATCTAATCAGGCAACAGACATTTGTTGGTTGGCTTTCTGAGATACAGTATAATGAGACAATTGAGAAGAAGTGTGAAAGACATGCTATCATTAAATAATATTATTTTCTCTCTTTGCTTTTTCTCTCTATATCTGCCAATTTAAATCTTCAGGGGGGTAATCATCTTTGTTATGTCTAGGTATAGTCGCAGGGTAACTGGAAGCTTGAGCACCCTAGGCAGCAGCAGTGAACAAGGTAAGATCAGTGGCTTGACTGCTGAGTGCAGTGGTGGAAGAACCAGCAGTGCTGTTGATGCTATTTTTGCAGTGGTGTGGTGCCCGGGGTTGGTATTTTGAGTGACCCCACTTTTGTTACTCTGCTGGGTATCATTTCTCAATCTGAGGCTGCTTTTAGCTTCCTTCAATTTGTTCTGACTTTCCTGTTGGTATAAATAATTAACCATAACATTTCTTATCTGAACAGAAGTAAAATACACTATGGGTGTTTCTACATGTCGCCATATGGCAAGGTAGCAATCATGTGGGTCTACACATGATCGGCAGCAATGCTACCATAGTGGCATGCTCCCCCAGTATAGTGCACAGTATATACAGTAACATAGCAACAAAATCTAAATGTGTGCCATGCACATGGTGCAGTAACTGCCCATACTGTGCTGTGCTTTGGTACTTCCAAAAGGCTCCCAGTAGATGGAATTGTTTCCCAACGGGCACATCCACACGTGAACCTGACTGCATGGTTGTTACTGCGCAGTTATTTAGTACTTGCTCAGCACATACTAAATGGCTGCGTAGTAACTGCAGAGCGTTTCCAACCATACCGTGCAGTAGCAATGAGCTACTGTGCAGTAGCTCTCTGCTACTGTGCAGTAGCTTTGGCATAATGTTTTGTGCCCGCCGATGCTACATTGCCACAGCAACGAGATATGTTGCCATAGCTTGTTGCTATGGCAATGTAGCATCTTGTGTAGACATGCCCAATGTGTGCTAAATGCAGCTTTCTAGCTGTGTAGGTGGCATTTTTGGCACCTACATGCAGGTAGTGGTTTTGAAATTGGCCCCCTGTACAACCATGTAAGGGAGATATATAGGGCCAGGAGGAAGACAAAAAAACTAAAGGGTGGCTCAGTGAAATAACTGCTTCCCTGAAAAGGAGCATGCTTTGCTTTCTAGCCTACAGCATTGCTTTGATTACAGTAGACATGTCTTTACTGTGCTGCTTGCCTTTCATTTTATGCAATGGTATTGAATACAAGGGTCAGCGAAGAAGGAAAGCTACTGAGGTAAACTGGATAATACCTGACCTGTAGTGGGATGGTCTGAAAATTATGCCATTAAATCAGTGCACAATTAATTTCATTAAGAAATCCACAAGTTCAAACACTTTCTGGTTTGAATTTACACAGCTAGACAGATGGGCCTTGTACCCAAATCTCCTTCTTCCTGCACTCAGCTATTGGGGCTGAAACATGGGAACGCCTTCTTCTTCCATCATTTTTATGGGAACTATGCTCAGGTATATGTTCACACACAGCCTTCTATGTGCCTGGCCAGTGTGTAGGCCTACTGCGTACTCGGTCGACATTTGCAGGCTTTTACATTTGCACTACAAAGCAAAGCCAAAAATGGCCAGGTAGATAGCTAAAAAAACACCATTTAGATGCACAATGAGAACTAGAGTTCCCCTGTATGTGCATGTTTCAAGATAGCACTAAAAAGTCAATAATTATAATAATTGTTCTAGGCAATTAAGGGCCCGATGAGAAGTCCAATGAATTCAATGAATGGCTTCCCATCTACTTTGTTAGGTTTGGGAGGGACCCATATCAGGTGAGTTTAAGGGAGTTTATATTGGTTACACACACATACATATATGAGAGGGGTTAGATGAAATGGTTGCAAATGGGAAGTTTTTCCACTAAATGGGAACTGAAATCATACATTTTGATCAAAAAACCAAAATTGGGATTAGGCTAAAATTTTCCTGTTTTCAGTTTTTAAGTGTTTTGAGTATTATTAGAAGTAGTAACCAAAGACATTTTTTTGTCCATTGCGTGTCCATTCTGATGATATATATATCTTTTTTCCAACAAAAATTCAGCAAAATAATAAATCCATTAATAGTTACAAAATGGAAAAATAAGATATGCATGTCAGAAATAAACTACAGTTCACAAAAACACTTAAGCAGTTTCTTAATTGTAGGTATGTGAGTAATACTATTCAATCTGGAAAAGTACTTAAGCATGTGCTTAGATTTTAGGAGGTATTAACTCCCATAGACTTTATTACTACTTAAGCACATACTTAAATCTTTGGTGACCTGAGGTCTGCATCTTATTAACTCTCAAGCTGAAAGCTTCATAAGGTGCTGAAGGTGCTCCAATATTCGCTGACCAACAGTACTGAATACTTCCAACAGAACTAGCCAGATAAGACGTTGTTTAATAGGACTCTGAATTGCAATAAGTAAATTATAACAAATCCTGTTGACAGAAGCCTCTGGGTTGAGTCCAGCTCTGAAGCCAGACTGAAATTTCTCATGTAGCAGGTCATCAGTAAGATGAGACTGCAGCTGCAGAGTAAAAGCTTGAAAAATCCATGTCAAGAAACAAGAAGGTATATTAATAGAAAGTCTTTCTTGAAGATCTCTTTTGGCAACAACTCTTTTTCATAACCGGGATGCCCAGGTTCTTTATTAATCACAAAAGGCATTGATTATCTGACCATATGAAATGAAAAGCCATATGTGGTCACAGTCATGCATGCAAAGAGGGAATCTAAATTTATTAACATAATCTTCCCAAATGATGGTTACTTTAGATAGGAGAAGGATTATTAAGTTAGGATTATCTCTATTATAGCTTTCAATAAAATGAGCAAAGGCAATGACTTTTAAAAGCCATCCTGGACATCAGTTTACATAATAGACAGTAATATGTCCCATATTGTTTAAAAAAATAAAGACAGCCTCCCCATGGACCTCGTAATAGCATTTAGAAAATAATTATTACTAATGATAAATGGATATCCAGGGCTCTAAAAAAAAATGCTCCACAATAGAGCAGAGCAAAGCACAGTTCAAGACAGTGCCTGGAGCCAGGCCTACAAAAGAGACGCTCTGATTTTGGCCAGAGTGCCTTTTTGGTGTTCCTGCTGCTCCTGGCTGGGCCAGGTTCTCACCCCCCTGCAGGCACAGGGGGCAGAGGCAGGAGCTGACCCTGGTGCCCGGCCCATGGTGACAAGACCCAACATGGCATACGGTCCCTGTGTGCCACGTTGGGTCCTGCTGCCTGTCTGGGCCCTTCCTATAGCAGCAGGACATAGCCCGGCACGCAGGGACTGCATGGAGCCAAGCCAGGTCCTGCTGGCCCTGGGGCTGCTTGTGCTGCTTGGCTGCTGGGCAGCATGAGCAGCCCCAGGGCTGGCAGGAAGGACCTGGCTTGGCTCTGCATGGTCCCTACATGCCAGGCTGGGCCAAGCAGCATGAGTCACATGGTCCCCAGGCTGCTCATGCTGTCTGGCCCAGCAGGACCACATGGAGCCAAGCCAGGTCCTGCTGGCCCTGGGGCTGCTCGTGTCACTTGGCAGCCCCAGGGCTGGCAGGACCTGGCTCAGCTCCACGCGGTCCCTGGGTTCTGGGCTAGGTCCTGCTGCTATAGGAAGGGCCTGGCCAGGTGGTAGGACCCAGTGTGGCATACAGGGACCTTGTGCTGTGCCTGTTCTTGTCATCATGGGCCGGGCCCCAGGGCCAGCTCCCGCCTCTGCCCCCGAGCCTGTGGGGGGTGAGGACCTGGCCCAACCCATGTGGCTCACTAGTCCGGCTTTGCATTGGAGTGGGTCACAGGGTTCTGGGAGGCGTGGCTCTTGTGAGCGCCTCCAGGAGCCATGTGACCCACTCCAGTGCAAAGCTGGACTAGCAAGCCGCAGGGATATGGGCCAGGTTCTCACCCCCCCCACAGTCCCAGGGACATCCCTCCCCCCACCCAGCAGAGTGGCCTCAAGGGCAGCAGGACCCGGCTGGGTACCTCACGCGGGGACTGTGTGCCATGCTGGGTCCTGTCACCATGGGCTTAGCCTGGCTGGGCTGGGCTGCAGAGGGGTCCCAGGACCTGTATGGGCTGACATGTGGTCCCCACATGCCACACCAGGTCCTGCTGCCACGAGACCAGCCTGGCTAAGTGGCAGGAGCAGCCCTAGAGCTGGCAGGACCTGGCTGGGCTCAGTGCATGGTCCCCCGCTGCTGCTGTTAAAGGTTAGTTATGGGCCCTGGGCAGAGGGGCTGAGGCCTTCCAGGGTGGAGCTGGGACCCTGGGGGGGTGCCCTCCAGGTTGCCTAGGAACCTGGGCAGGGGGGCTGGGGCCTTGTGGGGGATAGGGGCTGTGGCCCTCCAGGGTGGAACTGGGACCCTGGGTGGGGGGGCCTCCAGGGTGCCTGGGACCCTGGTCAGGGGGGGACATTCCATGGGCCAGGGGACCCACCCCTCCTGAGCAGCCCCCACACAAGGTCCCCCACACCCACAGTTCCCCCCAGCAATTGCCCCACTCCTACCCACAGACCAACCAACATCCCTCCATACACACCCACTCACCTTTCCCACACCCCTTCCCTCCCCCTTTCTGCAAACACCACATCCCCCCATCACACACCCATCATGTATGAAGAAAACCAAAAGCACACAACACATATAGGTATTTAGAATTTATTTTTTTCATGATGATAGAGACACTGGTAGGCTTCCAAACATTTAGCTTTAATATTTTAAATATACCAATAAAGCATTACCCAACTTCTCTCTCTCTCTCTCTCTCTCTCCCCCCACCCCCTCTAGCTATATGTGTGTGTGTGTGCATGTGTATAGAGTGCTTTTTTGTTTTAACTGTGGAAGAACATGGATTTGAGGACATTTTAAAAAAATGGATTTGGGATGCTGCTGCAGAAGTCCAGCTGGCACAAGGAGTAGTGTTCCCAGGTATCAATTGGCTGGGCTACAGATACTCCTGAGATGCGAGTAGTTCTGAATTGCTTGCCAGAGCAGGTTTTATATGGATGGGGCCAGGACAAGGCAGCTTTTATACTGCTGGGGACAGCACAGGTGCTGGCACCTGGCTCTACCTCCCCATGGCTGCAGATCCAGAAGGAGCCAGACAGGGTTATTTTGCCCCAAGTGGCACAATTTGATCCACAACAAAGTGCATTTCTGAGCACATGCACTTAGGCAAAAAGCCCCGGTTCAAATTTGCATCATTTCTATTTGAGCTGCTGCAAGCGCACATGCTTGCATGTGTGGACATGCCCGTTGTGGGCTTCCTGAGTTCTCTGCAACAGAAGAATCACTTTAATATTTTCCTGTTGTCAAGAAACAGGCTGGCCTTCTATCATTACTCAAAAATACATATTTTAAATGACTGTATGTTAATGTGTTTTTTCTTTACTGTTCTCTTTCCTTTTACCTTCTATGGCAACTCAGTAGGGTTGCTGCAATTTCTGGATTGAAGGGAACAAGTGGGACCACTGGGAGTCCATGGGTGAGTTCTAGCATTTTCTAACTTCTGAATTTTTGTCTTTGCAATCTTAGCAGTCTTTGAATATAGGATTTTTAAAATGGTATTACATACTGTTTATACATAAAGTGGAAAATCAGAAAATCAGTTGCAGCGAAGCATACTGATTCTTTATGCTTAATCACTTATGTTGACTCTCAGGATCTGAACCGCTTGGGCAAAGTGACAGAAGTAATATGCTATTACTTCTTTGGGGATCATCCTCTGGAGAAGAGCATGAAAGCAGAGGAATGCTGAGAATCAGAGTGGAGTGGAGGGCAGTGGAGGGGAGTGTGGTGGTTTCATATAGCATAGTAAAATATATAAGTTTGTCATATTTATTCTAAAAAGGCAGTGTAGCTAAATGGATGAGATTAGCTATATTAGAAACCTGGATTATATTTCCAGCTCTGTTAGTTGGCCTTGTGTGTCCTTTGTTAGCTTATTAGTAAAATGGGTGACTGGTGATTACCAATCTCCTAATTATGAGCAATATGAGTAGAGCTGTTTGAAAAATTTTCATGACAGAACTTTTTCATGACTTTATGACAAAAAAATAGACTTTCGGAAAAATGAAGCTTTTGTGGAAAGTTTCTGTTTTCAATGGAAAACTTTCCCCTAATTTATCAAAAAATAAGCAAATAAAAACACACCACAAAACAGCTCCTTCCAAAAACTGGTACACAGACATTAGTAAGACTGGTAAGTTTTGGGGTGTCAGGTTTTCATTTTTTTCAGTTTTTTTTAAATCAGCTCTAGCTATGAAATCTTGTTCAATAATAAAAACTTATACAGTTGGAAGAGATTAGATTGTGACTTGAGATCATGTTCTGCCGTGTAGCATTGTACACTTTCCTTTGACAAAACTGAAAAATAATGGCAGCTACCACATTTCCCCACTTTAGCTCCAGCTCTGTTTCAACCATTGAAGGTACTTAAGAGACATTGTATTTGGCATTATGGGATTTCTTTGGAGCTGGAGGTTTCTTAGAAAATTGACTTTTTTGGATATTATGGAATCTAGTCTCTAACAAGTTTCATTACTTGAAATAGTAATTTCTATTCTTTTCAAATGTATCCAAATCTGGCTGGTAGCCAGGTTGTAGTCATATTGGCCTAGAGGCAAAAGGAATTAAAACTCATGGAAGAGGTGATATCTTTTATTAGACCAACTAGATATTTGCAAACAAATTATTTTATTTATTTGCAAGCTTTCAGGCACACTAATCCTTCATCAGGCATAGGAGAGAGCAGAGATTGCAAAAGTTCTCTTAGGTTCAATTTTCATTTCTACTTAGGAGAACGTTTGCAGTCTCTGATCGCTCCTATGCCTGATGAAGGGTGTATGGGCCCAAAAGCTTGCACATAATTAAATAATTAGTTTGCAAATGTCTAGTTGGTCTAATAAAAGATATTGCCTTTTCCATGGGTTTTGATTCCACATCTGGCTGGATTTTCATAGGGACCTTAAGGCATCTCACTTACCCTAGGGCCAATCCCTTGCTAAATTTCAAGCTTCTACTTGAAAATGTGAACTGTTACATCACTTGAAAAAAATAGTCAGGGGAAAAATAATCATAGGAAAAATGACCTGTTTCACAGAAGAAGGAAACCATTTCCATTGAATTTCTCCAAAACATGTTATTTCATTTAATACGGAAAATTTCAGCCCAAAAAGATACATTTTGGTAAAATTCAAAACTAGCTGAAAACAAAGGAAAATGCTTGGCAGCCTTAACCATAGACACAGATACCAGTTCCACCTAAAATTAAAGCCTTTTGAAATGTGTAAACACAGGTATCACTGACCATACCATATAATCACATATTATTATTTGTTCTTCTGTCAATGGAACAAACAACAAACATGAACATGTATCCATTTAATTTTTAAGATACTGCACATATAGTTTTTTTACAGTACATCTCCAGTAATCTCTAAAAACATTTTCTATACTGCCACCATATGGTTTTTAAATGAGTAAGAGAAGGTCAATGTTATAACCCTAAAGATCTTAGTCACAAACACTTCAGCACTCACTGAGCAGTAACTTTGTCTTAATTATATTTTGAGCAACACTTTCTTATGCAGGAAGCAATAATCCAAGAGTAATTTTCTATTAATATTACTAATGTTTTAATAGGGTTTCATGAACAGTACTTAGGCCTCTAGAATATATTTCTGGAGTCAGGCTTTTCTAGCCAAATTTTCTTTTTTCCCGTTTCATTTTTAACTGCTGAGAATATTTTATTGCTTAAAAGAACAAGTTAAAAAACCAAATCCTTTGTGATTAGTAATGTATGACTAAAGACATTCTAAGCATTAAACACCTCTCTATGTCAAATTCCCAGAGCTGTACAGTACTGCCTTATATTTACAGTGAAATTACAGAATGGGTAGAAAAATCTTTATTGTAAAGAAGGAAGGTGAAAGAGTGCTGTACATGGAATGTACATAGAGTGAAGAATTCTTCAGTTCTCAGCTTACAAAAAAGAATTTTGAAGTTTCACTAAATTTGGTACTATAATACATGCTACATTTATTGAAGAAAACCATTAAGTCAATACTCATGGCTCTTAGCTGCAAAACAAAATAATTAAACTGATATTGTTTCCTTTTCTAACTGAGTCTATCTTGGGACAGAATATGACTATAGCTACACAAATAATAGTTCTGTATCTATGCAAAGAACTATTACCTTAAATTAAAACCTTTCTTCCTTTATTAAACAGCCGAAACTAATAATCAAAACTATGACATTAGAAATTATCTGCTATTAGACTGTTACTTCTGTATCAAACTATTATTTATAATTTGATTTAAGCAAAGCATCTTTTTCTCGGAGAGTGATGAGATACAGCGTCAACACAAGAGCTCTTTAATATTTGGACCCAGGGATCAGATTGCTGTATAGTCATTGTGTGGAAGAAGCCTATACATGAAAAAGAACAAGAACCCTTCAAAAGCCTTTAAGGAATGGGTTAATAAATGGAACATCTCAAACATAATTTATAACAACTGTAATTTGGACAACGTTAATGGAGCAATTGGGATCAGGGAGAAGGAAAACACAGGAAATAATGCTTGTCCTTGTATTGTTATTAAATTTATTTTAATGAATAATTACAAAGCCAATACTGCTTTTTAATAGTTATAAAGTGTAATATAAGCTTTAAGTTTTAATATAAACTAGATATATCCCTTAGTATTTTATTAGGCTTATTCTAATTATGTATTTTAAAATAGACATATATATACACATATGACAGTCATACAGCAGACTGATGGGACATACTAAAAAAGGGAAAAAAATTAATTTTGCAAAAAATTACAAAGCAAGCTAGTAGAACCTATATGCAGTATATTCATATATAGGCAAACCAAGGAAAAGGAAAGACTCTACATCATCTACTGCCAGTTCCATTAATGAGCAAAGGAGTTCAGCTAAGGTAGACAATTTAGTTTTAATGCTTGATGTATTTTAAATACTTGATTCAACTAATAAGGAGAAATGCAGAATAAGGTTCAAAACGTACTTTTCTCAGTTTGTTATGTATAAAAGGCCGTAATATTCCTGGAATCTTAAAATTACATGTGTATTAAGACCCTGCAGCTAGTTAAGCATGTGCATAACTTTTCTTACATGATAGTCCAGTTGAAGTCTACGGGATTTCTTGCAAAGTCAAATTATAGCCGTATTTAAATAAAGTGGATCAAATCCTAAATACTTAGAAAAAATAAAAATGTACTATAATCTGTATAAACCCCAACTATAAAATATACCCTTTTTTTCTCAAACATCTCTCTTAGATACATGATGATGCATCATAATAGGTAGCACATTTTTAGGGTACAGTTGTATGTGTAACAAACCCTGTAGCCTCAGAAACTGGCACAGGAAGCCAAAGAGGAGGTTCCCACTTTAATATAGAATATCCTAGGTGTTAGGGTTACAAGTCAATGGGCCAAAGAGAAGGAACAGGTACAGGTAAATAGATGTTAACATTATGGTAACATATGTACAGGGAACAGGAAATAGGCATTAACACTGCAATACATTTATTCAGCACCTTAAGTCCCCCAGCACATCTTTAGAGGTGTTCCCAGACCAGTCTTTAGTCCTGAGATTGCTCCAATTCAGTCAGCATGTGCGACCAAAACTGAATCTTGCTGCTTCAGTCCATTTCCTAACTGACTTCTCCAGTGTGATTCACAGCTACACTGCATCTTGCCACCAACTGTCCAGAGTCTCACTGTCATGTTCTCCTGGTCCTTTTCCAGCCACTTCTTGATTCACCTTCCTTTTGTCTCTTGGGGACTTCTGGGAGTTGTAGTTCACATTATAGTACATTATACATGTACTGTATTTGGTTAACTGTGAGGCATATGGGCCAAAGGCTTAAGTGGCTTCAACACCAGACAAGTAGTTTTGAAATTCACTGCCTGTGGTATCTAATTGGTATTATGAGATAGAAGGAATTAAGAGGAATAGAACTTGCATAAATGTATTTGGAATTCTTGACATGGTTATGACATCACTGACAGCAAACTGGATAACTCCATTTTGGTCTATCAACTTTTATAGCCATTTTAATTTTTTTCATTGGTACCACATGAATTTGGAATGCAGCCACTCAGTAGAAACCTGACTGGACTAATAAATCCTTGGCATATATGACAACTATGCTTAGTGTAATACAACCCATCCACATTTTAAATAGGATTTATAAAACAGAAAAACAAGTTATAGTCTTTTTTCTGTAAAGCAGACACTATTATTTATCAATGCTATTTATCATGAAATACGACAACAGTGACTTAGTCATGTTATCTAACCTTAAGATTCCATAAAATTTGAGGTGTCACAATTAACTGATTTAATATATTACATATATTAAAAGTGTCCAGAGTAATAAAAAAGACAAGCTTGCAGGGAAACACAAGCTAAATAGCCATGTTACAAAATGGTTAGCAGCTTAAATGAGCAAGGATAATCATTTATTTGGATTTAAACTACTAAAACACCTATATAAAAATGTAAGCACCCAGGTACCCCGTTAAAGCTACAATTAAATCTTACTTAACCCAACCTAAAATAATAAACTCAGCAGGAACTCAGGCAGACTGACACCTATGGAAATATCTCCTTCCTTCAGCATTAAAAGAAGTATATAGTCAAATGTTACCACCCTCATCACCTTCATCAGATGCTTTAGCGACAAGCCTAGATGGTAATCAAATTCAGGCTATGTTGGACCCAGATAAGGGTTTCATACCAGCAACCCCCAGTCTTCCCAGAAGGATTCCTCTCAAGTGTTCAAGGTGTTGATAATTGCTACAGATTATCTTTTTCCCAGGTCAGGGGGAAAGAAAGAAAGAATATATATATATATTCTTATAAATATATATATTTTTATATATATATAAAAATGTGTGTGTGTGTATTTGATGTTTTAGAAACATAAAAGCTAACTGCCATTACAAAATATAGAAAAATCTCTTTCATGAGCAAAAGCTTGCAGCCATCCAGGCCATGCATGTGAACATGCACTTCTGCACACATACACAAACACACATGCACACACACACACTTTACTTTTGGTTGGAGATTTTACTTCTTTCTTGTATTATTGTAAAGTAAAAGTGATCCTGAATATTCATGTGTGTATATGTGTGTGAGCGTGTGTGTGTGTGTATGTGTGAGAGAGAGCATTCAGAATTACTTTTACTTCACAGTAAAACAAGAAAGAAGTAAAGTTTCCATGCAAAATACTGTCTGTGTGTGTGTTCTATTTTTTGAAAAAGTTGCTCTGTGACTATGCAGATTAGGCATAGACAAGGCTCCATCAGGCTTCTTCCCTCAAGGTGTCAGATGTTCAGGCAGGAAACTGAATTTTACTTGTTCCCTGTTTAGTAGGGCTGTGCAAAAAGGCAGTGTAACATTTTGACCACCGTTTTGACAGAACAGTATTTCATTTCTAATTTTGTTTCGATTCAAAACAGTTGTTCCATTCGGTTCCATAGAACCAGGGTCGAAATGGTAAAACTGTTTTGATGTTTTGCCCATAGGATATAATGGGGAAGGACAAACAGACTAACTAATTATTGGAGGTTTGTCTTGATTTTTGTCAACCTCCCATTGCTACAGCAGGGAAAATAAATCTGGGGTGTCAGGTTACCCCTTTGCCTTCTGCCCACTCCACACAACTTTTTCCCATTAGAGGCCTTTCCCCCTCTCCTTGCTGTTCTCCTCGAGCATATGGAAGTGAGGAAGAAATATGAAAAAAAGGACCTTGAAAGAGACATAGCCGTAGCAATCTGCATATAGTACCCAAAGAAATAGTTCATTCAGGACTGATGCATTTTACATTTTTTATAGCTGCTGCAAGTTTTTGCGCAGATACTCCATTAATACACAGAAGTAGCATTTTATCACGTATTTAGAGGCCATGTCTATGTGGGTATCAGTGCTGTGTAATTATGGTAATTAAGTTTAGTACCTGTAGTAACTTAATGTACTGTAATTGGTGCAACTGCGCAATAGCACCAGTGCACATCCTTTATGTGATACTAATACACAGTAGGTGAATTCTACTGCACAGAAGTGCATTAGCAGAGATTTCACTGTGATGTGCTAATACCCAGTAGAATTCATCTACACTTTACTGAGCTTTTAGTGTCTCATGTAGATGTGCCCAGAGAGAATACAGACTATACATGATATTAGTCCAAGGCCAAAAAGCTAATGACTGACAATATAGTTCATTGATCTGGGCCTCAGCAGAGACAACAGCATTTCAATTCATGATGACCCCACAGCTCAGCACTGCTCAGTATGTGCATGTACTCCAGAGCCCCCACAAAGGATCCATGTGCTAATTAGCCCTCACTAATGACTGGAACTAAGTGTTCTTGTCATGAGTCCTGGGATCCTTCAAAAATGTATGTGTAGATAGGCACAGGGCAACTTGCACCAGCTTCACCTCATGGAGGGTGAGACCACATTAATCATATGTAACAGGTTGAGATGGGGGCCAACAGAGGGATTCTGTGTAAACTGTTTGGGACCCCATTTGGTGATGTTTGCCAGACATTTGGTGCTGGTAAAGAAAAAGAAATGATTGGAAATGGTGCAGAGAGAAGCCTGGCTAGAGCAGGGAGTGCAGGCTGCATTTCTGCAGTTTGTGTGGATCAGGGAAGGGAGCACGTACTTCCAGGCCTGGAGAGGGGCAGCCAGAGAAAGACTATGGCCAGTGGGCCAAGGAGATGCTGGCGACCTTCCTAGCTGACAGTGTCCCAAAGTTAACCATGAATGAAGAAAGAAGGCCCACTAGCCAGGGTGGTCAGAGGACCACTGACAGATCCCCTAGACACTCCATGCTAGGGAACCACTCCAGGACAGCCAAGCAGAGACTAAAGTGGTGGAGACAGGCCAGAAGCCAGTAGAAAGAGGAAGACTGAGAAAGCTGCCACTGTGAGTGCAACTATGAGTTTTCCAGGGGACTGCCACTTTGCTTTTCGCTCTCTTCTTTGTTGTTGTTGGTTTTTTGGAGGGCAGAATTCACTTCCCACTCACTATGTCAGGGAAAGTGGCAGGAAGGAAAGCTCCCCCTATTCAGAACATCCATTGGTCCTGACCCTGAGGATCCAAGACAGGGTAGGAACCTTAGTGGAATTGATTTAAGTTGATTGACCCTAGAACCTGGGATGAATTGATTTCATTTGATTACCTGATGGATCCTTAATGGACTGATCCAGACTGATTAACCCAGGAATCTCGGATGAATTGATTTAATGTCATTGTCCTATAGACTTTAGACAGACTTATCTTAATTGATGGACCTATGAACTATTTAAGGATGGCCTCAGGGAGCTCAAATGAATGAATTAAAACTCCTAGACATTTATTTTGTAAGCCATTGATTAAACTGCCAATGTTACGGTTGGTTGATACAAAATCCAGGCCCAGACTTGTGTCATCCAGGAAGTGGTAAGGGTAGAGTATGAGGGGAGGTGGAGAACCACAAAGACAACCCCCCGAGAGGACCAGCCAGGACCTCTGCTAGCCTACATATCCAGCTCCCAATATTTTAAAGTAATCAAGGCATAGTGGGAAAGAATCAAACACTGGAGATTGGTGGTGGCAGTACTATCCCGTACCCTGACAACTTATTCCAGTAATATATTGGGCAGGTGCTGGCCATGCCCAGTTGCACCTACCTCTAGCAATCAGCAACTTAGCCTTTCTGGCTAAGATAATACATAGCATTTTTGGTACCATGGGGAGGGTGTCAGGACTGGCTCTTGCCCTCTGGTACCGGTCTGGTATTTTAGTACCTTCAGGCCTGGAGCCAGTTCCCTGCAGAGGGAACACCTGGCCTCTCTTTTTTTTTGTTTTTTGTTAAGGGATGCACACCCACCCACCACCCACACACACACTCTTCCTATCAGCATTTTTGGCACTAGGGGTAGGTGTCAGAGCTTCCTCCAGCCTCTCCCAGTGCAAGCCTGGAACTCCAGCGCCTTCAGGCCCAGTACTCCTTCTGTCCTGAGGAGCAACTGCCCCATTCTTTAAGGGTCACACCTGCACAAAAAAGGGGATCCCATCAGCATTTTTGCCCTATCTGGGCCACACTATAAATGTGCTCAGGGTTGGCTGCATTTAATCAACTTTATAATTGGTTTCCATTACTGAGTGTATGGCTCTTTTAGCGGAAGTTCAGAGATAGGCAATGAATTTAATGAAGGTTCCTTGTATGCAAATATAAGACAAGGGTTTTTTGCCACGCATGCTGATTGAGGGAAAACCTCAGCTTGTATTTGAGAAAATACGGCATATACATTTGTTTTAAAATGTTGCCACTCCTATCTGGCCTGCATATTCTTTTCTATTTTTTCCTACTAAATATTTTTTTCAGCATAATTTCTTAGTATATATCATTAATTATAATTACCTGTCATTAACTTTCAAGAAAATTAGTATCCCACTCAGTCTATTAGGCAAAGAATTAATGTAAATGATTTATTGCTTCATTAAAAAATGCTATCTAATTTCAGGCATTTAAAATAAATGATACATACCTGTATTCAGTTGGAATCTACACTAGGTGCAGATGTTACACATCACGCATTAAGAACACAGATAGTGCTCTAAAGCCTTAACTGAACAGAAGTTTACAACTTTTAGTGCAGACTAAGGACATTTATACACATACCTTTTTACTCTGCAATGCACTGGAGATCCAACATGTAGAAGCAGACTAATTTAATTGAGTCTTCTCCACAAGCAAGCTAATGCACACTGCACTATTTAAGTGCACTAATTAAGTGATCACTTTAAAGCCTTTTACAAGTGTACCCCATTATAGTTTAGTATAGTCCCTTTAGTTTGCAGGCCATATTAGTCTTTCAATAAAAGTAAGTGAAACAAGAAATTTATCATGAATATGTATTTATTGAAAAATATGTTATTTAGAAGGCATTTTTCAATATTCAGACCATTTCTTATCAAAATAATTGCCCAAGTTTAACATGAAAGAATATCAAAAGAATCTCTATGTTGCTTGCAACTTTTGAGTTGGAACTGTAGTGGCCAGCTTTGCTGAGACCAAATGAAGTGAACAGGAAATGTGTTCATCTGTCCCCACTTTGTTCACCGTTATACAAACTCCAGAGACTGGAAATACTTAAAAAGGAACAGTTCGTAAAATTTCTTGTAACAAATATATAGAAAGCAAGATAAGAGAAAGCAGCACAAAAAACCTGACAGAAAACAATATAAAGGCATAACCAGAACCAATAAAAGAAGCAAAAATAATAAAACAAAGTGCAGGGGGGGAGGGGATAAATCAAGCATAGAGCTTACCTTATCTTCATTCTCAGTCTGTAAGGATAAAGAGAGGTGATCAGCCAAGTTACTCTGAAGTTGGACAAGAGGCAGGGCAAGGCAGCACCTTAGAGATTAACTGGTTCAGAGAGGTAGAGACTTTCATAGGTGACAACCTACTCCATCAGAGGCTTCTTTAAGGGTAAAGTAATTATTAAACGATAGCAAAAATAGGTCATTTCCATCTGTTGGCTGAAATTAAAATGAATAGTCTTGAGATATGGTGATAATGTCTACAACATAAAGCCTAGACAGAAAATGACAAGTTAAGTGACATTTCTAATGTGTTGGCAAACAAAATGCCTGAAAGAGAGAAACCTGAGGAAAGGCCCTTATTGTTGTCACTGCCCACTACTCTTCCAAAAAAAACAAAAAAAAAAGTTATATATGAATTAGTGTCTTTAGACAAGCAAGACAAGAACCAGATGAGGCTTGGACCAACCAATCTCATCTGCTTCTTGTCTTGTCTCTCCCTTTTTTTTTTTTATGACAGATTACACCAATTACCACTACTCATGAGTTTGCTGATTCAGCCAGCAGGGCAGAAGCCTAAAACTGATATATTTTTGGGCATTGGGCAAGTTATGGAAGTGCCAAAAGTACAAACAGTGAGCACAGCAAATAAAATATAACTTGTGCTTCATAAATAAACAAATCTTAGCAGACCAAATATGAGATCAGATTATATGCTATACCTGACAAAGCTTTAGTGGGTGAATACTCGGTTTCCCAAAATTTGGAAAGGAGATGTCATAAATATGGAAAGAAAAAAAACAGCTTGTCATTGTATAGTGCTATCACGGGGGTTGGCATTTGGCCCAAAGATGGAAAATCCATCCTTTACACGAAAGAAATACATTGACTGAGTGTAAGAACTCAACCTTATTCTTACAGAATAAAATATGGCATCAGAGTAAGTTAAACACACCTACATGATTGGAGGTGAGCTAGAAGCCTGTTAGAGGTGCACTGGATGGAATGCAGAAACATAAGAGAGATGCTAGTGCAAAAGATGACTATGGGAAAAATGTGCCATAAAGAAGAAATTGTAAGTTGCAGTGAAAAAACTGGAGCACACTAATTCAAAGAGAATGAAGAGGATAAGTTTGAAGTGCTTATCTTCTTAACAAAATCAAGTGCTTGAAAAAGAGTTAAAGAACAAAATGAGTTTGTCTAATAAAAGATATCAGATTCACCCAGAGAACCTGGTCTGTCTAAGGAGAAAATGATGCATTTATAAAGGCTTTAAAACACACACCAGGAGTCAGAGTGCACATGGAGATTCAGGGGAAACCATAAATTAAAAGGACGAAAAAAACCCTGCTTTTGGAGAAACACTGTGTGAACGTGTGCCTTCTCGGTACCTGCCATTCTTGCCACTGTCTTCCTTGCTTACCCACCATGTTTTGTTAGGAGAAAAATAACATAGAAAGGAGGTTGACAGCTACTAGTGTGGTGATGGATGTTTTGTGCTCAGGCCTCTGCTGCAGGGCTCTGCCTCCCTTGCTCCCTTCCCGGTCCCAACCAGTATCCAATTAGAGTTGCCCCTCTTCATCAATCCTCTCTTCCTCAGGTGCAGGAGTCATTAGCCCTACTTGCTCTTTTAGTGGACATACCTCCCTTTACACTCTCCAACAAACCTCAGTCCATCTAGGCTGGGTTTCTCTTCCTCCCCTTCACAGGTATTTCTATAACTGTCTAAGTTTGGGGGCCTGTATCCCTCACCTCCCCCTTGTAATAGTCCCACTGGAAAAGACCAGGTCCTAGTTAAGCCAGAATCTCAGGGAAGTCTATTGGCCCTCTAGCCTCTTTCATCTGGTCCATCAGGTGTCCCATAGTCCCTTTTTTACAGTGACTCCTGATCACCGGCCGATTAGCTTACCCCATCACCACACCAGGGTTCTCTGTTCCTGGATGACTCACCTCAGCCGCAAGTCGGTCAGGGTTCATCTGGACCTCACTCACTCAGCCGACATCTCCCTTAGTTACTATTAATCCTCCATACCTCCACACAGATTCTCAACTGCTTACTTATGCTACTTCACTCTCCCCTCACCAGGGAAGACTCACTGTCAGCTGTCCTTTTAGCAGGTTCTTCTGGATTGGTAGCCAGTCATTTCTGACGGCATGCCTCTGCATTGTTGGGATGTCCCTTGGCATCTGACATTAGCAGGCACAAGAGAAGTGGAACAGGTTCACCCCAGGCGAGTACTCCTCCATTCTCTTCTAACCTTTGGAACCTTTGGACTGCGCTAACACTAGAAAAAACAAATGCTAAATATGTCCTTTCATCCATTCTGAGTCATTTAAAAACCACCGGACACGAAAACAAGTATTTTCAGATGTGTGACTACTAGGTTTTGCACTATGGGCAAGATCCCATGGAGGGAGCAATACTGAGTGCTGGAAGCAGGAGGCTGGGTAAGAGGGCAGTGAGACCTGCCTCGGGGACTCAAAGTTCCTGGCTGCTGCTTGGCATGAAGTTGCCTGTCTGCCGTTCCAGTTGTTGCTACTGTTGCTGCTGCTATAGTTTTGGTACTGGGCTGCTACAGAACTGCCTGAGAAGATGGCATTTTGGTGTCCAGGGCTGTCATCTTGCTAGCCCATCCCAAGTTATGCTATTGAGTACTGTATGGTAAAGAAAGTTAATGAAAACTGCAGAACTTCAAAAAGGCCAGAGCAGTTTTCCAGAAGGCTTTGAAAGGCAGAACAACTATCTTACTGTCATTGCAGGTAAAAGAAAACTAGTAGGCCGAAGGTGAAAAAGAAGTTTCTGTAGTTGTTAAACAAACTTTGTTTTTACAATAAGAGAAAAAACACCCCCCTGGGAAGTGGTCTTTTCTGAAAAGTTGTTCTCCTAGGTCTTGGTGTCCTCCCTTGACATATTTGTAGGGTGCTATCAAGTCACCTCTCAGTCTTCTTTTGCTTACGTTGAACAAACCCAGATCCCGAAGTCTCTCTTCATAGGTCATGTCCCCCAGACTCTTGACCACTCTTTTGAGCTTGTCTACATCCTTCTTGAAGTGCGGTGCCCAGAATTGGACACAGTACTCCAGCTGTGGCCTCACCAATGCTGAATAGAGGGAGAAAAGCACCTCTCTGGATCTGTTGGTGACACCTGCTGATGAACACCAGAGCTCTATTTGCTCTGGTGGTGACTTTGTTACGCTGGTGGCTCATATTCATCCTCTGGCCATTGACACCCCCAGGTCCCTTTTGGATGTGGTGCCAGCCAGTAGATCACCACCCATTGTGTAGATAGGGTGAGGCTTCTTCCTACCCAGATGAAAGACCTGGCATTTATCCCTGTTGATATTGAGATGATGTTTTTAGAGAACTATCTATAGTGACTCTAAGGTCTTTTTTCCTGAATCATAATGGTTAAAAATGTAAATGCAAATAAAATAGAGATCCAGCTGGTAGGCAGAACTTCAGCAAAAGTGGATGTAAGGACTGTGGCATTGGTGAGATGAGACGGAAAATGGAACCCAGCTACAGCCATGCACTACCCCACCTCTTGCACCCCACAACTGTCTGGGAACCGCTTTTATCTTGGGAGAACAAGCACACAGTTGGTTTTCTCTTTCTCCTTTTACCATGATTATAAGACCTTGGTGGGAAATATACAAAGGAACTAGCCAGAGACTCCAACTGGTAGGAGCAGCTGGATTAGCAGGCAATGCAGGGACCTTTTTGCAGGTTTCTTTTTTTTGCCTGTCCTGTCTGATTGGCTGTTTGCTTCAACCCTCTTCTTCCCCGATTTTTTTTCCAATTCACCTTCACTCCACACTTGTACATCTTACCTTCTTTCCCCCTTCCCTTGGCCCCCTCACCCACCTTCCTTCTTTTTTTCCCATTTAACTTATCCCTCCCTAACAAAACCTATTTCTACCACTCAAACTGTGGGGCTAGCATGGTGTTTCCTGGTGTCTTACAGTTTATTTTGTTTATAAATTGTTCTCTGTTCTCACCACTCTGTATCTGGGCTACCTAGTTAGACTGTAAGCTCTTGACTGCCAAATACTCTGTTGATCTATTGCCTAACCTATTCTTGGCTGGTCATTGGCCAGTCACACTAAATATGAGTCATAATACTTCCGAGGCTGGCAGGCTGCAAATATATCCTTTTTGATACATATTAACTCACTCTTTTAATTCTCGCGGTTCTGAAAGCTGACTGACAAGTAAAGTTTATAGGTAAAATTACCCTCTGCAATGCACACTGCAACATTGCATATACTGTAATAAAGTGTTTTGTTAATTAGGCTTGAGCAGTACCATTAAGTTTAATTATCCCATGGTTGTAACTAAGAGCATAATTTGGTCCCCTGGGTACAGGATATACAATTAAAACTCCACATTGTAGATTAGGCAGAAAAATTTTGTCCTTCGGGTTGAGTTGTCAAATAAATTGTAGGTCATTTCATTTATTCTCTCAAGCCTTAGAAAATCCTATTAGTGAAGTTGTGTTACTTCCAATTCTGTGAAGCTTGGCCGTGCAGATACTGTTTATGTCTCATCTTCTGCTTCTGTCCATGAAAGTGATGACGGTAATTAAAACCCTTTGACTCTAATTTTTGCACAGGAAGTAATAGAGCGAAAGCTGAATAAACAAGATCGGTGAATTTGCAACAGCTGGACATGTATCCTTATATAAATTGATGATGTGGTTCGGAACTAGGCCCAGACAGAGAATGCAAGATGCTTGTAATCAAGCAGTTAGAGATTTTTTTTTTTGCTTGCTTAACATAATACCATAGCAACAATCTGTTCTATTACAGAAAACAATTAAAACAAAGAACTGTAGGCAGATTACAATGATAAGAATGAATTAGTTTTTCATCCCAAATGGTGTAAGAGAAAATAAATTGTTGGCAGTGAGTGTTATTAAGCTTTATGGACAGCGCATTAAAACTACTTAAAAAATTTGACAGGCCCTAATCTGCTATTTGACAAAAAATATATATTTAGATCACCACAATGTTAAAGGAATATTTTTATCTTGTACCTCTTATTCCCATGGAGAGGTGATGCAGGACATGGACCCAGTCTAAAATGTTCATGCCCAAAGGTAGACTCAATCAAATTTGCATATTTGCTAGGCCTGCGTGAAACAGCACCATTTCATTTCAACTTCCATTTTGCCATTTCAATGGGACAGTGTTTCATTTAGAGTTTTGTTTAGTTTCGAAAGTACTATTCCATTTCATTTCGTTGATACTGTTTTGACGTTTTGCCCATAGGCTATAATGGGGAAACATGAAACTGTCTATAACTTTGTCATTTTTTGGCAGATTTGGATGAAAATAGTAGGGATGGTATACCCTTCTGAGGGCATGAAGCCTGCCAAGTTTCAAGGAGATAAGTGTTTCTGGGAAACTGCACCGCAGGATGCTGACAAGCAAAACTTGTGATGTGTTACTGTTAAGGCATGCCCTCACTGGTGCTGGGGCCTCTACATGACATCGTCATATGCTTCAATAAGGGTTTCTCCTCCCCTACAGCCTTATCCCAATCCACCACTTTAAATGACAACAGGTAATAATAACTTGATGAGCAGCACAGTAGCACCAGCAGCATCTCAGACAGCCACACTGTGACAAAGCCTTTCTTTCCTCTCCTGCAGGAGCTTCTCCAGGAGCTGCCAGAGAAGTCTCCCTGCCAGCCCCAGCCCTGTGGCTTAGATGTGTCCAGGGCCCTGTGCCCTTCTGGTCATGTGCTAGGTGTGTTAATCTAAGGACATGGCACTGGCAGACAAGGTTCTTTGGGTCAATCTAATCTGATATCTTTTAGCAGACCAACTGAATAGTTACAGAAATATGTTTTAGCAAGGTTTTGGGTTGAAAAACCCTTTGTCAGGCTGAGGAAGCTCCTGCAGTTGGTGTGTGTGCTGTTCCTGGATGGAAGGAATAGTAAAGAAGCCAGAGGCTGGCATGCAATGCAGGGAAGAAAGCTAGCCAGTGAAAATGGAAATGGAGCTTTCAGAGGGTGAGGGACAGTCTGGTGGGGTGGGGAGGGGAGGGGGATGCAGCAGCACAGGTAAAAGTGGAGAGGTACCTGAGGAGTCAGGTGTCCAGCAGGTTGTAGTATGCCAGAATTCCATTGTCTATATTGAGTCCATCAGTTTCTGTCCAAATTACTGAATCTCTCTGGATCTCTCTGAATCTATTCAGAGGGTTCCGATTTGATCTAGAGAGATTAAAGGGTCCTCTGATTTTGATTTGGATTCAGAGATTCAGCCACTGAATCAAGCCACATCTCTGAAAAATTGAATCAGGGACCAAAACTTTGCACAAACTTATAAGCTTCACCCTGAACTTGATGCAAGCATTTTCACTAGCTGTTTGAGTTCCCATAGCTTAAGAGAAGCCAGTTATGTTAGCCAGGTAGGGCACATCTGCATGAGATGTTTACTGAGGAATAGACTAATTAGTAGGACTGTGCAAAACAGCACCATTTTGTTTTTACTTGTGTTTCACCGTTTCGAAAGGACAGTGTTGTGTTTTGTTTTGTTTTGTTTTGAAACTGCTGTTCCATTTTATTTAGTCAAAACTGTTTTTCGACTGCCCTCGTTTCATTTTCAGGCTGTTTTGACGCCCTTAATTTCATCTCGATGTCCATGTTTCAAGCTCAAAATGAGTTGAAACAACATCAAAATAAAACAGCTGGTGAAATTTCATGCAAACCTACTAATTAGCTCCGCAGTAAATGTATCACATCTAACTGTGCAGCCCTGTTAGCCTGCAGGAAACTAATAATGAATACCACTGTAGGTTAGTATTTATCAACACAAGTACTATCCTATGACAGATATTTTTTACTCTGCAGCAGCACCCGCATAGACACTGATGGACCTGGCTGAAGCATGAGGGTATCATAGAATCATAGAATCATAGAAGTAGGGTCAGAAGGGACCTTGTAGATTTTCATAGATTTCATAGACATTAGGGCTGGAAGGGACCTCGGGAGATCATCGAGTCCAGCCCCCTGCCCAAAGGGCAGGA
>NW_017728912.1:9950818-9968885 GCF_001723895.1 Crocodylus porosus | reverse complement strand
GCTATTCTGAGGGTGAGTTCCTCCTGTTTATTCCCCATACTGCGAGCATTGGTATATAGGCATTTAAGGCCTTGCAAGACTGTGTGTGCCACCCCCCGTTTAGGGCGACTGTCTGGACCCCCGTTTCTTACCTTAGCACTCTTTGCCTTTGTCACCTGTCCTGCTCGGATAGCATCTCCTCGTCTTCCTGCGGCCCCCTCCCCCGGCGAGGCTAGTTTAAAGCTTGCCGTACAAGATCAGCCAACCTGGAAGAGAAGACACGCTTGCCTTTAGGAGACAGATGAAGCCCATCCCACCCCAGCAAGTCCCCCGCATGAAAGCATGGGTCATTATCAAGGAACCCAAAGCCTGCCTGGCGGCACCAGCTGCGTAAGTGCTGGTTGACTACGCCAATGCAGGTCTTGTGTCGCCGTCCCCGCCTACTCACCGGAAGAAGAGAGGAAAATACCACCTGTGCCCCCGTCTCCTTCAGCTTGTCTCCCAGAGCCTTGAAATCCTTCATAAGGCAGTCAGGGTTGCCCCTGGCCGCGTCGTTCGTACCCACATGGATGACAACCATGGGTACTTCAGTGGTGGGGCTCTCTGCCTTGGGTCAGGGCAGCCCTGGCCTGGCAGGCTGACTCCTTGGGCCCTTGCCAGCTCCAGCCCAGCTCAACTTGCTGCATTCCTAGGTGCATGTTCAAATCATGTGCCTGGGAGCATGTGCCTCCAGCAACATGTGCTAGAGTTTATTGCTGCATGGTAATAGCATGTGCAGATCTGCTTGCAGAGTGCATTCTAGTAGAAGTACACTGCTTCTAATAATCAGTTTAACTCCTTCAGAACTAAATATCTCTTATGGCATTCTATTATCCTGTGCAGACATTAGCCTATACTTCTGGATTTCAGAAAATGAAAAGAAAACAGTATTGCTCTATAGTCTTGCTTTTGGACATCAAAGTCCTCAAGATTCTGTAAATAGCTCCAGTATTTGAGGAATCAGCTTCCTACTCCTTTATCATCCTTCTCCATGTGGAGGTACTAAAATAACCTTTTACCTTCATTTTCTTACCTTGGTCTCTTTCCTCAGAAGGTCAACTCTTTTTCCACTGCTTCCATAATTTGCATGAAAATACAGCATTCTTGGTAATCAGTCTCACCATGTTGCATGCTTGCAGGTACTGCTCCAACAGATGGCTTTGTTTATTAATCATACCTTTGTCCTTGATATGGCTATCTCTCTAAATAGACTACCAAGAGAGGGGATATACTATACTTTGAGTAATAATATGAAAGGATTCCTTGTTTGTAATGCTAAATGTGCTCTTTATCTTTTTAAGAGAACTATATACACAAATAGTTAGGAAATAATAGGAAACATCAGATAGTATTATAGCCATATGCAAGGACTGACTTCCTTGAATTTCCTCTAAACTCTTCCATCCTGTGCTCTTCCCTCTGAACTCTATGCAGTTACACTTAGTTTCCTAAACACACAATAAATGTGACCTGTGTCTTTTGAACCACTCTTTTCATGGCAACTTGAAGTGCCAGCCAAGGACCCCATCACAGTCTAGCTACTTTGTCTCTTGAAGAAGGACCATTTTTTCAAGGGTTATATAATAGAACTAGACTTCTTCCACAGCAATGATTTCTTAGTCTATAGTGGAAACTATGAATAAAGATTAAAGACAGACTGCAGAAGTATGTTTTTAAAGAATATTGGGATGCCACTAGCAAAATTTAAATAATATACGCCTACATCCATAATGTGACGGATTAACGCCTGAAAGCACGCAACAGACTTCTGGGGGAAGATAATTACTTGTTTAGAAAGAAAGAACTAATTTACAAGGTACTGAAAGAAAAGAAGAGGCATTATTGCACAAAATTATCTCAGGAAGTAGACAGAGCTTTTATTGAAAAGATTCCACTTATGAGCAGGAAAGAAGGGCAGAAGCAGATAAGGAGGTCTTCACAGAAACCAAAAAAAAGGGGGGGGAGAAGGGGAGGAGAGGAAAAAAGGCAAAAACCAAGAATGTAAATGTCCTGGGTTTTTAATGGGAGTAGAGGAAAATACCAACTGTAAAATCAGAAACACAGATCTAGAGGAAAAGAAAAGCCCTATAATACTATCTGATTTTTAAAACCTGGAACAGCAGACTCTTCAAGATACCATCCTTTTTGAAGGTAAAATATGACTGATACTTAGCATATGATTCATTCAGGGAACATCCAAAGACCCAAATGAGACTAGGGAAATATTTCTTTTGTTTTCATGTAAAAAATATTTCTGTGGGATGAGGTTAACTTCATACCCCATGCCCAGACTTTCAGGTCTGGAAAACTAGATTTTGCCTGGTCTCTAAAATTTTATGTGACCAGCAAGGAAGTATTTGTTAATAGCTGAACTCCTACTGGCATAGCTCACTTTTAAGTCTCACAAGCAGTCACCCCTATAGTAAGGGATCTCACATATATGCATTTTCTTATATTATTTTTTTCCTATTTGAAAGTGGCTACGTTAATTATGCTAGAGGTGAAGACTTTTAAGGCAGTATCTTTTATTGAATCAACTACACAGGTGGGATAAAGTTAGGCAAGTTTTATGAAAGCCGAAGTAATTATACAAATAATTTAATTGACTAATAGGTGGACACAGTTTACTTTATGAAGTTATTTTCAGTGGGTATATCTACATGTGCATTTACGCATGACTAAATTTAATGCACATTAAGCTTAGATGCATTTAGCAAAATTTGGTAGGTATCCATATGTGCAGAGACTTGGCACTAAAGTGGTGCCAAGTCCCTGCAGCCCTGCCATGTGCTCCTAGTGGCTGGATGGACCCAGCACTAAAGTGCTGGGTCGCATCTACACATGTCTTAATGTGCTTTAATTAATCATGCCTACATTTGAAGGTATAAAATGTAGGCACAATTAGCCTAATTTTGCCATTTCAATGCACATTAAGGGTGTGCACGTGTAAATGTGCATGTGTAATACACATTCAGTTAGGCTAATAGTCATTAACACATCACATGTAGATGCACCTAGTGTAAATAAAAAATAAGAGAAATGATTGTTTAGAACATTCATAAGGCTTTTAGCTAAGTTTAAACTAATTGTGGAAAATTTCTAGAATGAATTTCAAGAATTAAATGCTTCTATTTACTCTTTTATTGTGGCATAGATTTCCTAAGGCATTTGATACAAAACTAGATGAACTAAGATCTGAGAGCAAATGATCATTGATGAGATTTGGCATTTATTTGACCAATGTTTAGTACTAAAACTCAGGGTTTTACCTTTATAGGTTTTAGCTAGGCACAATATTTTCTGAAGGTTTTCAACTGTTAGGGTGTATTTCAAACTGTAAACATTACAAAACAAAGAAACTACTTTCTACATCTTGGGAGTACTGAAACCGTTAAAAAACTTTAAAATAAGTGTTGCACCTCATATTTTCAAGTTACTGGCAGAATCAGTAATCTTCTACAGCTCAGTACACTCTATTAAATATGAGTACTAAACATATTGATCATAATGGTTCTCTTTGCTGATGAAGCATCTCTTGTGGATGAAACCTCAGTGCCATATGGCTTTAATGTACTCAATATAGTCTTCTTAATAATCACTATAAAATGTATCTTAAAATTATGCAGGACAGCAATAGAGAGTTTCAACATACTTTTCCAAATTGCCAGTAATATACTGTGACTGCAGATAAGAAATTGACTAAACAAAGGACAAAATATTTAAATGATTAACAGCTAACATATCTGTTTAATTACTGTGGTTTATGACACTCTGAATTACACTAATTTTAACTTTAATGCCCCATGATGAAATGTGTGAGTAATGCATCTAGCTAATTGAAATTGATACAGAAAACAAAATACACCATTCTTCTAGCAGTGTAACTAATGTAATGCAATAGAGTTTCCACAGAGAGAATGAGATCCAGCATCTTATTAGAATTTTAAATGTACATTTTAAATGGAAACAGTCTTTTAAATATGAAAGAAGTTTACTGCTAAATCTGGCAGAGGATGATGTAATAAATAGCTGAGTTTAAATTTAGAGTAAAGTTAAAGTTATGTTAAATTATGCCAAGATTATATTATTCATTTTTTCTTCAAATGTTTATTTGTCAACAAGTTACATTACTACATCAAATCAATCCCAATCCTAATCTGGGGGAAAGCAATTAAATAAAGCATTTTACCTGCTAAAAATTAATAGCAGTAGAGTTGGTTCTGACATTACCAAATTGGCAAAAACAATGAGGATCTTTTTTAAATATAAGCCTGAAGGGAACAGTGTAGAGGACTAAGGTTTAGGTTTAACACAGACTTAATTCCTGGAAGCATTAATTCTGGCACTTTATTTTTTTAAGGTAAGAAAACTGAATGCTATCCAGAGTTTGAAAATGGAAGTTGTCTTTGCTTTGCCTGGAGACTAAATGTTCCATAGCACTTTTCTGGAGGTAGGTGGTTGTCATTCTATTCTTGCCAAATTTCTCTTCCATTTGCAGTACCCTTAGTGTTGGTTGACAGCCTGGCTACACCCTGTTTCTTATACACTACTTCATTTCAGGCCTGGCTTGAAAGCAAGAAAACTGTTTGGGGAAAGAAAATGAGATTTTGGCATTTGCTTTCATTATGCAATGGAATGATAAAAAAAATGAGACTGAAGTAGAGACCACCTCGGAATAGCTAATAAGCTAATGTTTGCCCAGTTTGGAGCAGGCATTTGAACCTGGGTCCCTCATTCCAGATGAGTGCTGTAAAAACCACTAAGTTATACAGTCAACCTCTCTCAACTTCTTCTGTTAGAGCTGTTTCATTTTTAAAACATAAATATTCATGTGACTGCAGGAAAAAAAAAACCCTGTAGTTCTGAATAATATTTAAAGTATTCTAATTTCTCCTTTAAACATATTCTGAACACACCCCTCCAATTAACCTCTGCTGAAATCACATTAGGAATCAATATTAAAGGAACCCTCTTTTTTTATGTCAGTTTGTCAATGTATGCCTCCCTGGTACTAACAGTTTCAGAAGCATTATCAGAATGTAGAGCTCAAGAAGCAGACAGTACTATGTCTTTTCTCTTAATGCTTTAGCAAAAGATCATTGCTTATCCTTTTTCCTCAGTGGTATAAGTGGTGCTTCCAGTTATGAGACTTTAATGGCAAACATCTCAAAAATGGCAATGCTTTATATCTGTGAAATTTTGCTTGGGCAAATGCTTGCATAAGACATTTGAAATACTTGCATACCTGTCATAAATATAATATATGAACAGTATAAAATATACTCCTATGAACTTTCAGGTACTTGCAGGCTGAGGTATCATTGAAAAGTTGACTTTTTGTCTCTATTCACTCAACAATATTTTGCGGGTATTTTAATTCGTTTTTCAGTGCAGTAGGAACAGAGTGTCAACTCTCTTGTCCTTTGTCAATGGCAATATCATTGACTTCACTGCTTCCTTCCTAGAGTTGCCATGTTATAGAGGATTGTCCTAAAGAACCTGACTGCATATTGCATTTTGGTTTTGCGTAGTTTAATGGAAAATTGAATCTGGTTTCATTGATTTGAGGGGATATAAAAGATTCCTCTCTCCTACACACACATACATTGTCCCTAACGTGATGTAACCCTAACACATTTCTTTTACTTTTCTGGCTTTTTCTCACGATTATTTAAAACATTAGATAATGTTTTGGACATGCATGCATATATGTTTTTCATGGTGAAATTACACTGGAATATAGAAATACTATGCTAAAAATAAATTATCCTAATTCTACATATGGTCACAATCAGTATCCACAAACTTTGCCCTCTCTAATGTTACAGGACTTGTTGTAGCATGGAATTTAAAGTAAGTTTTTATAGTATATAAATGTTATGCATTTAATACTAGTTTTCTGTGATTTGGACTAGTTACCCTGGCGTATATTTTACTGTAACTCCCTCTTGATATATCAAAGAGATTGTGAAAGTTTTGAAACACTCAGGACTTGTTTGGCAGACCTCTGGAAATGGTATGTTTTACTAGTTTAATGGTGTACAGACCTCTGTCTCCTCACCAAAAAGGACAATATTTTACAGTATCCAGAATTCATGAGATCACACATTTTCCCAATTGATGATGCATTACAGGTTACCTTCTTAAGTTGGAGACTAAAAGTAAAGAGGAAAATTAAATCAAACATCTTAAAAGGTAACAAGCTAGAAATGTTGATAGTTATTTTGTGTAGCTATGTCTAACAGTTGAGTGGGCCTTGTGTAAGTGGGGTGGGTTAAGGGGAATTGCACAAAAACTCAAGACATCGTTATCATACTATTTGAGGGGGTTAATAAACAGATGTGAGGAACTAAAAGTACATTTCTAGAGAAACAGAGAAGGAAATATATAAAATACTGATCTGGGACATTTTGGTTGGAATTTCCCCATTGCTATTTGCTCACTATGAAAAATGTATGTCAGACTTGATCAGCAGTGTCATCATTAGTGCCCTCTTACATTCTCTTCAATGACATCCCCATGCCTTTTTCTATTCTGCTCCCTCTCCTTGAAATTATATTAGAATACTTTTTGTGTATCCGTGGGGTTCTTGTCCCACAGAGATCTGATAGGGAATAACAGGAGAACCATCTTTATTAACACATTTCTCCTTTACACTTATGCAGATTGGCAAACAGCAATTCAAGATCATACAGATCATCCAGCACACTCCACTGATGGAGTACAAAACATACATGCAGACATACTCAATACAGAATACCCCTCCTCCCTAGCTAACATAGTCCTGTAAGTATTTGGCCCAGATAGTGATATATCTTGTGAGCCCCACTTCAGAGGTAATGGACTTTTCATGGAAACAGCAATAGGTTCTTATGGTTCTTCTAGACTAGCTTCAGCTACTTTAGAAGTGTTGATGGAGCTCAAACTGCAGCTGATGGACTCATTGGAGCCTGGTATTGCAGCGGTCACATTGTCTGAGATTTGGCCTCACATCTGATCAACATGCCTGCAAAGTGTTTTTTTCTATCTGGAGTTTGGATCTTACATGATACTGGCCCTGTAAGTTGAAGGACAGACACAGGGACCCACTGCAGCCCAGTTGCATAGTTTTAAATGTACACAAGCTCATCTGATTCAAAGGTTCTTACAGATGAAACATCTGGATTGCTTGCCTTGTCTGGTATTTGGCTACCATTTTTGGATGTTGCTGATCCAAACCATTAGTTTTCAGCTAGTGGTTTATTAGTAGTTCTGCAGGACTGTGACCTGTAGTAGTGCATGGAGTTACCTGCTGTTGTAAAAAAATAGCTAATTATTTCCATTCACCATTAATACATCAGTTCAATGTACCTTTACTAGTTTAGACCATCCGCTCAGCTTGGCCATTTGATGATGGATGGAATAGTGAAGCTGTGATGTGACAGATAAAATTCTTCCCTATAAACTTCTTAAATTTTTGGAGTGGAATTGTGCAGCTTTGTCAGACACGATGTTATCTGGAAGACCATGAGTTGTGAACAGCTGCTGTAAAACTCAGATTACAGTGTGTGAAGTCATTGATGCAGTGGAAAAAACTTCCATCCACTTTGAAAAAGGTTCAATGACAATAATGAATATTTAGCCTCAGAAAGGGCCGCAAAATCTTTGTGTGCCTGAATCCATGGTGTCCTGGTCACTTCCCACAAATGGACTACAGCCTTAGCTGGTATAAGGCATGTATGTTGGTATTGTTCCCACCTCTTTACTGGTTGCTTGATGTCAGCATCTATCTCTGGCTACTAGATGTAACTTCTGGTAAGGACTTTCATGCAAACAATCCCCAGATGCCCCACATGGAGAACATCAAGAACTTGTGTTTGACTTGCATTTGGAACGTTATCTAATAGAAGGCATCCCCTAAGGGCATAAAGTCCATATTGATATATAATGAATGGCTTAAATTCATCTGTGACCCTTGCTGAAGGCCACCCTCTCCTTAGTTTAGTACTTAAGCTAACACTGGATCCTTAGAAAGCACAAAAGCAGTCATATGCCTGGAGAGGAGGATTGAAAGAGGATTCTAGCATCAGAACTGTGGAGAGAAGAGGAACAGTGAATTCAGGACAGGATAGCAGCAAATGACTCAGTGGATCTGCATTTGCTATCATTTTCCCAGAGCAGTGTTGAAATTCATAGTCATATGCATTTAAAAGTAAGAACCAACAAAACGTATATGGTAAAACAATTGGAGGCACTGGTCCATTCTTAGTAAATAATCCAAGCAATGGTTTATGTTTGGTCACAATTGTGAATTTGTGGCCATATACATAGTCATGGAATTTCTTAACCCCAGTGACAACTGCAAGAATTTCCCTATTAATTTGGGCATAATTATTGCAGTCTTATTCATAGTTAATGAGCAGTAGGCAACGGGAACTTCATGTCCATCATTCTGCTGGTGACTGATTGGTAGACTCCACTCCACACAGTGAAGCATCACAAGTAAGCAGAAGTTGCTTCTCCATGTCATAATAGACTAGCACAGTCAGCTGATAACAATAACTTCACATCACTGAAAGCCTTGTCATTCAGTTTAGTTTCTTTACAGGTCATATCCTTATGCAAAAGACTATTCAAAGGCTCAGTGACTGTAGGCTTATCTGTAAGGAAAGAATGGTAGAAAATAAATAGACCCAGGCATGCTTGCAATGCCAGTTTATTCTTATGTGCTTGGGGCCTTATTAATAACTCCTACCTTTTCATTCATTGGATGAATTCCAGTGGCATCAACTTGGAACCCCAGGAATTCCACTCAGTTCCTTTTCATGAGTTTCAGGCCAGCATTGCAGATGTACCATAACACTTCTCATAGTCAGACAACTAATTCTGGCATGGACCCTGCTCTGATATACCCAATGTTAATGATATCCATGACTCCCCAAAGACCTGCAAGTAAGTAATGAATAAACTTTTAGAAAACACCTGGTGCTATGCTCACACTAAATTTTAGGTGCTGGCTTAGAAGTCTCCCTTATGGGTGGTGGTTATCTGTGCATCAGCCGTTTGATCATCCACAGAGAATTGTAGATATCCTTGGGCCAAGCCTAATTTAGCAAAAAACGTCTCTCCAGCAACAGTGGCAAGGATTTGGTTTACTGCTGGAATCTGGTATAGGTGCCTTAATAATGGTGTACTTGTAGTCAGCACATAATCAAATAACACTGTTTGGCTTTATGATGGATAAAAGTGGTTCATGCTGGATTCAAATTTGCTTCCAGGACACCTTGTTCCATGAGCCAATCAATCTCTGCATCAATTTTTGGATGAAGGGTAAAGGCAATATGATAAGGCTTCATTCAAATTGTAGCCACAGTCATATCCAATGCAAATGACACAGGCTGGCCCTTATAGGCACCAAGCTGTTGGTTGAAGACTTTACTGAAATTTTGTAAGGTATCCATCATAAGGCTGTGCACTTCTGTTAATTTGATACCCAATGGCTCAAACTATTCTCCTCCCAGTAAACTTTCTTTCTGACTCTTGGCAATTATTAGGTGGAGGACACCTAAGTTCTGCTTATAGTGGATATTAACATGACATGCACCCTTCAAATATATTATTTGATCGTTATAATCTACACGGTTTGATTCACAGGGCACAATAAGTGGACAATTTCTAGGCTATGGTGAGTTGTACTTCTCTTCCGAAATTAAGGTAAATTCAGATCCTGAGTCTACCTCCATAGCTCAAGAAGCACCTTTAGATAATCACTGTTGTGTAGGTCTTCTTCTGTGGGGTTAATACATTATTGTAGACATCAGGAGACAACTTGTGCTGGAATTTTATTGGGATGAACAACAGTATTAATGGTAACTGCAGGTGCACTCCTCTTGGTTACCTTCTTCTTGGAAGAAGTCTTAGACTTCTGATGCCGCACATTATCACTTTTTTCCGTGATGGCAGTTGGCATCACAGAAATGGCATGTATCATATCTGTGATTTCCCCCACAGCTATAGCAGTGTCTTTGGGAAGAAGGATTTGTATTCTTGTGCATAGGTGGTGGCTTTCTTGGAGGTTTTTCCTTGAATGCACTTGGTATGTTTTGGCTGATGTCAGTTTTGTTGATGATGCTTGTGATTTCTCTTGAATGGAGTGAGGCAACTTCATATGCAAGAGCTGCTTCTTGAGCCATGGAAAATATTATGTTATGCTATGCAAGATGTCTGTGTTGTAGGGTTTCATCTCAACCCCCACCCCCCCACGCATGCACACACAGACACAAGACAATCCCTAAGAGACTCGAGGCTGGTGCTGAAATTACAGTTCTTAGACAATCAACAAACAAAAGATCTCATGGTATGACTTATTATGGGCTTTGGCTGGGAATACAAGTGATCTCAAACAATCTCAAAAGTCTTTGACTTAATACACTCAATAGCACTGCACATTTCTGGTTATCATCAGCAACCTTATTAGCTTCCAGATAGAAGTCTAGCCAGTCAGCATAAAAGTTCCAGGTGGATGGACTAGCCACATAAAATTCCTTAATGTGTGTCAAAGTAGCCATATTAGATAGAGAGCAACTGCACAGGCTAACACATGGGAGGAATAGGGCCTCAGTCTCTTCTCACTTGCATCATGGATCATTAAGTTTTTTTTCATTTGTTCTTTTTTTTGACTGAAGCACTAGTAATATTCCTACTCATTGCGATCCTACCTTTGTCACCATTTTTCTGTATCTGCGGGGTTCTTATCCAGAGAGATACCACAGGGAAGAATAGGGGAACCATCTATATTAATAACAACTAACTAATCTTTAAACAATAAAGTAGAACAACAAACAATAACACAAGATAATGCAGTTTGGGCACTGCCCTCTGATGCAGTAAAGAACATGCAGACAGACGCACAATACGTAAAGTTCCCATTTCTCAGATACCACCCTCATTCAACTACTCCTAAAAAATTCACTTTTTCCTTAGTGCCAACAGCTGTCGGTACAGGTAAGCATTATTAAACATTCAACACACAATAAAATCTTTTTTCTGGTTCTCCAAGCTTCTAAGTCTGTCCTGTCTCTTCTATAACTGTCTTATAGATGTATGTTTTTTGTAGTAAAACTGTCTTTAGTCTTGTGTGCTATATAGTGCTGACGGCCTTGATAAGGCTAAGTGGAGATTAAAATAAATATTAATGGTGTAAAAATAAACAAGACTAATGATGAATTGAACTGTATTATTTGTATAGCATTCATATAAAATATTCAAAAGTATCTTCTACCTTTTTCTCTAGACAGGCTGCTCTTGTACTTTCTTTCCCACCTTATACCATTCCATGCCTCTGGTCTACATAAACAGAGTTCACTAATCTAATCTGCTTGAAATGCTTTTGCACTTTGCACTAAAAATATGGCGTGTCCTTCTTTCTCAGCTCCCATGCCATGGAAATCAATTACTTGAAGTTTTCAGAACAATGGATACAGCTTATCTGCTTTTCTTGGCATTAACACCATGCTGTAAGGTTTTAACTATTTTTATGTTTTCTTTACTCTTTTTTCTATTTGTACAAGTTTCACAGGCTTATACTAGGAGGTAGTCTGATTTCTATTATGATATGAACAATAAATACAGTCATACTGAATGATGCTAAGAACATACAAAATGTAACTATCTATCAATTTATATTAACTGCATAAAGGTGGAGCAAGCTTTAAAAGACCCAGTGGGTGCAGCTACACAAGATGCTTAACTATGCAGTAGAATAGTTCACTGTGCAGTAAGCATGTGTGTCTACACATATGCACACTTACAGCTCAGTATAAAGCCCTAATTGAAATAAATTTGATACCTGCAAATGCAGTTATCAAATGTACTTGCAATTAGTTATTGTGCAGTAATGCACACATAGACATGGCCTGGGAGCAAATTTGCTAGCCCCATGGCTCTGGACTGGGAGCCTCTCCTGCCTCAGGGCTGGGCTGCCTCTGTGGCAGACTCTGCCTCAGGCCATTAAAAGCCTGTGGGCAGTTTGAGCCCTGGGGCACACCAGCAGGCAGCCTGAGGCAACTTCAGGCCCTGTGTCCTCCTGGGCAGGCTGCAGATTAGTCTCATCAGCCTGCCTGCACCCCAGCACTGCTGCCTGGTGCCAGAGTGCTACGTGCCTTCCAGGTCCATGTCATCCAGGCTTGCAAGCTTCTTCAGGCTGCAACAGGCTCAATCCAGGCCTGCCAGCCCCCAAGCCCTGCTGCAGACAGCTTCTAATTGCTGAGGTCAGCTCTACCTGCCTGCAGCTCTCCTCCAGCAGCCTCCCCTAATCATGCAGATGCTGCTAGCATGCAGCTCACAGACCCACACCAGACCCCAGTGTTGGGCACTGGAGGTAGCTCCCCAGGCTCAGCAGCACAGGGACAGCTGCAAGGAGACCCAGAGAGCTGGCATGGGACCCACAATGGCTTCATCATTGCCAACCTTCCCTGCACCAGTTCTACACTGGGGGGAGGGCCCTACCTGCCCTGACCCCTGCTCTTGCTCCCTCTTCCTGCCCAGCCCACCCACACTCCTCTGGCCCTGAGCTCCACCCCCCACAGCACACAAGGAGGAGGGAGACAGTGCAAAACTTTATTGAGCATCCCATGCCACTACAACTAAGTGGGCATAGGCCTCTCACATACTGAGGAATGTGTCAATGCCAACGGTGTTATCCTCCTCACTAGGAGATGTGTAGCAAAGCCACAGGTAGCCCAACAGGTGACAGCAGAGGTTGTGGGGCAGCCTGGGCTTGCTTCTCCCACTATCATAGTTCAGAGTACCATACCAAGTGCAAAGGTTCACGTGTCCAGCAGCAGGGTGTAGGGGGTCAGTCACCCCTCAGTCCATGCAAAGAGCTCTTCATGTACCACTGGGGGCACATACAGCAGGAGCACACTCAAGGCACAGTGGCAGCATGGATGGGGGCAGCCCTAGGGCACTTTCTGGGAGAAGTCCCCTGCAGGGAGGGCGGGGGAGCAGGCAGCTCTTCATCCCAGTTATCCAGAAGTCCCATGACTCCCAAGCCCAGGTGCCTTGGGATAGTCATCAGAATAGAAGAGTGGTTGGCTTGCAGGGGTGGGTGGGGAGCTGCTGCCAATAACCTGGCCTGTCCCACCCTGGGAATGGGGTGGGGGAACCAGTCTGCCTGTGGCCAGTACCCAGCAGCCTACCGGCCCCAGGGTAGCTAACAGGGATGTGGGACTTGGCCATAGGCCACTTGGGCCCAGGCCTGGCTGCCCAATTTAACATGGTTCTTAGGTACCCATGCATGCCTGAGCCCTGACCTGAGGCAATATATTGCCCCTGGTATAGAGTATATTATCTCTGAAATGTTGCAAACTTACATAAATAGTTTCTTTTTCATGACTTTGCAGCTGCACATGGGGGAGAGGCCACCCTTGGCAGCCAGGTCACTGATGCACACATCTGGGGCCGTGCAGATGCACCAGCTCTGCTAGAGGAGGACCCTGGACATGACCGTCCTCCTGGACCACATAGTCATGGCATCAGAGGCCCAGCTGACAGAAACTCAGGTATAGCAGATGGAGGATGTGGCCCTCTAGGACAGATGGTACATGGAGGACGTGGGATACCAGGACATGTGGCAGGCAGAAGATGTGGCCTGGGAGGATGTATGGGACTTGTGTGAGGAGGCATGGGACCAGGTAGATCTGGAGTTCCAGGCACAGTTCCTATCCCTGGAGTGCAAGTGGGCAGAGGCAATGCGAGAGCAGACCATGGTCCTCTGCAGGCCACAGTCCAGTGCAGGCCACAGACAATGACTGCCGGGTGCTGGACACTGTTCTGGCCCCGGCAGCCCCTTCATGCCAGCCACCTCCCTCTTCCTGAACCTAGTCCTGCCTGCCCCCTGTCAGCCACCTGCTGCCCAGTAGCAGGCCCCTGCCTGGGTTTGGGAGAAAGTCCTGCACCACCTTCAGCATCCATGAGTCTTTATAAGTACTCCCTGAGCAGTGGTATGACAGTGTAACAGGGAACCTCTTCCCCTTCTACTAGGAAGTGGAGGGAGTGTAATCAGAGGAAGGTTACAGGGAATCTGGGAGCAAAGTGGCAGCAGATGGGAGTTGTCCAGGTGAACTCAGCCAGGGTCTAGAGAAGGGCAGGATGCTAATAGAAGAATTGACAGCACCTGGACCCTGTGTTCAGGAAACAGGGTCATGTGACTGGAACGGGACTGGGCATGGGGCATATAGGCTAGGGACATACATTCAAAAAGCCTGAATTGATTCAACCTTTGCAGGTTAGTCTAAGCTGGCTAGGCTGAATGGGTTTCCAACCATACAGACAGTCCCTCTGGACTGAGGAAATTCAGGCACATGCCTGCAGTGGCTCAGGCTGGAAGTCAGAGGGCACTAGAGCAGCCCTCCCTGGCCTTGCAGAGCTAAGCAGAGGGGGACATGGCCAAGTTCCAGAAGGGCTCTGATTAGGGAGGGGCGTAACCACCCACCATGCCTACAGGCCCAGGCATTTTCCTGCTTGCTGCGCAAGGGATGGGAGTATTGCCAGCCCCAGCCAGCACTGAAGCAAAGGTGGGATGTGCAGTGCAGGCATCTGTTGATGATACAGAGCTTTTCACTCTCCCTCCCTGCTTCTGTATACTGCCTGCAGCAAACTGACAGGCAAGTAAGCCAGGGTTGAGGGGGATGATAACCATGTTTAATACCCTTATCTGAGTGTTTATCACCCCATTAAGACTGTTGATTCTACCTGTTGATTCAGCAGGGACTGTAGCAAGCATGTGGTCTGTTAGCTGATGCACAGGCACCTCCTCAGCAAGGCAGAGGGGAAGGGGGAATTCCTGCTTAGCAGGGAGTGTGGGGGCAGGGGGAGGGGGAGGGGGGAAGAAACAGGTCTTAAACAGTGTTTCCAAGGAAAGACATTAAGCTACCTGTTAATTAGTTCCAAATAGCCTGTCTGACTTTGTCATCTCCCACAGCATAGACTATAGCGAGCAGGTGGTCTGCTAATTAATGCTAAGGTGTCTGTGAGGGATGGGGGAATGCCTGCTTAGCACAGAGTGGGGAGGAGAGGTGGGGAGCAGAAGCCAGGCAGATGCTTCAGAGACTGTGGAACTGTAGCCAGGGAGCATAGGGGAGGGGCCAGCCCTCTGTGGAACAGAAAGCCCCTCCCAGCCAGAGAGCATGCTGGGATACTGAGGTTGTCTGGTTTATCTTCAACCTGCAAAGAGTCTGGGACAGACATTGCATAAACCGGTTTGACCCAAATCAGTTAAGTCTGATACTACATTCAACCAGATCTATCTCAAACTGGTTTCAGCCATTTTCAAACTGGTTTATGTGCACTAAACATCTGTTCTGTTACAGCTTTAAACTAGTTTCTGATCATTTCAACCAGTTTATGTGTAATGACTGTCCCTAGCCATAAACCCAGCCTTTGGCTATAGAAGTTTGTCTGCAGCTGCTGCAGGATACTGAGCTCCTAGTTGAGCTCGCTGAAGTTTGGAGCCAAGCCAAACCAGGAGAAGTGCCTAGAGACATAGAGTGTTTTGGATTTGTGTTAGATTGTGATTTTTATTTGAGTTTGACTAGAGGACCAAATTGTGGCTTTAGGGAAGGAGGAGACCATGGGTTGGGTGCTTAGGAGCCCATTATCCGTGGGTGGGGTGCCTCCTGTCCATTATCAGGGATAGGAACTAGCCCAAAGCAGAGGAGCCTGAGCCTGTCAAGTGAAACTGGAACCTTATGAGGGGCTTCAGTCAAGGCAGGGCTTGGCCCAGGAACTGAGATGTCAGACAATGGACAAAAGTTAAGGGATTGGCCAAAGGAAAAGGAGTTAAGGCTGGGATGGCAGAAGCCTGACAGGTGCTTTAAAGCCTGAGGGGGTGCTCTCTTAAGGGGGAGATGCCCCAAGGTGAGTATAGACCACCGGGTGTGAGTTGGACCTAGCAGCCAGGATGGAACCAGCCAGCAAAACTACCAGAGGAGTTACTCCATGTTTTTCAGTGCTATTTGTAGGAACCCTCTGCAACAAAACAAAAAACCAACCCCGCCCAAACAAACCTCAAATGCTAGTGATTTTGTCTTTGTATATTTTTATTTTTATTTATGTTTTTAGGTGGTGTTTCTGTTTTCTAAGGAAGCTTAAGCTCTTTCAGGAAATATTAGAAAAGGTTAACTATTTTAGCTTAAAAAATGCTGTTCAAACACATATTTCTTGAGCCTCTGGAGAGGGTGGAAAGAAGCTGGACTGGCAGTGATTTTTGTCTTTCAGAAAGAGGGTCTGTGGCACAAGAACATGCTCACGTGTAATTTCTATTTTTTCTCATTAAGTTCTGTACACATCTACTTTATACTGGAAAATTCTCTTGCTCCTTAAAATCCGCTGTGATGTTAATGGTGAATAGTAAAGCCCATTGCACTGCACTTTGTGTGCCAATCAGTCTCTGTATTCACTTATTTCACACCCCATGTGTACATTGTGATTTGGCTGGGATAAGAAACTGTAGCTGACAACACTTACTCTGATTGTTCCTATACTGCTAAATTGCTGCACAGGTTGGACCATAATGTCATGAAACCATCATAGACTGGACTGAGTGAAGAAGGTGTGCTCTAAAAATAATAGTAATAATAAACACTTGATCAAAAGCATATAAAAATACCCATCTATTAAGTTGTGCAGTTCAATACATCAAATCTTTGTCAAGTCAGTTTGTGCATACTAAAAGATGCTGATGTGAAGGTTAAGAACAGAAATATTTTAACCATTCTGGAATTCATATGGAGAATTAAACACTAATAGAGAAAGATTTGTTAGGTATTATTTATTTTACCGTTTCCCCCAGAATAGCTAGAAGACACTGCTATTTAAATGTTCATTAGCTTTGCTTGTTTGTTTTACATTTAAAATGCTATATGTAGACCTGTATGAGATACAATACAAAACGGAAAGTTTATGAGCTAAGGGATCAGATGGTGAAATATGTGCTAAATTATCATATTAACCTGAAGGGACTTGTGTTCAAATATGAATTAATTCTGGAGGGAAAATTAATTTAATCTTTTTCCAGTCTTATCTTCAGTATGTGTTCATCTACATTACAAACCAAACACAAATCATTAGAACCAGACATTCATATGGAGTTAAAAGGCAGACATCAACAAACTGGGTACCTACTGGGTAGGTAAGGTTCAAGTGGTTGGAATCCTAAGGAGAAAGGGAGTTCAGGAGAGATATCACTTTCTAAAAGAGACAATAGTAAAAACACAAAAGCAAGCTACCCTACAGCAGAGAAGATTGAAAGAATAGTAAAGGGATCAATTTGGTTGAATCAGGAGCTATTTAGTAACCTAAAAATCGAAAGCAATGATGCAAACAGTGGAAACAAAGACACATTGCTAAGGATGAGTAAAAGAGGACCACAATACATAGCAACAAAAGGTGCAAGTACAAAATTAATTGCAACCATCAAAGGACATAAAACACAATAAGAAAAGGTTTTATAAGTATTCTAGAATTAAGAGAAAGATGAAGGAATGTATAGGTCCATTAGTTAACAGGAAAAGTAAGCAAATTATAGATGATACACAGAAGGCTGAAACATTTATTGCCTTTTTACTTTAGTCTTTGAAAAAAAGGCTTAAACATTAACAGATGATTGTAATGCAGTTAATATCAACCACAAGGGACAGGAACACAAGACACAATAGAGAAATAATAAGTAAAAGATTATTTATATAAGTTAGATGTATTCAAGTTAACAGGATGTGGGGAAATCCACTGTAGAGTACCTCAGCTAGTAACTGAAACAATCTCTAAACCATTGGGCTAAGAGTCAGAAATTACACATAAAGTGGTATAAGGAGAGGCTACGGGACCTGAACCTGTTCAGCATCTAAAAGATGCTGCTGCTAAGGGGGGATCTTGTGGCCTGTTATAAACTAGTCAGGGGGGATCAGCAAGCATTGGGGGGAGTCACTGTTCTCCCGAGCACCGCCTGGAGTGACCAGGAATAACGGTCACAAGCTGGCAGAGGGTAGGTTTCGGTTAGATATCAGGAGGC
>NW_017728912.1:9912566-9950704 GCF_001723895.1 Crocodylus porosus | reverse complement strand
TCGGACTAGATGATCTGCTCAGGTCCCTTCCAACCCTAGAAACTATGAAACTATGAGACACCATGTTGAAGGCCTTTTTAAATCCAAGTAAATGACAACTCCAGCATCTAAGCATTTTGTGACCTGGTCACAAAAAGAAACAAGATTAGTCATGTCATGCAGGATCTACCTGCTATGAATCCATGCTGGTTGCCCTTCAGCATTATTTTTCCTGCTGGACTCCTACAAATGTGATCCTTAATAATTTTTTCAAAGGGTTTTCCAAGAATGGAGGTAGGTTTAACTGGCCTATAGTTACCTGGATCCTTCCTCCCTTTCTTGAAAATAAGAACCACAATTGGCCTTTTTCCCTTCATCTGGGACCTGTTCTGAGTGCCACAAGTGCTCAAACAGTTTTGCCAATGGTTCTGCTATGACACTGGCTAATCCCCTCAGCACCCCTGGATGAAGATTGTCTGGGCCTGCTGACTTAAACACCTCCAGCCCCTTCAAGTGTCCCTTCACTAGGTTGGCACTAACTGGGCCAGTGTCCCTCTTGTGCCTGTCTGTAATCCAACTTGGAGATATGTCTTTATCTGTGTTCAGGAATATGGATGCAAAAAACTCATTGAAGAACTCAGCTTTGTCACTCCTACCTGTCACCAATTGCCCTAGTCTGTCCTGTAGGGGTCCTATGTTGCCATGCGCCTTGTTTTGGCTCCCTTTATACCTGAAGAAGGACTTTTTATTGTCTTTAATTTTTTATGCTAGCCTGAATTCCATTGCTGCTTTGACTTTTCTAACCGACTTCCCACAAGTGTGAGCCAAGTAGGTATACTCCTCCAGTTTCAGCCATTTTGAAACTAGTTTATGTGCACTGAACTTCTGTTCTCTTACTGTTTTAAACCAGTTTCTGATCAGTTAAACCAGTTTATGTGTAACTTCTGTCCCTAGTCCCTGTCCCTTGGCAGCTCACCCACTCTTGTAGGGTGGGCAGGCTAGATGTGGTCCAAGCTATCTGCTCTAGCCCACTAGGGAGGCATTCTCTAGTGTCTCCTGGTTTTTTGGCCTGGGCCTGGGCCTGGGGCCTGGGCTTGGACAGGCATGTGGGTGCATTTATGGAATAAAAAATGAATGTCTGTTCACTACCTTATCAGTTCAATCTGTGCATTTTAGACTAACCTGTAAAGACTGAATTAATTGAACCTTGGGCTTTCTAACTGTCTGATAATCTAGTGATTATCTTCAAGAACTCACAGAGCATAGGAGAGGGCACAGAAAACTAACAAAGGGAAAACCTAGTATTTATTTATCATTTAAGAGGGAAAGGGAATCAGGCAATTATACACTAATCAAGTTGCCTTCAGTATCCAGAACAAAGTATCAACTATCAAGTTTGTGGATTCACAACTAATTGGAAAAACACTCATTGAACAACTAGTTCACTATCAAATTAGTAGGATAGTGTAACTGAAGTCCAGTTAGGGTCCGTTCCAGACCTGATTCTATTCACTATTTTCATTAACAACTTGGGCAGTGGAATACAAAGTATAGGTCAGATTCTATTCCACCTATTAGGAATGTAAGTGGATTTAGGAACCTAAGTGTGTTTATACTCTGCTGCTCAAATCCATGCAAAATGGTTAACACAACAACTGTATGTATCCTCCTTCTCACTGCTTTTTTGTGATGCAGTCTTCATGGTGAGATGATGGTGTGTTACAAAAGTAGATGTATAATTGGATTTTCAGGTCTTGAATAAGGTGAAATAGGATTAAACTTAGGTGGCTAAGTCCACTTAGACACCTAATAGATGGAATCTGGCCCTATGCTTATAAAATATGTGAATGACACAAGGCTGGGATGGAATATACATACATTGGAAGTTAAGATTAGAATTCAAAATGATCTTGAGCTGTTATCCATCTGACTTTGCCTGCTTAGACACACAGGTGTTTGGACCTGTAGTCAAAATCCACAACGTTGTGGGTAACCACCATATGGAATATTTTTAAAAGGCTGTGAGTAATAATGGCCAAACTGAATTGTTAATCATAATGTTATAAATTAAAATGCCATGAAAGTCAAATAAATTGCAGGAGGTTTGCTTTGAAAACTGAACTCATATTGGAGTTACACTATAAAATGAACAGAAAATTAATTCTTCAATATATTCATTGTGAATTGCTTGGTCTGGAACCAGTGCCAGACTTCTTCTTTAAAGTTAAAGTTGATGACTACAAACTTATCATCATCTGAAGAAAATAATTCAAAGATTCTGACACTCAGATTTACATAATGAGGCCCAATATCCACAGGCTTTTTTGCAGGAACATTTGTATGCTTACTTTGGCATACTCTTATCACTGTTGCACACATTTCTAATTTGTGGTATGAAGTTATATTTGTTAAAAAATATTATTATGGGTCTACTTCTCATACACTATTTTTATATCTGCATATCTCCTCTTATTTTTGGAGAGTTAGCCCTTATTTGCAGGGGTGGATCCCTTTTGGATTGCACTGTACCCCAGGAGCTTCCAGGGACTTTTAAAAGCCCTTTAAAAGAAGTTAAAATTCCTTCTTGTCTTTTTTTTCCCCTACCTCTCCTACCTGATGCATTTGATTGTTTCACTGTCCCAGGGTTGGGGGAAACATGAGAGCTGTTCCTGCCCACCCCAGCCAGGCTCTATATGGGTTGTACTCAGCTGAAGATGGGGAAAACAGCAGTGGGGATGGGTGGAGGGATTCTTTTTCCTGCACCTGCTTCTAGGTCTCTTACCCTGCTGTTGCTGCTATCTCTGTACCTGGATGAGCCCATTCCCAGTGCAATGTAGCTGGAGTGGGAAGAAGAAGCTCCAGTGCTTCCCCTGCCCCAAAAACAGCAGGAAAAGCAACAGGTTGGGGAATAGGGAGAAGGGAAGGGTTTTCACCTGCTTTAGGAACATAGAAAAAAGTCCCATGGGTGGTCTGCCCACATTGGTGGGGGCAAAAGAGGCTGAGCTAGGGTTGCAACTACCCCTGCAGTGCCAGTTGCTGTTGTTTTAATGACTTTTTGGGAAATTCTGGATCTGCTCCTACTTATTTCAACTTCAATGTGGGGAAAAAAAGCTGTTAACGTCTGTATTTGTTCTGCAATTATTATCGTCTCACTCTTCTCAAAATATTTTCTGCCTACAGCTTTAGATATTTTAAACCTTTTCTTAGTGCTTTTCAGTGTTTTTACAGATCAACAGTTTGTTATATCTCATTTTATACTAATATTCACCATAGATGAAATCCATTGACCAGCTCAATAAGTTTATAGTACTGCAAGGTAAATATAATATGTGTAACAGCAGAAGGAACCAGGGGGGCAGTATGCAGAGCTGTGCTGACTGTTTATTTGGATCTCAATTCCAAGATATCCCCCGAGGTTGAGTGGGGGGCAAGGGAAAAAGTTAGAAGCTTGAGGCTGGAGTAAAGGGAAGAAAGAGCAGCGTGCAGATGGGACCTGGTCAGCCCTGCACAAAGGAGCGCACAGGGGAGCTGGAGCGCTCACTGGCTCTGGCAGCCAAGACTGTGCACTGAAGAAGCTGGACTCAGGCTTGGGGGCAGCTGCAGGCTGCTGTTTGAGCTGTCTAGGAACTAAAGGCTTGTTTGGGGATACCTCTGGAGGTATGTGGAGGGAATTAAGGTGCTGAATGTCTGTTACTGCAGTGTTCATGTTTCTTTACCTCTTCCTTCCTTTGGCCCATTGACCCCTATAATTTTCTACATAAAAGTGGGACCTTTCCCTTGCTTCTTGAGCCAGTTTCTGGTGCAGGGTTGGCACAGTCCATTGTGTTGTATGCAGAAGGGTTACATGCAACCTGAAGACTATAGGTGAATAGACCAAGGTGAATATTCATCTGAGTTCTGAAATATCTGGAGTTTTCTCTTTTAATCTTTGGTTTATCCTACTTTACTATATGCCTATATAAACTAAAAAAAAATACTTCCTATTATCTATATCAGCTGCTCCTACATTCTCATCTCAATTTATTTTCCATCTTATTTCTTATGCGTCCTTAATTGCTGCTACTCAGGGCTCAACTGATCTATCTGTGGTTTGTCACTATCTGCAGAGCTTGAGAACTAGTGACTCCCTTCTTCACAGAGCCTTTATTATGTCCACAAATTGGTATGGCTTGTAGGTTAAAAGAAGAACCTGAAGTGAAGTGTTACTACATGGGGACACAAGAAACACTTCCACCTACACCAGTCAGTGTCAGTACCTGAAGGAATGGCTTTGAAGATGATAAAGGGAGATTTTGGTAATAAAAGAACTGCTTGGTATAGCTGGAATTGTCTCTTAGAAGAAAGAAAGAAAATGTGATAAACAGTTGAAAGAAGAGGATAGATTTTCAAGGAACTCTTGGGAAAGCATGTTTTAATATATTTAGGGAACTGTAAAAGACATCTAAGCCAGGAAAAGCAGTATCTAACCTGAATGTGGAAATGGTTAACAGAGGCTGTGAGGATTTTTTGAATCAGCCTTTAAATCAAGTCAAGAGTAAAAAGAAAAAAGCAGATGATCAGTTGAAATCTAGAGGAGGATTAAGTTGGCAAAGTGAGGTGGGGTGGGGAGGGAGGATTTACAAAGAGGGAGAGTGGGAAGGCAGAAGGAGAAAAAAAGGCTGCTATGGAGCACTTTCAATAGACTGATTATTTGATATTCTTGCCCTGAATATTATAAATAGATTGAAAAGTATTTTACAAATCACAACTACATGGGATTGGCGTATGTACAAATATGGCTGGAGGAAAGTAACATGGTATGTATTCTGCTATGGGGCTTGATTTGAACTAGCCGTGTCAATATAGTATTGTACGATTATTTTGAATATTAAAGTCTTGTAATTTGCTGATTGAAACTTACTTGATTGTTGTTGACCTACCCGAGTTTCTCTACAGAAAGTACAAGTATGAAGATTTGATATAATTTCATCTTCAATATATAACTACACAATTTGAAGAATATTCGCATACAAAACTATGCCAGTATTATGACTTTAGTTTGTTGTTGCCAGCATGCAGTATGTGCAATAAAAATGATACATAGAATTTAAACAAAAAATTCTAAAGTTCAGATAAACCTTTGGGAGAAGTTCAAACTGAACCTAATATAAATAAAATGACCTACTGGGACTATGTAGACAGGCAAACTTTACCTGCCAGTGATTTTAGGCAGATGTAGGTTCAGCTGACTTGGCTGCAGTATGATGCGAGTGGAACACAAGCTTATCTGGTTTTATGGTTGGAGTTTCCAGAGTGCAGCTGCTCCATGAACATATTGTTAAATAAAAAATTTGTTCGTCAAAACTGGAACTTCTTTATCTTGCAACGGTGATCTTCAGGACTGTTCTTTGTGGAGGTATTTGAAGCTCGTTGTGGTAGATACTGTATGCTGGGACCAGTAAAACCTACATCAAATCTAAAGGGTTATTGTAAACAAGAAAACAAAAGATGAGAAGTGAGAGAGAAAATATAGGAAACTGGAAATTTGGAAACAAGAACTCTAGAGAATGCATTACTAGGGAACCGGGACTACTACAAAGAAACTTCTTACACAGAAGCTGAACGTGAGAAGATATTAACAAGATATTTTTTAGAGCAGTAATAGTAAGCATACATTCTCCTCCAATTTCTCTTCACCTTTATTTCATTTTTGGAGAAATTCAGTGGTTGGTCTTCATGAAGGATTTGACAATTGAGGATTGTTAATAATGATGTATTTAACTTTTCTTTTCTGCAGTATTACCCAATGAAAGGGGCTGCATTTGTTTTGTTCTTGCCTGTCCAAATTTAAAAGCTTTACTGAGAAAATTTGAATTGTTACTTGAAATTTGATCTTGCTGAGAAGTCATGTCTCTATTCTGCTGCAGCAGTAAGCTGCATGCTGCTGGACATTATAGGTGTTTGCCATGGGTTTCTGATAGATTGAGAAATTTATAGCCATATACAGGGGTGGATCCAGGATTTCCCAAAAGATGTAGGACCAGCACCCTGCACTTTGGGGTGGCTGTACTCCTAGTACTCCTTCCTGTCTTTTTTGCCCCAACTGATGCAGCCAGACCACCTTTGAGAGCCTCTATGGACTTTGGAGAGTTCCTAAAGCAGGCAAAAGTCCCCCTTCCTTCCCTCTTCCCTACCCCACTTCCCTGCCGTAGTTGCTTTCCCCTCTGTTCCAGGGGTGGGGGAACCACCAGAGTTGCCCACCCCATCTGGGCTGCATGTGGGTAGGATGCATCTGGGGGATGGGGGCAGTGGCAAAAGCAGGGCAGGAGACTAATTGCCCCCCTCACTTCCCCATCACCTAAAAGCAGGCTTAGGGAAGGGGATCTGTGCCCCGCCCCTCCCCCCCACTGCTGCTTTACCCATCCCCAACTAAACTTCACCCACATATAGGCCTAGCTGAAGCAGACAGGCAAAGCCATGATGCTTCCCTTGCCCCGGGACAGCAGGAAAAGCAACAGCAACAGGTATGGGGAAGGGGAAAAGGAGAGGAATGGGGCTACCTACTTTACCTACTTTAGGGTCTTAAAGTCCCTGGAAGCTCCTGTGGTGTAGTCCAATCTAAAAGAGGGGTGTAGCCTTGCAACTGCACCTCCTCTGGATCTGCCCCTGGCCATGTATATAAAATATTAAAAGATTATTGGCCATATAATACAGTACTGAACACACAGTAGGCAACCATTGATCCTTTTAGATCATGGTTGTATATGTGAGAGGACACCAGGACCTTCAACACATTCACAGGACTATGGAGGAGTAGAAGCATTCTACCCAGGCCTTCTACCCGCTCTTTAGACCATTGAAACAGAATCTAAAGGCAGACATCTAATGCTTCAAGTTAGTCATATGCATATCCAGGAATCAAGCCTAGGTCTCCCTCAGAGTAGGGAAGGATTCTACCACTGAACCACAACAGCAGGTCACTGAACATACACACACATAAAAACCAAACGGTGAACAGCTATTCATTCAAAGAACACAGGCTGCCTTGTGCAAAGAATGAGCTAGAACCATCTGGAAAACATAGCATGTGATCATTGAATTCCAAAATATACTGTTATATTCCCATTAATTTAGGGTTTCATAGAAAACCTTTGAGATTTCCAAACTTTAATTGTTTAACCTTTCAATTGTAATATTCTTTTGTCTTGTCTCATCTTTCACATGGGAGGCACCCTGACTTTCTTGTTTAGGTTGGGCGACTGGCAGCTAATGCTTCAGGAGTCAAGACTGAAAGCAGAACAAGGAAATAGGATCACAAACTGTGCATTCTAGAGCCTAGTGGTTAGTTTCGTTCAACTGGGAGACAGAAGACTCGTGTTTCGGCTTCTGGTTCATGGGTTATTTCTGGATTTCTTAATCAATGACTGTCAAATATATAGGAGCAGAAAGACATAGTTAGCTGTGTTAGTCTGAAGTCACTCAGGTTAGATATGCACCTTTACAGATCAATTAATGATATACACAGCAAATAGAGCACAGGTTTTCATGATCCCAAGTTCAGTCACCAAATGCTGTGAAAGGACTTCATCAGATGCTATGAAAGGACAGCACAGAGCTGTCTTTTCACAACATCTGATGAAGTCCTTTCACAGTATCTGTTGAAGTGAACTTGCATTCACAAAAGCTTGTGGTCTGTCTGTCTATCATCTTGTTTAGTTAGTCTATAAAGGGGCATGTCCACCGTGCCTTCTAATAAATTTCATATATATCAATCAATCTGTTTCAGGCTGGAAATATCAATTAAATGATTCCTAAATTCCTAAATTATTTCCTAAGGTGCAAGTTTAGGGTAGCTTGCAACAAAAATCAGGTAATCACACCTTAAATTCTGACCCAGCTACATGTTCAACCAAATAATGGAGTGATTAAACAAGCTATAAGCTACAAAAAATGTGTAATAATCTTGTAGTTTGTTCAATTCACATCATTAATTGAATTTGTGGCCAGGTGCTCCCTTGTCTGAGGCTCTCCCAGCCACAGGAGGTACATTACTCACTTCCAGCCCTGCAGGTGACAAGGCTTGCGATGCGGGAAACATTGACAGCTGCAGAACTTGCAGCGGGGAGAACACTGCCCCCTTCCCCTGCCCCCACAAGTGTCATTGGCTGTGGGACTCACAGCAGGAGCAGCATTCCCTTCATTGACCCCACTGTGAGCCCCAGAGTTGACATGGGTTGTGGGATCACAGCAGGGGAAGCATTCCCTGCAGCCCATATCAGCTACAGAGCTTGCTGCAGGGCAACACTGCCCCTGTGGCAAGCCCCACCAACCCTGTCAGCTGTGGGACTCACAGCCACGAGAGCCAGTGTAAGGGGAGCTTGCAATCATGACCCCAGGCTCCCCCTGCTCTGGCAATAAGGCCAGATGGGCTCTAATGTGCCATCCCACAATCACACCTCATGCCATTGCAGGAGGTGTGATTGTGTGGTTCGTGCATTAGATCCCATTACACCTTTACCTGCACATGTAGAGGGACCTTTATGCAGTTTGTGATCCTATTCCACGTGCAGTGTGGATGTGCAAGTGTCCATAAGGAAATGTGCAGTTGGCTGTGCTCTGGCTGGGCAGGTACATGACTTTATAAATGCATACTTTGGAGAATATAACTCCCAAGATTAGGCAAAAACTAATATTCTTCTTGAATCTGATGCAATAAGTAGTCAAGAGAGGGAGATATATAGAACAGTGAGTGTGTGTGACTTAGTGAGATGTCCATTACAGGCACCCTCCACTTAGCACTCTTAATTGGTTCCTGAAAACCTGAGCATAAAGTAAAACTAGCATTAAGTGAAATTGAAAGTATTTGAAGACCCAAGATGGTGACCGCAGTTGTTTTTAATGACCCAAGATGGCAACCATGAGTATTATAATGAAACTTGCTGAGCGCTAAGTGAAATAGGGTATCAATTTCAAATGAGCGTTATAGAGAAATAGTGCTAAGTGAAACAATGTTAAGCAGGGGTTGCCTGTACTTGGATGGAAGGTGAACCTAGGTTCTAGCCTGGACCTCTCCCCCATCTGCTGACTCTCTACCTATTTTAGCAAATGAATAGTAAATGGAAGGTACAGTTTCAAGAGGAGGGCCTGGTTATTGGACCACTGTTCAAATCCCTCTTGGTGAGGGGGGCCTCCTACTGGCTTGGCAAATACCCTAACCACTAAACTATTGGGCTAACAGATGAGAAGGCCTTCCCCTCCTTCTAACACCTGCTGGTTATGGGGTTTTGCTTAGCTATAGTTTTGGGATTCATGTTTGTCCAGGTATATGCATATGGCTGAGGGGAAAGCCTTGGCTGGCATTTCCTTACATTGCATCAATTCACAGCTGTTAGTGGCTGAAGAGTTGGACTGACCTTTACTATTTTAATTCTTTCTAAACAAGTTGGTTTTCCCTTTGCCCCACCTGCTGTTTCCCTCTTTGATGTGTGCAGAAAGTTGTAGAGAAACTTCAACCATGTTCATTTGAATATGCAATAGTTCCAAAACAACAGTGCTGAGATATTGTTGGATGTTTCCCAACAGCACCTGGAATTCCAAGGAAAAAAGAAACGATTTGGCAAAGGATCTGAAACATGAAGAATCTGAAATAACATTTTACTGAGTATTAAGTTCTGATAATAAAGGATAACAGTGATGTTGATAGAACTAGATCTGAGGTCACATGTTTCTTTTAGGAGATTACAAGATGTATTCCAGGTAATTCATTTAGACCAGTAGTGCACAACCTTTTGACCCTGCAGGCTGGCTGAAGGGCATAGGGCCAGTCCATTGGCTGGATGAGGCCCCATGTGCTAGCGTCAGGCCCTATTCTACTGCCACATGGCCCCCTGGACTGGAACCAGGGATCAGTTCTGTGTGTACAAATTAGGTATTTGAGCAAGCATATATACAAGTAGTCATCTACATTTACTCATCCAAGTTAAATTTTGCACAGTATGGGCAAGGTTACATGTCGCTGTACAGCGACGTTGCAATGACACCATGCTTTAGTACTTCCTTTTGTAAATACTAAAGCACAGCATAGTACAGGTGGTTACTGCACTGTGCATGCAGCTGCTGGTTAGACTTTTTCGCTATGGTGATGTAGCAGCATGCTATACACTATGATGTATCACTATGGTGAAGTAGCTGGTGATCACCTGTAGACCTGCATGATCACTGGATTGCTGTAGTGTGCCATATGGTGATGTAGTGCATTGCTATGTCATCATAGGGTGACATGTGTATGTGCCCAGTGTTAGGTACATAGAGATGTATGTGTACAATTATATGTGCTTACTTTGGATATATTATTCCTAATGGGACATTGATATCTTCCTCCTTTCCACATAGTTATGTTCATGAACTTCAAGGGAAATGCAGATACTATTAGCTGTGACATTAGTCATTAGCAACTGTGTATCCGTTAATATTGTCTATACTGCCAATTGTTGCCCCTCTCATTAATTATTTTGACTATTTAATATAATAAATGATTATACTATTTTCAGTAGAGAATAGTAATCTCATTAGTCATGGTTGATTTTGCATACAAAATTAAACTATTGTTATGGATCAAACTAAACTTCAGTGAAGTCAATTGAGAGAGTTGTGTAGCAGCTATCCTGACTTTATGATAGCCATAAGAAGTAGTTACACTTCTTTATGAAACCATCTTTCAGGGAAAAAAGGGCAGAAGCATTTTCACTAGCTATTGTTTTGTGAAGTTTCTTGGATATGTAGAACAGAGGCCAAATAGGGCAGAAAAGCAGAGAGAGAGAGAAAGAGAGAGAGAGAGAGAGAGAGAGAAGGCTGCAGGAAGGGAGCAAACAGCCTATCGTGGATGAAAGCCTTTTGTTGGGGGGGAAAGGTGTTCTGAGAAAATCTTGAACTAAGAATTGGTTTAAAGATGCTTGGAATTGTAAGCTAAGCAACTGTGTCATGTGATTTGATTCCTTCCATAATCAGGAAAAGAGAAATATGTTAATTCTTTGGAAAATAAAAAGCAGGTTGGTATCAAAGAAGCCCTTGACTTCACCACCTGTTTTGTCTCGTAATGGAAAATTTGCAAGACTTTGAATTTTTAGTAAGTTGCTTGGGTATCTCAATCTTTATATAGCAATATTTTGCTTTGCTTCTCATATTGTGTAATGTACCTGTACCATGTGTTCAGGGGTAAATCTTTTTTGAGGCAGAAATTTCTTTATGAAGAAATTTATTCTTTATCTTACATTAGCTCACTGGTTTCATTTTGCCTGGCTCAGTGCAAAGCCAAGATTTTTTTTCCCTCCTTTTAAGGAAGACGACATTACATGGAATTCTAGAGGCATAACAAAGATATATTTATGGAACCTTCCTTAAAATTAGAGTGAGTGTATCTAAGTTTCTCTCTCATTTGTAAGACCCTGACAACAGCTTTGTTAGTAAAAATGTTTTGTTTTTTGTAGTTAAACTTAATGTTTCAGAATAGGCACTAAAATTTAGCTGTGACATTAGTCATTAGCAACTGTATATGCTTTAGCAATCACAATATAGTAAAACTATAGAAGTTTCTCTTTTTATTATTGGCTAAAGGCCAAAGGCAAGTTTAGAGTATGAGACTGAACTGTAAAACCACGAGATGGTCTTGTACTGTACTTCATGCCATTTTAAAATGTAGGGATTTCACCCAAAGACAGTATCTACAGATATTTTGATTCAGTTCTGGAGCAATCTGTTTAAATATATCTGATTTAATTTCTTCTGTTTGTAGTTCATTGCCACTGTACCTAATAGCAGAGCCCTGTCATTTGGGCTAGTACAAAAAATAAAGCGTTTGGGGGGTAGTCTTTCCATGGGAAATTTTAAGGGGGTAGGAGCCTGATGCATCTCTGTGGCAGCTAGAGATAAGGGTTGCTCATGTTTGAGAAATTCTAGGAAGGAATAATATGATCATTTGATGACTCAGTGTGTGTCACACACTCACACACTCCATAATATGAATTTCTGTCAGCAATCTGTATATCTATATCTAGATATATCGACACAGATATTTGGCTAAAATTTAAAATATTTTTGACATTTCTTTCAGGGTTCCTCAAAGAAATGTACTGCAAGTGTCTCATGCTCTCATTCCTTTACAGGATGAGTAACCTATGTTTTCTCTGATATCCCACACAGAATAGGAGGAAGGGGGTGTGTTTGGGTATCCCTGGGCATCATGAATCATGTGGGCCGAAGCTAGGAGTCCAATTTATGAAAGACTATGGGAACAAAAGAAAACCAAAGTACAACTCCAATGATAGGCACAGGATCTCATCATCCCATAGCATGATTTTCCTTGCATAAGATTTTGATTTTAAGATATTCAGCATTTCAGTGAAAAGCCTACATTTTCTGTGGAAAACAGACACTTTCAGCAAACAATTTCATTTGATCAAAATTCTGCTTTTCTGTCAAAATTGTTGCAATGAGGAATGTTCATTTACTCTCAATTGCTAACTCTTGTACCACCAGGTAGTCTGTTAAGGCTTTTCACAGCAGCTCCCCAGTGAAAGAGAAATTACTGATACAGACTCAGAATATATTCTTAGTGCAATTAATTAGTTTTAAGTGCATGCTCCAAACCCAGGTGATATGTTGTCGCATTGAAAAGTCAAGGTAATTGTGTCTTTAATTCCCACTGGTTCTTTTGAAAAAATTACCTTTTTACTTGTTGGGGTGTCAGTTTTCTCATTTATGAAATGGAAGTAATAGTATGTATTCATTTTCTAGTGCTGTTATGAGGCATAACTGCATGATATTTATTAAGCAATTTATAAATAGAAAAATCACAGCTGTGGAAAGACATTCAGGAATAATTCCAGTTTCCTGATTATAATCCTAATCCAGAAGATTCCAGGGAACATGCTCTAATCTTTGGCTCAGGCAAATTTAAATAAACCACCCAAGACAGGTCATGAAACATTTGTTACTCATACATGCAGTGAGGCTTTTCTCATTACATGTGTTCTGCATCAGGGTGGTCCAACCTGGGGCCTGAGGGCTGCATGCAATCCACAAGCACTACCATGCAGCCCTCAGGCCCTTAAAGCCATCTCTTCCACTGCTGCCTGGCAATGTGGGGCAAGGAGAGCTGCAGCTGGTGCAGCCTGTGTAGCAGATGGGGACAAATATTGCTCAGGCTTGAGGAACTCTAAGAAAGAGGAATGTGGTTATTTCAGGGGGAGTCTGGTATATGGCCAATTTGTGTGTAATACCCCTTTTAAAAAAACATGGGCCTAGTCTACTTATTTCATGGTTGTCTGCATTACCTTGAAAGAAATCCTGTCCAATGGCTTAAGGAGTACCTATCCTTATATGGCCAGGCTGTCATAAATTCCACAAAGAAAAGTAAATGGAGAGGGTCACAGATCTTGCAACATTATAAATAGGAGGAAATTTCATGACCACAATTCATGGAGTTGCTTTCCATGAATATGGGAAAACTCATTCAAAGATGTTATCCATAAAAGAATATGTGGTTTTCATGGGGGGTTTTGCTAGTTACAAAAGTATATATATAGAAGGAGGGAAAATCACGAGATATTATGATTAATGATTTTTTTTTTATATTAGTTTGGTTTCTTTTAGAATTCAATGATCCTCAGATACCGTGAGAGACAGAATTATTCAAAAATTATCTATGTAAGGTAAGTCAGTATAACGTTTGGAAGCATAGAAACAAATGGGATTGAATGATTGCAGCTCTCTGCATTGAACTGAAACAACATTCCTCAGCCTTCTAAAAATGCGTCCCCGAAGTGTCTGAGAGTGAGAACACCTGGTAGAAGCTCCTATCGGTATGGGTTTTTTAAATTTTTTTTTTAGAATTTCAACTCAGAAGGGTCCTTCAGTGCTAATTAACACAATTTGACATAATTATATGTATAAACACTTCATAAGCACTGGGTAACGATGTTGAAAAAGTGTTGCACTCAATCACTTCTTACAGCACATGCCAAAATATTAGCATGACACTTGAACAACCCTGCAGTCTGCTTGGGCAAACTAATCACATATAAAAGAAACAACCTAAGGGGGATTTCATGAAAGCAAATGGAACAACTGGTGTTCTCACGTGTTCATTTGATTTACTTTAATAACTCAGCGTATAAATAATTCAGAACTTTACCCCAGCTGCTCAGATTTCATATCCAGCTACAGAAGCAGTTCAAATTTCGCTCTCTGTTTTACTTAAACAAACAATGCTGAGCACACATTCTGAGTGTACATTTCTTCTTCCTTCAGTGCTTCTTCAATAACATTTCAAATTATAAATACAAATTAGGTTACCATCAGTACTTACTATGCATGATGTGAGATGTGGTTATAAAATCAGGGAAGGATTCTATGTTTAATGAGCTCATATCGTATTTGCTCGTGCTTAGCAGTAAGAAGATATTTTTTCTGTCATCCCTGAAAAGTAACCCTGGAAACCAATAATCAAACTCTTCTATTCTATCCACATTCAATTCTTTATATGAGGCTGAACAGTGGTTTTTGAGTACCTGCCTTCCTGTAATGCATAAAGTAATATGATTCACATCTGTTGCATGGTTATTCTCTCCACCTCTCCATGTGGGGAAAGCATACACAGTGCAGCTTCTTGTTGTGCTAATTGCCTAAATTTGCCCTTTTTATTTATTTGGCAGAGGACAAGAGTGGGGAAATAACATTTTGTATTCTTATTGTGGTTATTCAGTCTTTTCCCTGATTTTCAGGGATCTGGGTTTTCCGTTTGCCATGGAAAAATGTGATTTTTCTCCTTTTAAAGGGGAAAAATATGAATTAGCAAGAAACCATGGGTTTTCCCTGGCAGGCTGCCAGTGTTCCAGCCTGCAAGGGGCTGCATAGGGCTGGGGGGCGGGAACAGGGGGCAGGGAGTGCTACATGCATGTGTGGTGGGCAGCAGCTCCCTCCAGGTAAGTCTATGGGGGTGGGGAGGGCACAGGCAATGTGGTAGAGAGGTGGAGGGGGCACATGCCTCCCAGATTTCTGTGCCCACTCTGGGACATGGGGCTGTAGCCTGCCCAGACCAACTCCAAGCAGAAGCCACATCTGCAGCCCAGCAAGCAGGACCTGGCATGGGAGGGAGCACTGCACCACCACAGCAATCAAAATGAAGTACCACCCCCCGCTACCAAGCAGCAGCGGGAGGCACAGCTCTTCACTGCCACCACTGCTGGGCCTTATCGTGGCAGCCATAATGGGTCCCAACTGCTGGGCCACAGAGGTGGCTCCTGCCCAGAGCTGCTTCAGCCAGGCTGCAGCTTCATGCCCTGTACCCTACTGTGGTTGCAGAAATCTGGGGGGGCATGTGACTCCACCTTCCCATGAACCTGTATCCCTCCACCCCCTCCACATGTTGCCTGTGCCCACACCCCCTGCCCCTGGGCTGGGGATCAGGAGTGAGGGGCACTGGCATGGCTCGGGGGGCTGTGGCCAAGGAGAAAGGGACACCAGCAGGGATGAGGGACTATGGGTTGGGAGCAAGGGGCATTGGCAGGGATGAGGGGCTGTAGGTCAGGAGTGAGGGGCACCAGCAGAGTTGGGGAGAGGGGTTGGAAGTGAGGGTCACTGGCAGGGATAGGGGGGCTGTGGGTTGGGTGTGAGGGGCAACAACACAGGCAGGGGCAAGGCACCAGCCTATCAGGGTTTTTCAGCACCACAAAGCAACATGGGGGACGACCACAATGCCGTGTCCAGCCATGTCCTCGTTAGTGAAGGGGGCAGGGGAGGTCTGATTTTTGATGCTAAAAGAACCAAAATCAAATACCAAATTATATAGGTATTTAGAGTTTATTTTATTATAATGATTGAGGCACTTGTAGGCTTCCAAATTGCTTTAAAATTGCAAAAGTATCAATAACATATTACTGATACCTATATATATATATATATATATAGTGGTGTTTAATTTTAATCATGGAAAAATGTGAATTTGGAGTTTTTTTAATCAAAGAATTTGGGATTTTTAACCAGAAAACCAGGACTCCTGCACTGGTAAACAGTAGCCCCACTAACTTAATAAGATGTATATAAACCAAAACCCAAACAAGTGTTTATATCTCCCTAAATTCTCTCTATCATGGAAAAATCTCTTTGCATTCATGCTAACTGTACCTTCAAAATGTTAAATTAGCTATCAGTGATTAGTACACAGTGATGCCGTCATACAAAGCACCCTCCTTCTCACACGAGTAGTCAGAAAAAAAGATGCCAAGTCCATCAGGCTGGTATCATCTTACATCCTCTGGCATTCCCTGCATGGTGACACTGTCTTTGTGGCATATGCAGTTATGATTCTGCACATTTAAAGAAAAGAAGGCAGCCTATCTTGTATTTCTGTAACAGGGTTGTCTGATTTCCAAATGGCCGGGGATTATATCTTCTATAACTCCAGGTGGAGCCCTGGGTTGTGGGCTCCCTTGGTACCACAGGCTGCCCCCCACAGCCCAGAACTTCTGGTACTGCTGCAGCTGGAGCCATGGGGGGAGCAGCAGCTCGGTAGGAGCCCGGGGACTGCGAATTAATCCTTTGTAGGCAACATGCAGCCCACAGACTGCCAGTTGGATAGCCCTATAATATAAGACAGGTCTGTTTAGGAACTTTTAAAAAAAGAGAGATGCTGTGGTGCTTCTATCATTGAGAATGTACCTTTGCGTTTTCCTTATTTTACTTTTAAAGATTTAGATTGAAATCAAATGGTTTCCTTCAGTGTGTATGTCTGTATGCCTGTGTGTTTATGGCATACATTTTGTTATATTTTCCTCTGGATGCACTTTTCATATTAAGTCAGAGGTTTCATACAGGGTAGAAAAAAAGAGAGGTGTGGATTTTGTTTGAAGCTCCAGCTGCTTCTATGATTTCCCCCGTTTATTCTTTCTTTCCTTCTTTCTCTCCAAGGGACTTGAAGGTGACCAGGGTCAGCACTACAGACTGAAAACTGATTGAAGCTCCAGAGGAAGCAATAAGATATTTTCAGTCTTCACTTATTTAATCCTTAGCTGACTGAAAAACTAGCTGTAACTAGCAAAAGTGGATTACTGCTCTGCAATCTGGAATTGTCCACTTCTATAGTATACACTTAAACTCCTTCCACATGACCAGAAGGTTAGTTGGGTGGAGGCTGAGTTGCAGTAAAAACTAGGTCATTCAGTTACTGGAGAATAAGAAGCAGTCAATTAATCCATTAAGAGATGAAAATGATATGGGATAGATTTTTAAACATGAAGGGGTATAGAAGCTGTTGTTTTCCTTTGTGGGGGAAGGGACTGGGGTTTTTTTGTTCAAAGAGAATATATTTTTGCTTCCCTTAGTTAAGGGGAATTTCCCCCCTTTAAAATAGTAGTAATGCACTTTACTAAACAAGGCTGTCCTTTCTTTCCTTTGTGAATATCTGCTTCACTTGTAGTGTCATTTATGAGTGAATACGCAGAATCTGTTATTGTGAAAATGAGTGAGTATTTGTGGGCATTAAATGCGTTATCAGTCACAACTGCAATTTTCTGCCATGCGATAATGAATGCAGTGTTTGTACATGGATATTTTAATCACATTTAAATTGAACTGCTCCCTTTACCTAGACCTATAAATCAGCCAGCGATCACTTGAAATTGGGCCTAGGTTTGCTCAATGGATTCAAGAACACTTGTAAGCTATTAGGCTGAGTTTTCAAGCTTAAAACCCATGAAGTAGGTGAGTTTTATTAGAAGCATTTTATGATGTAACAAAACCCACCTAATTCTATTGGTAAACTTATAGTTTTAACCAGTTGCTTGTGTAAGACCAGGTTGACAGAAGTTTTCATGATGTTAAAAATACATAGGAATACATGAAAAGAGAATATGAAGTGCTACAAACAATGCACTACATGTGCAGACTGTGATAATAATTGCTTATACTTTAGTAAAACTGCATATGTTTCTCTCTGTGTCTCTCAAAATAAACAATACTTTGTCCTAGTAGTAGAATAAATATAAAATGGTGGCAAAATACATGCAGCTATGGTAAACAGATAAAGCTATAACAATCATTTTTCATGCTTCTCTCTTCCCTGCTCTCTTCCCAAAATGCTCAGTCTTAATAGCAGATGGAGATAAAGATGCTTTCTCAGACAAAAGAAATTACTTCAAGATGGACCACATTGGTCGTGAAAAGAGAGGTAGTGAATAAGTAACACAATAAATTATGTTCTGCATTAATTCAGAATGTTAAAGTATTACATAGTAATCATCAGCTAGTTCCTTGAAAAATATTAGAAATCTGTTCCATTTAAAAGTAAGTTAATGTTACCAAACTTTACTACTTTGGTGTCTGCTATTTTAGTGGTAAAATTTAGGTATAAAGCCTGATCAGCTTTAATAGACCAGTTCTGAACCAGTATAACTTGAACTGATGCAGTCACATTAGGGCAAAACTGATACAGCAAAGAAAGAAGTACATAGTATACTGTGAGGGGTCCTCCTGAAATTCTCCTTTGACAAACAGTCTGGGAAATTCCAGTATTTTAAGAGTTAATATTTTGTATCCAGTATTTTAATTGGGAATAAAGATTGTGTCTAAGTTTTTAAAAAATGTTAATCTGTAGATTAATATTTCCTGTCTTTTTATTACTTGCTCCCCAGAAGCAAATGAGTGGTATAAAAATGTTTAATTAAAGTCAGTCATAGCCTGCTGGCAAGCAATGACCTTACTTTCAACTTAGCATACTGGTTAAAGAACTTCCAGAAGTTTTCGGCAATAACTGGAAAAAACAAGTATTTTTATATAGCGTGCGGAACGGTGACCTCTATAATGATACAATAATACATGTTTTCTTTAAGTAAATGAGAAAGTATGCATGTATTAGAACTTACGGAATGAAAAGCAGAAAACAGAAAGTTCAGCAGGTTTTCTGAGTGTTAAGTTGCAGCTTCTGTTAGGTTAGTTCTACCTGAAAGTAGCAAGTTAGCTAGTTCAGACCAATTTTACGGTGACCACTGCACTCGAACAAAGCCTATAGTCATCACTAACTGTTCCCTGAAGCATTTATTAGTTTAGACATTTCTTCCATAAATTGTGCAAAGGGTATGATATTATGTTTGGGCACATCATCCTGATGCTACTGCATTTTAATGTATCTCTGTGGTACCCAGAGGGTTACTTTTTCATTCCCATTTCCAAAGTGCCTGCTTTTTCTTGTTTCCTATGAAAACTTCCTTTCATGACTGCAAGCTGGAAAGAAAGAAAATCTGTGCAACATTAAATGTTGATGCAATTAAACACTAGTGTTGGCTAGCACCAACATGGGTTGGTTGCAACTTTGGAAGGTACCTGTTAAAAAATATACATATATAGTTTGGTTATATCTGGAACGTGCCAATTATTTTTCTTCTGGTTTTATTTAAGCTTTAAAACTGATTTCATTATCTCATTATAGCCAAAGTAAAATAAATCAAGGGTCTCTTTGAATACATCTTGCACTCTTTATCAGCTCAATAAATGTACATAAGAAAACCAAAAAAATTAATATTGGTCATTCTTAGCTGAAAAAAATGAAACAAAACCAGACATTTGGAGAGTTTATGAATATATGTAAAAAGATAATTTCCTGCAAAAGTCTCTAGTTGTAACTCAAAGATCAAAATGTTCTTACTGGGTTATTGTGTTAGTCACAAAATATGATATGCATGTTGCATTTTGGAACGGTAATATACTTAACATTGCTGGAGCAAAAAGAATGGCACATTTGTTGCTACCTTATTCAGTCTAAACTAAATTCTCTAGAAACTGTCTTGCAGACATGCAATGCTATAGTTGCATATTTCAATAAATATAATTTTGTTGCAGTATAAACTCTGCTATACACATGGAAAATGTTAAATATATTAATCACTAGGCCTGGGGAAAAATTACATTAAAATTACTTTTAGTAGTTATTTGGCTTTTAAATTAACTATTTTTGATGAAACATTTCAATTTTAATTTTATGTGGGAACAACAAATCATTGTGCCCCCTATAAGTTGTACTGCAGTTGTCTCTTGAAGGCATGAGACCCTATCTTAATTAAAATATTCATCCAAATAATTTCAGTTTGGGAGTTTCTTTAAATAAAGTAAAAAAATTAAAGAATTTAAATGAAACAAAAAAAAAATCATCAAAAAACTCCTCAGAAAAAATATACCATGTTATGATTACCTCTAATAATCAGTAACAAAGGAGAGGTTAATTAAGATGCACAATGAACTGGAACAACCATTTTCTTTCATGCAGTACATGTAAAGGTATGTGGAAACTGAGATGGGAGAAGAAGGGAGGCAAAAGAGAGCATAGGGATTTTCATATTGGATCAGACTTAAAGTCCATACAGTCAGGTATCCTGTATGGTAGCCAATGGAAGAAAGTATAAAAACTTGTGGTAGACAGATGTACAGGATCTGTATCCATCCCTAACCTTTTTACTTATCCTAATTTCTAATGATGAAACACACCCTCCCTCCCCCCCACTTCCCCCTCCCCTTGGGACTTCTTGCTTCAGAAGTTATCATTAATTATAACTTTCTAAATTTTTGATATCCGTATAAATATAAATGTATAATCACCTTCTTATTTTAGCCCACAATGACTTTCTGTGGCAATGCATTCCAAAGGCCACACTGTGTGGAACAGTGTTACTTGTTATGTCTCTTACTGTGATTTCCCCATCTTTTAATTGAATAGAATATCCTCTTGCTCCTGCCTTACAATGTGGAAAATAAAATATCCTGTACTGTTTATATCATCTTTTAATTTCTCTTTTTATTTGTTTCCTTCTCAAAGAGAAGAATCTCAGTCTTTTCAGTCATGTGCGTGCGCGCGCACACACACACACACACACACACACGTGCATGAATGCATATATTCTTTCCCAGGACCTTGATTAATCTTATCACTGTTCTCTAAATCCTTTTTTAGGTAAGTGACCCTGCATCCAAGATGCATCTGGGGCTTTTGTGTCCCATACTTCCACTGTGGATCTCTGCTCTGTATCGGGGGTCTCCATGCCACCTGCTGCACAGCTCAGCTGGCACTCTCTGCCCTGTATCTGGGGCTCCTCCAGCACATGCAGCTCTGCCACATGGACTCTCGGGCTTGTCCCCCATGCACTGTAATGCCATGCCACTCTTCCCAGCACTGCTCCACCAGTGAGTCCTGTCCCTTCTCCCTGCTGATCTTCAGGGCAATGCTGAAGTGATCCCCGATCCTCAGGGTGCACACTGGAGCCCATTGACCACCAGCATTTGCTGCCTAGGTGACAGAGGAGACTGTGGCAAGCTGCCTGTCCCCCCTTCACATATAGGATTACCATAATTACTATAAAGAAATCTTCCAAATGTTGCTATGTTTTCAGTTACATGCATTTTGAAGGACTATTTAAGTGTTCTAGAAGAAAACCTTACCTTTGCCATTGTGGAAGGATAATAGGAGCCTATATTTCAGTCTTATTTTGAGAAAAAAATTACCTGATTTGAAAACTTTAAAGGGTTAGGTTCAGGTTAAAGTAACTTCTGTTATTATTTGGTCTCAATATCATTTTTAATGTATAAAACATCCTGGTAAATTGTATTCAGTACTCTATGACTCTCAGGTAATCAAAGTACAGTGTTGTCTAGGCAGCATACATCTCACTTCAATTACTCCTATTGGGCAGTTATATTTTCACTTTCATGTCTCAATGCCCTCAATCCAATAGGGACGCTTATGAATCTGGTATTCCTATTATCAGCTTACTTTGAAAGAGACCAGATTCCCATTTATAAGCAGGCCAGGATCCTTATTGTACATTTTTCTCAAATGGTTAGGAAAAAAAGAAAATTGGTGTCCAAGTCACTTATATGCTAAATATCATACAGTTCTGTTTAGTTCTGACAAATGAAATAATTCAAAACTACATTTATTGGACCACTTAAAGGAGTGTGTGTGTGTGTGTGTGTGTGTGTGTTGTGGTTATAAGCTACCTATTCAGGTAATGCCTATGGTCTACAATTAACCCTAAGATCTTAATGCTAAATCAGTGATGAAGGGTTGTTGTTGTTCGTATTTACATACTGCCCTCCTCTGAAAGGCTCAAGGTAGATATCCACTATCCATACTAGTGGAATAGCTACAAAACCACTCCTGGTCAACCTCAGTTCCATCTGTGAAATACTCAGTGATGCTATCACACGCTCTCCCTTTGAACGGGGGAGGATGGAGAAGCCAAATAAAAGGAGACCTTCTGCTCACACCCACTTCTATAGTCCCTTTTGATGACCTCTGTTTGCCACCTTGAACTAGTGTGCATGTAATAGGCTCAGTTCTGAACATAAATATACATGCTTCTCATGCTCCTGTCACTTTCAGCCACTCCTGCAGCCATACTAAAGTTGGGTACAAAGTACGAGGTCATATGTAAGGGATGAATAACAAGAAGTTGTTCTATGAGCTGAGAGCTCATCACTGGAAAACAACTGAGAAAAGCATGGACACGGCAGTTCTAGTTCATTACAGGATGACCAAGCCACAGATGTGATGCAGCTCTGAAAATGAGATCTTTGGATGTGTTAGGCAGGATATATTCCAAAAAAGACAGAAACATATTAGTGTATGAGGCACCAGTGAGACCTCTAGAGCACTCTAAACATTTTTGGTTCCCTAGGTTGAAGATAGATTCATTCAGACTCTTACAGGTACAGAGAAGAGTTAATGAGATGATCAAGGGAATGGAGACCTTAAAAGAATTTACCTTGTTTAGGCTAGATTAAGGGAGGTTGAGCAGGGATGTGATCATTCTCAGGGAAAACATCAAATACATTAAAGGAGTAAATATGATGGAGAGTAAAGGACTATTTAAGATGAAGAACAATATTTTCACAAGAACAAGTAGGTATGAACTAGGAATAAATTTAGCCAGGAATAATTTTAAGCTGTAAATGAGACTTTGAAATTTATATCCCATATATACCATGTCAGTACATTAAGTATGGGGCTAACATAAATTCTGGGATATCTTTATCTACATACATAAATCCATGATTATTTGAAATTCCATCCTGGTACTTTTTCTTTTTTAATCAAAGCTTTATTTAAATTGGTGAATTTCCATGAAAAACTATTCTTTCATAGGTTGGCATTTTAAAATAGAAAAAATAAAATTCTGTCAAAAAAATCTTGACCATTTATAATGACTACTCGGTTCACTAGTATAGGGTATAATAGATTTATATTATAGAGCTGTAATAGACACAGGTAATTCATTAAAATTTCCTAAATAAACTAACAAAATCAATATTCTTGTTTTCATTTCTGTATTAAAATTCTAGCTGTAAAATTCATACCTGCATGTGGGTTCAGATTTTGAGCAAAATTCATAGAGAGATGCATATCTATATTTTTAATAATTTTAGCTTGCAAACTGTTCAGCAATTCACATTTTTCTAGCAATTAATATAACTAATTCCATTAATTAGTATTAGTGAATTAGTATTAATTAGTGAATTAGTAATACATCTATTAAATTTGACCCAAGATAAATGTAATGCTTTTGCTCAATTAATGTTTTTATAAGGAAACAAAAAACATGGAAAACCTTAGAATTGCAGATTTTAGAAATTTGCGGGGGAGCAAGAACATAGCAGTTTTAGAGAAACAAAAATGTTTTATCCTTTGGACTGAAAAAGAATTGGTGTGAACTTAAAATATTTTAAATATATGAAAACAAGCAAGAATAGATGCATATCCTGCTGGTAAAAAGCTTTTTGATTTGTCTCTATACACAATCATCTTTGATTCTAGAAAATATAACATTTTGTTTTCTGATGTTTCCAGAGATTGCAGTGTGCATGACTACCAGATTGGAACTGTGCTCAGTGATACAACCGTGCGTACATCTTCATTTTGGCTTAATCCAGAACTGCCCAATTTGAGCTCCGCAGTTCACATGTGGTCCCTGAGAGGTTAACATATTGATCCCTGGGATCCTTGTCCAGGCACCACTCCCTCCTTTGCTTTCTAGCTGCTGCGGCTAGAATCTGAGTTTCCCCAGTTCTCCCCCTGCTCATGCTTTTGCTACTTGCCACTGTCCCTTGGGGCAGAAGGAGCAACATGTCATATTGGCTTGCAGAAGCCCATGGCTGGGGAGTTTGGGTGTACACAGGGACCCATGCAGTACAGAATGACAAGTGCAGTGCAGCAGAAGGTAGGGGGTAGGGGGCAGGCTGTGCCTCTACATGATGCAGGAAGAACCAAGTGGCTTGGGAAACTTGCACAGTGTGGAGGGCACCGAGGGAGCACAAATTGTGCGTCAAGGAACCGTGCAGTATAGCAAGTCTGGGGGTGGGGAGCACATGGTGGCTTGGGGGCCTGTGATCCCCAACCAATCAAAAGTTGGACAGCCTTGCTTAAGCTAATACATGGGAAGCCAACATGAATCTTTCCATTTGCTTTGATGAATACGTTTCCAAATGGACCATATTTTACAGGCTGCTGTATGATTCCTGATATAAAACACACAGTGTAAATTACCCTATGAAAGTCCAGAAACATCCTCACTGTGAAGAGGGTATCAGGCGGAGTGAGTTTAACCCTTTTATTAAACCATACCTTTGACAAAGCTTTGCTAAGGCTACCATACCCAAACACTTAAAAGGTTTGAGGCAGAACGATACGAAGATGTGGGCAGCTACTTGTTCTACTGCTTATGTAGAAAATGTTGCAGAGGTATCATAAAGAAATATTATATCATGACATTTTAAATATAGACCAGTAGTTTCCAAATACTGAAGCCCTTGAGGCTTTAAAAAATGAAAATTTTTTGTATTTATATTTGCAAGTATTTGTCAGAAGGATTTGGTATGATGAACAAATGCGAGTGTACTGAATACTGATAAAAATCAGTATTTCTAAGAATGCTACTGAAATATTCTCTTAAAAAACATCTTTTGAATGTAATGCAACCACTGTTCATGAGTTGCAGTACTAAGCAAATATTTCAGGTTATTAAACCATTTCTGTTCATAATGTCCACCAAAAGGTGCTTATTCAGAATTTCAAATTAGAGTCATTATATGTGTTTATAATGTATATAGCTCTTTATTACCCAAATCTCTGAATAAAGCCTCGAGGAACTATTTCACTGCCAATAAATATAACAATAATCATTTGAGATCACAAATGGGAAAAAAATGTGCATGTGATATTTTTTCCCTTTCTACACTAGATTGCAGATCTAATGGTAGCTGTACAGCATAATGCCAAAAACCCAATAAAAATTGATGGCACCTAGCAATCATATTATCTTTGTACCCAGCGGAAAAAAAAATTCATATCAAAATTAAAATATTTGTTTGGAGATTTTGTTTTTTCTTCTGGGTAACTTCTAGCTTCCTTCAAGTAAATGAAAACCGCCCACCATTATCACAGGGGTGTTAGTATTAATAGCATATTATGACTGAGACCAGGGAACCTCACCTGAAATTGCAATCAACGTTTACTTTTAGAGCTTTTTTCATTAGCATAGTGTAGCTGGAAGAGGCAGACAGGCTGGTACCTTGAAAACTGAGCTTCATTAAAACTATCACAATTCCTCTCCAATTAGCCATAATGGATGAATATCCACACTGATTCTCTGTCCTTTTCTTTTCTGGGGCATCAGAAACCACTCTGTCAGCAACATAATCAATTGGCACATAAAACAAGTTGAATTAATAAGAAAATACACCTCAGCTGAGGTTTTCTCCCTGGTACCCGTTTTTTTCCACAGTGTTTCTCTTTAGCAGCTAGTCTGACAAAGGACGTCTGACCCCTGCTACCATAATAGCTGTTAATGGAAACTTCACCTCATGCAAAGATAAGATGGATTTTTGGCAGCTGTGGGAGATTATGAATACTAAGAACAATCTTAGCTGGAATCAGAAGAAAAGAAGGCATTTGTACCTTGAGAACCACTCAGCTGGTTTTCATTACACACCAAGCCTATATTTATTACAAAGAGGCTAGCCAAGAGACAGAAACTGATAGGTCTCTGCACTTGGAGTAAGGAGGCCAGTATTGGTTTGATAAATTATTTCTTCCCTCTTAGTTGTTGAGGTAGAAGTGAATAGGGCTGTGAAAAATTGCCGGGATCTATCTGATCTGTCTTTCTCTAGAAGAACTTATCACCCTCATTTTCATCTTCCTGTTCAGCCAGTGATAGTTTTTTTGCTAGTTCTCCTTCTCATATCTCAAAATTAAGACCAAAAAAAGGTTGGTTTCTTCTTTTTCTATGTGGTAATGTTACTGATACCAAATTAATCCATCTTCCACTTAAAGTCTTTAACATCTCCAAACTCTGTTTCCTAAGTGTATAGTCACAACTGTAGTTCACAGTTTCTAAGTAAAGGACAACCAAAAATCTATTCAATGATCTGAATTGCATCATCAAGAGTGAAAAATAGAGTTGATTGGACATTTTCTGTTGAAAAGAGCCTTCAGTGAAAAGAGAGCAAAAAAATGTTTGAACATTTTTTTTTCTTCCTGTTTTGTGCCCAAGTCTAGAAATTGCTCAGATTGGGCTGATCTGTCACTACAGTTTAGTAGAAAGCAGCTGTCAACCATGAATCACTTTTCTCCTCTTTCTGACCTGTTGAATATGCAATAACAGGTAGTGAAAAAAGAACCAAAATGAATTCAGTTAAAAAATGCCCCATGCCTCAAATCCCATGCTAAATTTCACCAGAGTAGAAATGGAGTGACACTGGTATAAATGAGTGAGGAATTTTGCCAGATGTCCTTTAAATATGGATGGAACCAATTGAATTAAAATCACGGAAGACATCTGGGAGAGCACTTCCTTTAATTGAAATGGCACCTACATAAGAAAAATGGTGGAAAAATATGTCACTTCCCTTTTATAGACCAGATTATGTGCTAAGGGTGCAGGAGCTGGAGGATATAGAAGGGGGATATATCTTCATTTGTGTGGCATGTACAATTGATCATGGGGTTGTCTAGCACCTTAAAGAGGGTACTCTGTACTTACATATTACCCCATTAAGTGGGCCTACCACACAAAATGAAGCAGAATTCTTTTCCTAAAGCAAAGCACAGATTGTACCGTCCTGTGTGTATAGTCAGCCAGAAAGGATTTTTCTCTCTGGAAAGAGGAAGTGACCTGGATTAGATTATTCTGGATTAAAAAAGGATGTTCACTTATTTACAAGGCATGCATCATCTGTGGATGGGCCTGTTTAGTTACAGCTGTAGTTATATGTCCCTTTTTGCTTTGTTTTTCTGTAACAGAAAGACCCTGGTGACCAAGAATTTTGGTTTTTGGAAATGTGGAATCTTGGTAGGGGAGGGATGTAAATCCTTTTAAACTTTTTATGTTTTAGGGACAGTTAGATGGGGTATGGGTACCTAATGCCATTTTTGCCTTCCTATTAAATCCCCTTCAGAACCCTGGATCGTGACTTACTCACTTAGCCATTTTGCACACTTGGCACTTCAACACTTTTGGTTGTGCAAGCAAAGACTTTCACTTCTGCACATCTTCACTTCTGCTGCATGCACCTGAGCACACAGGGCTCCTCATGGCTGCACTGCAATCCTAAAGCACCTCTGACCATGCTGCACTTTGCCAAAGAGCCACAGAAAGCTGGAAAATAGCTAGAACTGTTTAGAGCACACCCATCAAGACTTTGTAGTTTGCGACAGATTTCCATGCTTCTCGGTTTATCAGTTTATCCACTGTCAGAGCCTATTTTGTCCACTGCCACACAATGCATCACTTTGCATACAAATAACAGGTTTGTACCAGGCAAAGGTACACTAGGACTGCCTGTTGCATCTGATATACTAATGGACTTGTTGCACCTTATGGCTTGAGCCACGCAAATGTTGATTGGTGCTAGTGCTAGCTCAAGTTTGGAGGAGTTGTACTTCAGGCCAGCCAGGGGACTAGAAGACTGAAAGGTAAGAATCCCCACCCCAACTGTCCATCCCATTCTGGGTTTCCCCTCTGCTCCCTGCCCCTTGCCTCCTAGGCCTGTCCCAGTTATCGTCACCCCCAGAGTTCCCCTCTACACTTGCTTGTGGCTGCCTGTCCCTGCCACCCCTGCCACTGTTAGGCTGCTCTTCTCTAGCCAGGCCCTTAGGAGAATGGGGTGGTGTGTTTACATTAAAAGTGGCTACACCTTAATGTAACATGAGTTAGGTAACATGGATCAGAGATAATCCTGCTCTGGAGTGGCATAATTTTGAGCCACCTAAGGAGTGCTTAAAACTAGTTTTAAGTGTTAATGTGCTGGCAATCCAGGTGTTAAAAGCTCCAGAAGCTGCCCCAAATTCCCATGTAACAAGGCCCTAAGGCAGAGATCAGCAGCCTATGCTTTGTTGACAAGACCTGGCTTGCAGAGCCATTGATCTGGCCCAGGGATCTAGCTCTGGTGGCAGAGGACTACTTCTATGCCATGCTGCAGCCAGGGAGCTGGAAGAAGTGGTGGCCAGGAGAAGTGGGCAGCAGTAGTGGCAGCCAAATCTTAGTTCTGATCTGTAGGCCTGTGTGAAGTGGCAAGTATTCAATTCAGTTTTGGGCAATTCAGAGGGACAGTGATTCAATTTGGTGATTCAAGTCACTGTCCCAATTTGATTCAGTTAAATCAGATTTGAAGATACGGTGCCGATACAGAGATTTGGCTATCAACTAAACAGGCAGCAGTCCTCACCCACACTGGACACAGCTGCCTCCAGCTGATAAATATGTTGTGGTGGGTGGAGGAGGGAGTGAAGGGTTATCAGTGGGGCAGATCAATGCCCCTACAGTGAGGGAGGGATTAGGGCTGGGACAAACTGCCCAGCTGGGTCAGGGGGTGCAGGACTCGGGGAGGGGGCTCCTGCCACTGCATGCTGCTGCACACCGCTGGTCTGGGAGGGCATGGGAGTGGTCATCTGTGTGGGGAAGGCTGGGCTTGGCTGGGCTGCATTCTGGGCAGATGGTGGAAAGTGCTGTGAGTGGGGGCTCTGTCCTGCTGCTGCTTGTCCAGCCAGGGTGGAGAGGTGCAGGCTGTGGGTGTGGCAGTTCTGGGAGCAGGGGCTATGCTCCACTGCTGCTTGCCCAGCTGGGGGAGGGGGCGCACAATGCAGGTGTTTGCTCTGGGTAGAAGGTGCTGGGAGTGGGGGCTATGCCCTCCTACTGCTTGCCCAGCCAGGATGGGGGTAGTGTGGGACAGTGATGCTGGACTGCCTCAGAAAAGTGGTGTACAGCAGTGGAAGTCACTGTACCCTGGCTGGATGAGCAGTGGCAAGGCATGGAGGTTGGTGCATGCATCCAGATTGGACAGGGACCAGTAGAATGGGCTGCGGGGAATTTTAAGGTGGCTGCAGTCCCCCCATAACCCCCACTCCACTGCACTTTGTGGGGTATGAGGAGCCAGGGGTGTGCTCTGGGCTGCAGCTGAGGCTAGCCACCCGGAGTGCAGTCCTGGCTCCTTCTTTCCCACAGAGCTCAGTCTGGTGGTGGGTGGCTGGAGCCAGCCTCCTGGAGTGTAGCCCAGCCCAGCCTGCCCCACACAGATCCGGGGCACGTGCCTGCTCCCATGCCTTCCCAGACTGGCAGTGTGCAGCAGTGTGCAGTGGCAGGAGCCCCACTCCTTGAGTCCCATGCCCCCTTTCCCCAGCTGGGCAGCTTGTCCCAGCCCCAGCCCCAATCCCTCCCTTGCTATGAGGGTGTTGATCTGTCCTCCACACCTCTTCCCTCCCTCGTCCATCCACCACAATAGACTTACCAGCTGGAGGCAGCTCTGTCCAGTGTGGTCAAGGACTGCTGCCTGTTTAGTCTATGGCTGAATCTCTTAATCTGTGCTGAATCTCTCTGAATCAATTTGGACAATTTAATGCATCTACCAAATTAATTTGGGTTCGGAGATTTGGCCACCAAAGCAAGCTGAATCTCTTCTGAATTAAATTGGCTACTGAAGCTTCACACAGAGCTACTGATCTGCTTCAGACCTGAGTTAAGCTGTTTCAGCTCACTGCTGAAAAACATCGCCAAACTGTGACTAAGGTGCAGGAGGGAAAGCTTCCAAAGTGTGGATGGGTGTTGCCCAGTGACCAGGCTCTAGTACACTATCTAGAGCTGCCTGCATGTTGCTCTTCCTGATTGTGAGTGTCCTTGGAAATGTTTCTGCTGACCTGCAGATGTCTTTTTGTGTCACTTGTACCAGTTTCCTCTCTGCTTGTAACCCCTCCCACCACTACCTATGGTGGCTGCTGAGGTTAGAAGTGCTAGACTGGTCCTCATAGTCCATGTCCATGCCTGAGGGTTGTGGTCTCCACCCTTGGTACCCACCTGTGTAATTCAAGTGGGTGCTGCATCTCTGGGAGTGCTAATGCTGTTGATGTCCTTGTGGACTGTGATGTCCTTGCGGACTAAGTATGACAATTTCAGGAGCATGTGGTCAAGAGAAAGAAACTCTTCAAAGTCAGTAAAGACAAGCTTTCCAAATGGGACTGTATTTTGATCTCCACCCTGATAAATTGCGTCTGGAATTTAAAGGGAGAACTTTTGCTATCTAGTCTATGGAAGCAGTTAAAGTATTTTTAGAAGACAAGATAAAAAAAAGAAATTCTTTACTAGGAAACTTAAAGAATTAAGTCATAACAGAGTAATAGTAGTCATATATTTACAGCTTTGGCTAAAACAATACAATAAGATTGGTATTTAAATTGTCATATTATAACAGATCAAAACTGTAAATACTGCCTTGCAATTGGACTCCAATGCATTTAGGGCATGGTCATTAGTCAAGAGATGAAGTAAACTTTCCTTCTAGCATCACAGTCACTATTTTATGTTACTATACATCCCTAGTTGATTCTTTCAGTATCAGACCATAGCCACAGGTTACTTTTGAAGTTCTGCATATATCCTTATAGCATGACAAAAGTGAACATGCACACATTCAGGCATTCAGATTGTTTATAACACAAAAAAGTTCATAGAATCATAGAAAATTAGGGTCAGAAGGAACCTCAAGAGGTCATCTAGTCCAATCCCCTGCTCAAAGCAAAACCATCCCCAGGTAGATCATGCCAGCCAAGGAACAGGAACTTCTTTGTAGCACTATATGTAGCATATAACACTATCAAGCTCTCTTTGGTTCCCATCATCCCACAGTGCTAAGGGCAGGTAGGGAGAGAAGATGGCTCCTTGGTAGCCTGTGGCAAGCAGATCTACAGTTCTGCTCACTGTGGTGGCTGTCCTCCTACATATCCCTGCCAAACATCTGTTTGGCATAGCAAGGCATGGGCAGTTTTTTAATGGCAGTGGGAATGGGGGGTAGGGGAGATGAGTAGTGTGTCCCATTCACTGACAGGAAGATGGGGCCTGTGGCTGTCTAGCACAGCCTTTGGTAACTGTGAGGGTTACAGGAGGTTTTGGAGAAAAGGATCATTTTGCTGCCCATCATGCCTGTGGGCAGTAAAATGATCCTTCTGCCACTATAGGTCTCTGCCAGTGTTGACATCAGCTGAAGGCATACTCTCCTCTGTGGCTGTTTTCATCTGATGTTGGTTTCAATTTCAGATGGCTTCTTTACCCTGGATGCAGGGGAGCAAAAGAGCTCCTTCTGTACCCTCCTATTATCATGGAGACTGAAGAGCGTGCCTTTGAAACAGATTTGTCCTGCTCCAGTCAAGGGGCTATGCACACATGCATGCCCTGGCTGCAGTCTATTGTAGCAGTGGAACAAATGAATATGTACGCCATAGTGTATGCACAGTGAACTTGCTTACAAATTACATGTTGAATTGTATTATAAAAAACTGGTATAAATGATGATACATGAGAGAGAAATTCCTTCCTGCAAAGAGGGGCCAGCACAAGGTAAGCACAACGCTTAAATCCATCTTTACTGGACAAACATTGAGGTTTTATGTGGGGTTGAATTATCCTGACTTCAGAGAGCCACTTTTCCTTCAGTTACATACTTACATTCATGGGGGAATTCCTTTTCCTTTTTGTGATACCATAGGTGGGACAGAGTGCCTGCAAAATTTTTTATTTTTGTCTCCAAAGAATGCCATGATGCATTAGGTTCTCTAAGGACAATTGTGAGTATTCCTGCCATCCTTGGCTTAGGAGCTATTTTGGGACTAGGAGGGAAAATGAGTAAAGATTTCACAGTAGTCTATAGAACTACGTGAGCTCGTGCCAAGGGCCTGATTAGCCCCTAGTAGCCTATGAACAGGAGGTACATGGTGTTTCAAGAGCTCCTGCATTAGTTCAGGAATGAATATGGCCACATTTTCTTCTTCATGGTTTATGTGGAAGGGCTCTAAAGTGCTAAAGCCCTTGGTATGTTTGAAGAGCTGTACTTGACCTATGGGTAAAAGACCTAACTTTTGTTAACAAGCTAGCTTTAGCATGTGGATTCTTTTTAAGCCTGATAATTGACACTGTCTCTTGGACAATTATGAAGCTGTCTATTAGCAGCAATATTTCAACTTGAAATTTTTTCTTGGCTTGAAAGTAAATACTGTTCTTTCTCTACATTTTGTTTACTTAGTAGAGCCCTAATTTTACTTGGGATGATCTTTAGGAATATCCCGTTTATATTTTATGTGTTTCTTTCATGATCTCTTTGTTAGAGAGAGAATTTCTATACCTTTATATAGCTCTAATATGCTTCATTAAAGTATTCTGTATTTAGCTTCCATTTGTTTCTCCTGTGAAGTTCTTTTAACTGCTAGCCAGATTTGCATTTTATTTATTGTTTATGACTATATAATTTGCAGTCCAAATGGATCTGCTGTTTTTAGCTATACACTTTCCCTTGACAACTCTGTTTGGATTTCTTTTACCAGTCTTAAAGATAACTAAAGATAGTTGAGGATATTAGTGAGTGGAAAGAGATACTTAAAAGAAATTCAGATCAAATGAGTAAATTTGTTCAGAGAAAATAGCCATAATTGTAAGGAAAATAGCAGTGTTCTCTTCTACAGACCTGCTTTTTCTTAAACCAAGCCTGAACTTGGCTTACAGACTGCAAAGTCTTATGCACATATTGGATGATATTGAAAACTGAAAGAGGTGTTTATAATAATAATTTCTTTTATCACTGAAGACTGCAGCAAGAACCTCCAGGGCTGACATCTGAGCTTCTATGGCTTAAGCTTGAACTGAAAGCCTATATTTTTTTTCTCAGGAGCCAAAACAGGTTCATCATCTATAGGCACAAAAGAGGCTACATGAACTGCACCTAGAAAACCAGGTTCAACTCTGTTAATGCCAGTACTATTCCATCAGGTGTGAATTGAGCTCATAGAAGATTGTTGATGGATTTTCATGTTTGTAAAAAGTCAATATTAGCCCATAGACTCTGTAAGTTTGTTTGGTTTGGTTTTTTGGGAGGTTTTTTTTTTTTGGTAGTCTTCTTTCTTTTTCCTGGCAGGAATCAGAGAAAGCACAAACTAACTGCTGGTAATATTATACAGCAGGTCAAGGTAAATGTTTCTGTACATTAAATTAAGTATAGTGCCAACCAATCAAAGTTATTCACAGCACTGTCTAGCCAAGCTTATTTTCATACCTTTCTTTATTTTTATCATTTTCTGTTTCTGTAGAATTGCCAATAAATGATCCTTTTATTTATGACTGCACAAGTTCATCTTCAAACAAGGGCTTGGTGAATATTGCCAAAGGGAAAAAAATGCCATAAATATTCATTTGAGTTTTATGTTAGACTGTGTTCACACCCCTCTTTAGAGCTTGCTTTCCATTTCTATGCTGAGGAATAACAGAAACTGTAAGGAATGGTCACCAGCTCCCTTATCCTGCAAGGACTTCTTCATGTGCCTAAATGTAAGCCCACACATTGCTGCACTGATTTTAATAGGACTATTAACATGCATAGTGATGTACACAAATAAGTATTCAAAGGGTCCCAAAAGGATCTGGGGGCAAAAAAGTGCAAATATTATGTTATAGCTGCAGAATATTTGAAAGGAGCAAATGTTGTAAATGTATGATGAGCTCACATAGTAGTTTGGAAGAGTGTCACTCATGAAGTCAAGAAAAAGAAATGCATCATGTGAACTGTGTGGCCTGCCAAGCAACTCAGATTTAAAATATTTAATACATGTGCTGACAAACTTGCAAATGAACTACAAACCAAAACTTATTTTGGCAAATAATTAAAATGGTGTTTAAATTTGAGAAATTAATACTTATCTGGGACCAGTAGATTAACGAGCAGTAGATTTGGAAACTTTTGCTAAGACAGTGATTGAAAAGTTCATTGAAGAGAGAAATAGGGCTTGGAATTCAGAGAAAGCAGAAGAAGAAGGAAATGCATTTAGTATAAAGATGCTGGCACACAAGATATTGTAATATCCCTCTCCAAACAGGACCACAGAACAGCTGGAAGGATTACTGCGACTAACAAAAAGGCTAGGTCCAGATACAAACGATAATAAAAATGAGGTAAAATTTTTTTTAAATCAATTGTTTCAGAAAATGAGATAATATTTGGAGCTGGTACTAACTCATAAAAATTGGTTCCTCTCTATTGGCTCCTCCTTTGATATGTGTAATTCACTTATTTTGGCAAATATCCTATCAATTTCAGTATAAGACCATAGTGTTCCCACATTTTTATGACAGGATAGTGACACAAACCTGTCCAACACACTGAAGGATGTCCAAAGTTCAGCAGATCTTTTTGGTGAGATACAATTACTAGGGGTGTGCGAAGTGGGCCCTATACGATTTGGATTCAGCCCTGATCAGGGATAGTGGTTCGATTAGTTGATTTGGATCACTGTCCCCCATTCAATTCAGCTGAATCAGAATCTGAAGAGTCGATGCTGATTCAGAGAATCAGTGATTTGGAAACAGACAGAGTTTTAAATGTTTTTCTACATACCTCGAGGTACCAGGCATGGCCTGTGAATGCTGTGGTGCTGGGGCACATGGAACATCCCACAGTAGTGCAGGGAGGCCTCCACATGCTCAGCAGTGAACCTGGAAGTGGACTGGAAGTACTTCTGCTCCACTTCTGGGTCTGCCGGGGAGCATGCTGGGGGGGCCTGCACCTCCCTGGCTCAGCAGTCAGCTGCAGGGGGACCCTGGTTCTGCCCCCAGACCCAAGAGTCACTGATCTAAGGAAGTATGGGGGGGCCCTAGCACATTCCCTGGCAGACCTGGAAGCAGATTGGAAGTATTTCTGGTCCACTTCTGGGTCTGCTGTATGGTGTGCTGGGGACTACCCCATGTTCCTGTGGGATGCTCCATGTGCTCCAGCATCAGAGCACGCCTGCTACCTAGAGGTACATAGAAAAAACATTTAAAGCTGTGTCTATGTCTGAATCTCTCCAAATCAATTCAGAGGGTTCTAATTCGGTTTGGAAAGATTAAAGGGTCCTCTGATTCGATTCAGATTTGGAGATTCGGCCACTAAATCAGGCCTAATCTGCTGAATTGAATCAAGGACCAAAGCTTTGCACAGCCCTAACAACTACCAGAGGCTTTTGTATCAGCTACTAGTATCAGCTACTAGGCTTCTGTATTAGCTGCTAGTATGGAAAGAGTGACCAATGGAAAAGAGATCTGTCCAAGGGTTCTCTGCGCCCAGAACTTCCAAACACCTTTACTGAAAGGCATCCCTGGTATGTCAAGACAATGGTAGTGACATATTGGTGCCCCTTCCTATCTTCCTCATGACCTGTACTGAACCTTTCTCAGCTGCAGCCAATATTTTAGAATGAAAATTAGGATTTACAAATGGAGGAAAAGGAATAATGTTAAACCTTTTCTGTGGGGGATTGTGAAAATAGGGATAACTTATAGTGATCCATAGCAAATAAGTTAAGAATATCTTTATTCAGGTTGTCTTGAAATCTTCACTTCAAAAATCACCACTAGGATGACAACAAATATACCAGGATACACCCCTAAATTATTTTTTTGATAAAGTTATATAATAGACAAGGATTTAGGATAGGATGTCTAATTTCATCTTTCATGGGTAGTATTATTGGCTCAGTGTTTTGCTCTGAAAAAAATAGAAACAAAAAGGGCAATATCACCTAAAGTAAACAAACAAGTATAGATGAGTCCAGCAGCTGACTTCATAGTATATAGATTTTAACTGATTTCTTTTCCATTTTGTTTTAGCTGCAGCTGCAGGCTTTTCTCATAGATCTGATCTAGTGAGACTTCAAAACATTAAATTAAAAACAAGAAGATACTTTCCAGGGAACAGAAGCAGTTGGAGTATACAAATGAGACTTTCCATGAAATGAAAGCAGGAGATGTTTAGAATCAAACTTTCCATTTAGCTAGAGCAGTGTAACTGTAGACATGATAAAAAATGTCCATTAAAGTAGCTGTGGAAAAGGTTGTAAACAACTTTGAAAAGGAGGTTTTCTACTTGGCAAAGACCAACCTATTAATAGAAGTGTTTCCACTATGTTGCATAAATTCCCTCCTCCTCTTTAGCCCATAGTATCACAACTCATGGTTGGATAATAAAATTTGTACCAAAGAATAATCCCATTAAAAAAAAATACTCTGAAATTATGAGAAAGGTGGACAGTCCTCAAATAGTCATTACAAGGCACATCTACACAAGACGTTTACTGTGGAGTTGCCTAATTACCTCCACAATAAAGTCTCAGCATCTACACATGCGGCCCTATTAGGCTGCAGTAAACCAATAGATGCCACCATAAGTCAGTCCTTGTCAACACAAATGCGGTCTTATGGTGTCATTATTTAGTGCAGTGCAACACGTGTAGATGTTGACAGGACTGGCTGGGCTATGGCAGTGTTTCAGTGCAGGGTCTGCCGACTTGGCTTGCACTGGAGCACCCTGGTGCCCCAGCCAGCCCTTCCACAGTACAAGGAGGCAGATCAGAGCAGCCTCAGGCTGGCAGGCTGACCTCCTGGACTCACCACCAGCAGGGGCCGCTTCAACCTGGCTCAATGTGCTGCAGTCTCAGGCACATATTTAAACATGGCTCATGGGACCCATAAACTCACCAAATACATGTCATTATTATGAAAATTTGGAAATATATACAATTCCAAGTGAATCTGACAGCAGGGACAGATGATGTGTGAAGAAATCCCACTCTAATCCTTTCAAGCAAACTCACTGTCACAGGGCACTAAGATGTGCCAGACCTTTAAGGGCAGGAGCAGCCTAGTCAGAGAGCTTTGAAGGTGAGGCAGGACACCACAGCTGCAGGCAAGCTAATGGACTAATTAGCTAGCACCTGCAGATGGTTAGCTGACCAGAAATAAAAAAAGCCTTGGGCAAATATAAGCCCCAAGGCTGGGGCTGGCAGGGGTTAGTTCTCTGGAAACTGCTGGGGAAGAAGCTCCTTCATGAAAGAGCTGCCCTGAAACATTAGGTTGTCTGGCCTGCTGTCTGCAAGACTCAGAAGGCTCCAGAAGTTCATAAGATACCCTGGGCTGAGAGGTACACTAGACTAGGGGAGAATTTTGCCTTCTTAAAGAGGTAGAACCAATGTTATTGATATGTTATAGCCACAGAGCTTATGTTTGCGGTGTTGTTTGTACCAGTGGTTTGGGATGAGGCTGTCAGAGGAGCTACGGAGGTCTCATTAGTGCCCAGAGTGGGCATGCAGTCAACTTGAGTCCTGCCCACAGTGGGCTTAGGTTCAAGCAGCTAAAGAACCCATAGCAGGCACAGAAGATGAAAAGTATGCAGCTGCTTGAGCTCAGAGGACCTGGCACCAGTGGGGTGCAGATAAATGGGGGCCAGACAGGGGTGGCACCAGTGGGGTGAAGCAGACAGGGGCTGGGGGCCCAGTGACAGGAAGAGTGAGTTTCATAGTTGGTAGGGTCGGAAGGGACCTGAGCAGATCATCAAGTCCAGCCCCCTGCCATGGCAGGAAAGAGTACTGGGGTCAAATGACTCCAGCAAGGTATTCATCTAGCCTCCTCTTAAAGACCCCCAGGGTAGGAACCAGCACCACTTCGCTTGGAAGTTGGTTCCAGATCCTAGCTGCCCTGACCGTGAAGTAGCGCCTCCTGATATCTAGTCTGAATCTACCCTCTGCCAGCTTGTGACCATTATTTCTAGTCACTCGTGGTACTGCACAGGGGAACAGGGACTCC
>NW_017728912.1:9886431-9912396 GCF_001723895.1 Crocodylus porosus | reverse complement strand
CTCTTGAAGTGCAGCACCCAGAACTGGATGCAGTACTCCAACTGTGACCTGACCAGTGCCACATAGAGGGGGAGGATCACCTCCTTAGACTTGCTCGAGGTGCATATGTGGATGAATGACAAGGTATGGTTGGCCTTCCTGACACTGCATCCCCACACTGCTGGCCCATGCTTATCATGCTCACTGATGATTCCAAGATCCTCTTCTGCTTCTGCATGGATGAGAAGGGAGTTCCCCAGCCTGTAGGTATGCTGCTGGTTCTTCCTCCCCAGGTGCATCACCTTGCACTTGTCAGTGTTAAAACCCATCCTGTTCTTATCCGCCCACCCCTGTAACCTGTCTAGGTCTGATTGCAGCCTATTCCTCCCTTGCAGCATGCCCAGATCCCCTCAGATGTCATCTGTGAATTTGAACAGGGTGCTTTTTACCCCCTCATCCAAGTCACTGATGAAGATATTGAACAGTGAGGGCCCAAGGACCAAGCCCTGGGGGACCCCACTGCCCACATCCCTCCAGGTCCAAAATGACCCATCCAGCACTACTCTCTGGGTGTGGCCCTCCAGCCAGTTAGTGACCCATTTGACTATGTAGGTGTCGACACCACAGTCCCCTAGTTTTTGAATGAGAATGGGGTGAGAGACAGTGTTGAAGGCCTTCCTAAAGTCCAGAAAGACTATGTCTATTGTTAGCCCTGCATCTAAGAATTTTGTGACCTGGTCATAGAAGGCCACCAGATTGGTCTGACAGGACCTGCCTCTAATGAACCCGTGTTGGTTGCCCCTAAGCATAACCTCGCCTGCTGGCCCCTTGTGGACATGCGCTAGGATAATTCTCTCAAAAAGCTTACTTTTGAGTTAAACTAGTGCCTCAGAGCCAGGTCCAACACAGTGGGCCTAGTCTAGAAGACCTAGTCAGATTAAAGGGGCCCGAGGCTGAGATCCCAACAGAGAGAATGACATCCATGTAACACCCACAAGGCATGGGACACATTAAAGGGAAGGTTTGGAGCCATGCAATTAGTCTATAAGGCTTAAAATGTCCCATCAGGCACCAACTTGGAGAGGGACATGACAAGGGGCCTAAGGACCAGTACGGTTAAAGAGGGTTCTCTGGGACTAGGGCTGCACAAACTCATGTGCAGCCTTCCTATTTATTTTTTTCCAACAATCTGTGGCAGGTGAGATTAGAAGATACTCTCAGGTTAGAGTCATGGAGCCCCTGGGTCATCACAGCTACCCCTGGGGACCCTGCCCCATGACACTTGCTTCACTATTAAAGCATATAGGAGAGAGAGACAAAGGGAAAAGTCTGTAACCCAACATCATCAGAATCCATTCTTCCTCTTGGCATTGTTTGCCATGTCTGTAGTTGAATGTGCAGATCTTGGATCGGCTGCTTCAGTCATCTATAGACTCACTGATGGCTTCCCTGTTTACTAGAAGGTTGTCATCTTTATATTGACAGGCTGCTGCCACCACTGGCAAACTACTTGAAATAGGGTGAAATGAAAATAATTCTAATGAAATTAATTGGTTTACACCAGTGCAAAACCAACATAGGTCTAAATGAGGCTCTATGTATTTAATAGAAATGTGGAATTTGCCAAAGCATAATTGTTGAGAAAAATAGTGGACTACTTTTGCTGAGTCGTACTGTAATCTGAGGATGTATTCTGAGAAAATTAAGCTTTTGTAGCAGGGTAATTGAAAGTATTGTATTATCTGCAGCTTGGAACTACAATATGTCTAGTGCTGTGGACTGAGAAACTTCCAAGAATATCACTCTTCTGACTAATTTATCTCTAAAGTATAGTAAATATTTGCAATTATAGTTTGAAGTTTATATCTGCTGAATATACAGGGCACAACTTATTGTAAATTTTCAGAACTAATGAAGAACTATGCATACAGTTAATATATCATCTTGTATTTTAAAGATGCTTAACTAGAATCAAGCATTCTTTCCATTAGGTATGATTCTCAAGATTCTTGCGAGTGAAATGAGTTCTTTGTTTTGGAATTTTAATCCACGCATTTGATGTAACAAGCCCATTATTTAATGCTAAATAACATAAATCATCATTCACTTTGGAAGTAGGTTATGTTTTAAACCAGCTGTTCAGGAGTAAAATGAGATTTAGCTGAATTTATGAAGTGATAAGCTTGTTTCTAATGCTTGCAATGGGGTGGAGGAAGCTATTGTTTGAAGAACTAGTCAACAACCAGGATTGAACCCTATAGGTCAAGCATCCTAAGTGTATAAAAATTGTTTGTCTTAAAAAAGCTTCTGACTTTAAAAGAGGGTATGAGAGTGAGTACATTTAGAATTAAAGTAAAATAAACCTAGATTAGACTATTATTGTAGCAATCTCTTCAAATGAATAAATGAAAGTAGAAGAATAATAAAGAAAGATTATAGTAACAAATGTTAGAAATCAATAGAGCACCAGTTAATGATGTGGAGTCAACTGTTCACAGATAATAAATATCCAATTTAGGAAATGAGAACAAATGCCCATGGATTTCTGGTATCTAATCCTTCTTATACGGTCTGCCAAAGTATCCTTCTGGCAGTGTTTTCCAAAGATGAAACAATAAATGAGTCAGAAAGCTGAATACAATTTTAATAGATTAATCAAAGTGTATTATCTTTTTTATGATCCTTGAAATGCTTCCACTATTCCAGTTGCTAGTAGCTGCAATAAAAGGTGCACAAGAGAAGGATAGGTCCCCAACTAGGATAAGTAAGTATAGGTCCCTTGAACTCAATGGATCTCCATCAGTTTGCACCACCTGAAGCTGTAACTCAGAAAACTTTTAGAGCTTTCTTTCTAGTAGTTTTTCACTAGCATTAGGTAGAAAATAGTTTAATTATACATTTAGTTCTTTCAGCTTTGGTTAATATTTGTAAAGGCCTTCCATCATCTTAAACTGGGTCACACTCAACATATTTATATTTGTGCAAATCAGAAGCAACTTCATCAATTTCAACAAAGATAGTTATTCCTCATTTACACTAGGGTATATGAGATGAAACTGAAATTATGGATTGTAATTTTATAAAGCTACACTAAACTCACCAGGCCACTAGCAAGCAGAATTCTCATCCTTTTTCAACTAAATAAAAAAGATTAAGGAAGTAGCCAGTTACTATAATAGAGGAACTAATCCTTCCTTAGATAGTGATTTCTGCAGCTTCAGGAGGAATTATAGTTAACTGTAATGAAATCAAAAGAATGACTTAGATTTAAAATCATTTTAAGTAAAGACATAATCAAATAATGGTAGTATGTTCTGAGTCCTTAGAAATAAACAAGAAATGCTCTTTTGAGCTAGTTGCAGCTGAGAACATAACATTAGTAATATGGGGTATATCTACATGTGCAATTAATGTAAAGAAATAAACTCCACGGTAGTTTGAGCCAGGGTACATTACCTCCATGTGCAGCACCACACATGATCTGGGACAACAACAATTTGAGCAAAGGCAGAGCAGGCCTGGGCTGGCAACAGGCTTGGGAGTGAGGGGAAGGGTGTTGGCCCTGGGCTCCTAATGGTGGTGTCTGGCAGCAAAGTATCTGGCTGGGGCATGAGGTTGCTGAAAGTATGGAGCTAGATGGCAGGCAGAAGTCTGGCCCCTGGCTGGCTGGGCTGGTTGGAAGCAATTTATACCTGCCGGCAGCATCTGCATGTGTATTTAATTGCAGTAAATTACCCCAGTGTAAGATAGTACTCTCCCTAACTTTACTATCTTACTGAAGCATTCATTAGTTTATTGCAGCCTAATACCACCACACATGTAGACAATGACACTTTACTTGGCAGCAAATTAGTCTACTCCACAGTAAAGCACATGTGTAGACATGGCCACAGAGTATTGATTAAATCCTCAGCATACTTAAGGAATGAAATAAATCATTATTAGAAATAGCAAATTTTGGTGGGCGGGGAATGATCACAGTCAAGCAAATTAATAATACAGAGATGTAGAGAAGGATTTTCTCCTGCAAGAGATTTGAATCAAGAAATTTGAAAATTTAGCTTTGACTTGCAGGAGGATTAAACACACATGCTCAATTCTAAGTAGACATACACGTTTATGTATTTGAATGGAACTCGGCGGGGAGGAAGTTTCCAGTATTTAAAACTAAATTGACTGAAGATCCCAATTTATGTATACGTGATCCCAATTTGTGTACATGTGTGCAAAACACATGTGTTTCATATCAGTTTCAGAGTCAGCATTTCAATGGGAAAGTGATTTGTTTCAGCAATCACTGTTTTGTTTCGGCCCAAACTGTTTCGAGTTTTGATGCTGTTTTATTGTTTTGGCCCCAGTCTATAATGGGAAATGACTAAATGTCTTCAACTTTTTCATTTCTTGCCTGTTTCTGATGAAAATTGCAGGAATGGTAGCCCCTTCTGAGGGTATAAAGTCTGCCAAGTTTCAAGGAGATAGGTGCAGAGGTTTCTGGGAAACTGCACCTCAAGTTGCTTCAAGCAAAGCTCATGACGTGTGACTCTGTGTGCGTGTGCGTGTGCGTGTGCGTGTGTGTGTGTGTGTGTGTGTATGTGTGTATTAAGATGCAGCAGGGTGAAAACAGCAGGTATGGTGAGCCCCTGCTGAGGCCATGAAGCCTGCCAGATTTCTTGTGTTATCAAGCTGAGGTCCCCTACTACAAGATTGAGCTCCCCTAAGACTGGGAATGGGAGGATCATGCCTAGACCTGCAATTGGGGTGGAGGATACTGTGCTGCTGGTGCTGGGATTTATTATCACAGCTAGTGTCAGAGGAGGTACAGCTGCAGGCACTGCTGCAACCTCCTTGCTCCCAGTACCAGCAGAAGCCTCATGGCTAGTTGAACAGAAGCTGCATGTCACCCTGGGCAGTGAAGAACTGACACCTCTCCCTCTGCCCCCTCTCACTCCCCTCCCAAAATTGGCAGCACAAGCCTTTCAGCACACTTCAAGTTTTCCTGTGACTGTAGTGCGTGTATGTGAAGGTGTCTGTGTGTGCAATCTATATAACCTATGCTGTGCTTTCCTGAACAGTGCCCAGCAATCACACAGTCAGGCAAAACACAGTTTTCTTTCTCTTCAGGTTAAAAAAAGAAGAAGAAGAAGAAGAAGAAGAATTTCAAAGGAATGGATATAGGAAAAAAAAGAAAGAAAAGATATAGGGATAACAATACTAGTATTGAAGTTAGGCTACTAGAGCTAAGCTGTCAGTGTAAACTGTATCCTACCCTGTCCTTTGCAAGTAGATGACACACTCCCTATCTAGACAGTAGCAGTTAGGAAGCAGTCAGAGTCAGTGCCTTTCAGATGCTGCTCTCTGGCAAGAAACAGGCTGACAAAGGCTAATAGCTTAGGCACTCACAGGCTTATATGCTTTTTAAAAAACTTTTTAGGTCCCTTCCCCAGAGCACTGGGATTGGAAGAGGTGTGCGAAATGGGCCATTGATTTGGATCACTGTCCCCAATTCAGTTTGGCCCCCCGTGCACTCCCGGTGCACCCAGCAGTGGCCTGGGAGTGCTTCTGGTCCACTTCTGGATCTACTGCCAAGAGTACTGGAAACCCCTCTGCGCTCCTGTGGGACAATCCATCCTCCCCAGCATCTCAGCGTTCGTGAGCTGCCTGGTACCTTGAGGTATGTAGAAAAAACATTTAAACTGTGTCTATGTCAAAATCATCGAATCTCTTGGATTCGGAGGGTTCTGATTTGATTCAGAGAAATTAAAACAGTCTCCTGATTTGATTCAGATTTGGCTACTGAATTGGGCTGAAACTCTGCCGGATTGAATCAGCAACCAAAGCTTTTCAGAGCCCTAGGAGATAATTCTTTCAATTGCCTAAAACTCACAGGTGGCAAATTTTACTCGTAGAAATCTGGGAACCTTTAATAATACTTAATGAAGAATTTGGGAGCAATGAGCAGAGTAAAATAAATATGTTGACATTACAACAGGTAAGCACAGGAACACTGAATTGGAGGATTTATTAGGAAGAACCTGTATAGACAGAAATAAAGCATCTGCTTGGAGGTTGAACTGTAGCTTTTTAATTGAGAGTGGCCGTCACAAGTCCCCCAGTATAGAATTTTTTCTACTCTGTTCTTCTGTTTAACTTTAGAAAAATCGAATGGCTGAAATTAAAAATACGGATTATAAATGTGATTACAATGAAAATTCACTATAGAATTAGCAGTGATTCAAAATTCTCCATTTTCTTTAAGGAACATATTGCATAATACAGTATCCATATTGTTGTTAATAGCATTAATACATATTTATAAAATAACAAGGACAAAACAAATTTGATCTTTAAAAAAGGCAGATAAAACATGAAAGAGATTAGATTTCAATTTCAACACATTTTATTACCACTGGAAATATCCTGTGCAATTCTTCACTAATCTTGATGTCTTTTTCTAGAAGCTTGATTTATCTTCATTATTCACATTAAAACCACAGTGCTGCTACTTAGGGACCCTTCCATGAACTAACTGTATTTGAACATTTCATAGGTTTTGATGACTAACTCCAAAGTGCATGATAAAACAAAAATAAATAAATAAATCTGTGCCAAAGTACAAATCGTATTTGGATTAGGCCAGTTTTTTTATATAAAAAATAAATAGGAGTTGGTGTTAAAAAGCTGATGTAGGCTTAATTCACAAATGTTGTGAACAGTAAGTACTTGTATAAGAATTCTTGCTTTTATAATGAAGTATCAAAGTGGCATCAGGCCAGACCAATTTTAGTAGTTTGGGATGTTGGTTGAACTGCTAAAACACTTATTCTACTGTAACAGGTAGGAAAAAAATGGTAGCGTGAACTTTACTCAGAAAAAATACTTGAGAAAAATGGCAATTGAAATGTAATAACACTCTCTTTATTTTATTCTTTTATTTCACTTGAGGTAATGAAGAGATTATTATTACTGGATAGTTACCAAGAAATGTTGGATAAGATTCTTTTTATTTCTAAATATTATAAAAAGTGAGGTGGTACAATAGGGTGCGTACAGCTCTTTGCCTCACCTGGTCTATGTTCACATACCTTACTTTAAGGTGGGAGCCTGTACTGTCATTCACTGGTCCCAGAAGCTGAAGGGGAACTTTGGGTAAGTAACTTGGGCTGTGTGGAGAGAGTCACAGGATTGGGGAATCTAGCAGGTCTGTGGGACTGGGGTTGGCAGGATCAAGTGGGCTGGCAGGTCTGTAGGAGAGGAGAAGGAAAAATTGATGGGTCTGTCGAGGAAGTTATCCATGAAGAAAATAGCCTGGTTCATAGGCAACTGATAGGGGGTACTTGGGGGTGCACGTGCCCCCCTTGAGGGGGTTGGTGCACCCCCAATGGATGACACTGATGCTGTTGGTAGGGCTGGTGCCCCCATTGACAGGGCCACGGCAGTCAGCAGCTTCTGCAAGTACCCCCAGATTCAGGAGGCACCAGTCACCCATAGCCTGGTCAGAGTTGGGAAGGTAAGAAGAGCACAGCCCAAGGGCTGAGGCGGGTGACTGGGCTTTTTCAGCTCTGGCCCTGTTCTCTGTACATGTGTAGTTTGTTCAATACATCAGGTTAACCCATTTCCAATCTAAGCTAGTTCACATCCTCAGGTGAATTAAATTAGATCAGGCACACCTTTTCCCTCCCCCAAATTAACCCCTCTGAATGCCTGTACAGATGGGCATTTAGATTGACCTAACTCTAGTTAGCTCAATCTAAATGTAATAGCTATATGTACCCTTAGAGAGAAGCAAATACAACACTAATCTTCAAAACAGGACAAGCATATTAGTACTTCTCAGAAGGTCTAATTCCTGTCTTTCTTTAAAGTAAAAAAGAAGCAAATTTTTTTAAAGAAAAAAAATCATTGGAGGCTAGATGCAAAGAAAGATTTGAGCACTTTCTAGGTAGGAACTATAGACTAAGTACAGACATTCAAAAAGGCTGTGGTGGAAAACACTCTAACTATTGCACTTTACTTAAGGTGCTATAATTTAGAGCATGTTCCAACCAAACAGAAGTGCACCGAAGCAGACTTGACCTGCTGGCATTGATCGGTGCCTGCCTGGACTAGCCAAGGCCAGAAGATGGGGTGCACCAGATGTTGAATAGCACCGGCCCAAGGACTGAGCCCTGGGGGACTCTGCTGCCCACACCCTCCCAGGTCATTTGTTTCCTTCACACTGTTCTGGAGTCTTGGTTTACTATTGGGTAACAGAGAAGAATACCACTTACAGAGCCACCATTGCCACTGCAGCTATTGAAATAACTCTGGGACCAGCACCAACATAGCCTGGCTCTTCTGAGTTTACAAGGTAAATAAGGAATCACAGCAGAAGGTATTGAATATATCAGCCCTAAGTCAGGTTCTCAGGAATATAACCTTAATCCTGTTTTGGGTGAGCTGAACAGTGTTACTAACAGGAAAATAAGGAGCCAAAACCAACTCTCTGATTTACTTTTATGTCAAAGTTTAACCAGATTTCTGTCTTCAAACAGTGTTAAGTTAATCTTCAGTAGCCATGCACAGTCACTGATTCTCTCTTGGGTTTTAATGTGTGATGTTGATGCCCAAAATGTAAGACTTAAACTTTTGCATCTTCTCCTAGTTTCCTGTGTACATGGAAGCATAACATGGCTTTCCAAAGAATGTTTTTAGCTATACATGCACTGCTTCAAAGAAAAACATGTTTTTCCAAGGGAAATATAATATACATAAATTGCTATAGCATAAAAAGCAGAAACTGTAATGTACTAGATGAAATGCTTTTCCCCTCATGAAAATTAAGAACAAATAGATTTGTATATATATATATATATAAAACTGTATTTCAAACTTCAGAGTATTAGAGTATTTCAGGCTTTGACACTGTATTGTAATGCTTGGATCAAGATGAACAGTGCACTAAGAGGCTTTTAGAGAAATAAATCACTGTAATTCTGATACTGGTCTCTTCCAATAAAAATAATCTTCAATGTGGTACCCCTGAGTAACTGAGTAGTGGTTTGGTCTGTGAGTAGTTGCATTGGAATTAGCGGGATGGTTTGCAAAGTAAATTATCTCTCAATGTTAAAATGATAAATCTGAGCCTGTGCAAAGATGGGGCTCAATTCAGGAAATCAAAGCATCTCTGTCCATTAAACATTTAAGCATATGCTAACTTACAGAGCTCTCAGCACATTTTTTATTGTTGATGGAACAGTTTCTCCTCTGTGCTTAGTTCAGCTAAGGAAGGACAGAGATACCCAAGAGAGGGTTTCACTTTAGATAGACAATATGAAAGGAAAAATGAAGAAAAATAATTTGTCCATGATAAAGCATTTTTGTACAAACTGTCGTTTGATTTATAATTGACTGATTGTAGCAGGGAACTTTGTGCTCTTTCTACTTCAAGGGCAGGCAGGCTGCAGGTGAGGCAGAGGGCAATCAAGGGAGCCACATGACCCAAAAGGGGCTAGGTTTGCAGGATAAAAGCCCAGGGCTTGAGTTGGACGGGTAGTCTGACCTGGAATTCATGGAGAGAAGAGTTGTTCTGCAGAAGAGCTGCAGTAAGGCTTTAAACACCTGACTAACACCTGTGCTGGGATAGCAAGACTGGTCGATTTAGGGATTGAGACAGCAGGAATGATAGAAGTCTCAACTGGTCTGGGAGTGAGGCCAAGGCCCAAGAGAGAGGGGCCAAGGTTGAGGAGCAGAGCCACAGCCATAGATTGAGAGCAGGCAAGGTCATGGACCTGTAGCCCATGAAAACAAGTATGGGTAGAGGCCTATAGCCTGTGAGCAGCAGAATCTCTTGGAGGTAATGAGGCTTGAGCCCACGAGGGGCAGAGGACAGGCCTGGGTCCTTGAGAAGTCAGGAAAGACTTGGGGGTACTGTTAAAGTAATAGAGGCCTGAGGCTGAGAGAGTCAGAGAATGCAGGGCTAAACCCAAGAGGGGTTAGGATTGAGATAGAGAAGCCTCATGCCAAGAGGGGCCAGGGTGGTTAAAGGCACCCAAAACTGGGGGTCCCAACAGTGGCGGAGACTATTCCAGGTTTAGAGGCCCGCATTGTCTAGAGTTGACACTGGAATTAAAGGTCCTTGGATGAGACAGTGACTGGATGGCACAGTGGGGCTTAATGACCAATGATGGGTAATGTCTGTAGGCTTGGGCATGGTGAAAGGGGAGACACAGAGGCCATATAATTAGCCTTTAAGGTGATGAGCAATGACACCTGAATTCATCAGTATGCGATCTCACTTGGGGAGCCCTAGGACGGCCTCCTTTTTTTCTTCTTTTTTTTTTCTAAAAACATAATTATATCACGCTGGGGCAGGTAAGTAGAAGAGGAGATTGTCCAAAGAAATAAAAATGACACTGATGAAACATTTCAGAAATAATATGTGCTGCATAAAAATTAATCCTACCAGAATTTGCAGATTCATCACATGACAAACTTTCTAAAGATGGTTTGAGCCTGAACAAGCTGTGAGAGAATCCTGGCAGGAATACAAAAGGAACTGTCATTACTTCATTCACAAGCTGTCATATTGCCCTTTAGTGATGTAATGATCATGTGGGTCTACACGTGATCAGCAGCTACATCACCAAAGCAGCATGCTCCCACTTTTTAGTGTACCACTTGGTGAGATAGTGATAAAATCTAACTCTGCACTGCATGCCTGGCACAGTATGGGTCATTACAGCCGTGCTTCAGCTGTACAGCTATGCATAGACACGCCCATAGATTCAAAGATTTTTAAGGATAGGTAGGACTATTATGTCTCATAGTCTTACCTGTTGTGTATTATGGGCCATTAAATTTTAGTTCCCTTTCTACTGAAACTGATAACTTGTGTTTGGTGTAAGTGTATTTTTTTTCATCTTGACCTGAATACCTCAAGAAATGGAGAATCCACTGCTACCTTTGGCAGTTTTAATCACCTTCTCTGTTTAATCATCCTAATTTCTAATGTAAATATGTCTAGCTTTAGGTTCCAGCCATTTTTTTTCTGATAACACCTTTGTTTCCTAAATGAAAGAACCCTTTAGTACTTGTTATTTCTTTCCAGTGGAGGTACTTATACACTGTAAGCAAGTCAAGTTTCAATATTCTTTTGAAAACTAAACATACTGGGTTCCTTAAGTATCTTACTTTAAGCCACTTTCTCTTGACACTTTCTCTAGCTCTTGACAGTACCCTTCTAAGTACCCTACTCAGTTTTCCATATCCTTCTTCAAATATGAAAACAGCATTCCTGATTCTCAGCAATGCAATATACAATGGTAAAATCAGCTCTTCTATTCCTACTCATGATTCTCCTGTTTAATGCATGTAAGAATTGCAGTAGCCACAGCAGCTCATCATAAACTGAAATAGCTGGAATAGTTTATCTCTTCTTAATTATTTTTAGTCACTGTTTCCTAGGATACAGCCCCTACTCTGCATATTTTTGCAGTTAAATTATTAAAACACATTGTATTTGAATAACATGGGTATACCAAGTGATCTAGATTGTACTCTGTAATTACCCTAAGAGCAGCATTATTTTCCACTCTACCAATCTTAGTGTCACCCTTAAATTTTATCATCAGTGATTTTACATTTACTTTGAAATCATAAATAAAACTGTTGCATAGCAATGAATCTAGTATCATTCTCTGTGGAACACCAGAAACCACAACACAAAGTGATGATTCCCCAATGACAGCTTGTTGAAATCTTTTAGCCAGTTCCTAGCGCATTTAACATGGGATTTATTGATACTGTAGAGTACTGATTTTTTTTAAAGCAGAATGTCATACATTACTAAGTTAAACAGCTTACAAAAATCAGAGGATCTTTTTATTCTTGTAGTTATGCTTTTTTTAACTCAAAATGAGATCTCATCAGAGAATGAAATAACAGGACTCATTTTCAATAAAACTATATAAATGGCTTTAACTATATCGACTAAATCTCACATCAACTTTTCTAATATGCCCAGTATTATTGTTAGGCTAACTAACTTAGGATGGAAGCCCTGCAGGCCAGATGAGGAGTCACATGCCTGTGAGTCACACCAGGGCAAACCACAGACCACCTTGGCTGCACTCCATGGTCACGTCCAGATGAGAGTTCACATGCCTCTTGCCCCACCTCAAACCCCTTTGAGGTGAGGCAACAGGCATGTGAGAGAATGAAAAAAGGTCCAGGGGTCTAAAAAACCTGAAGTTTAAAAAAGCAGAGCACAGACTGTGCTCCGAGGGAACCAGAAGCTGGGTCCTCCATGGAGACGCTCTGGATGCCAAAGCATCTCTATAGTTGGCTTCTCACTCTGGCGATGAAACATGTGGCAGGCCAGGACACATGTTTCAGCACTAGGGCTCTGGTGTTGGTGAATAAGAGGTCAGGAGGGCTGGAGGAGGTGGGAGGGGACCATAGGGGGACCCCAAAGGCCCTGCCCACTCCTCCAGCTCCCCCAACCCCTGCCCTGGCTGGTCCTCCCCCTGCCAGCCCCCCCTTGAAGCCCCCAACTCCTGCTGCAGCCAGCCCCTCCCCCCGTGAGACCCCCTGAGGCCGCTGAACTGCCCTGGCTGGCCCCATCACTCCAAGTCCCCTGGATCCCTGCCCCCTGACCCCATACTTAAAAAAACAACAACAAAAAAATGACAACAAAACCCCACCAGCACTTACTGGCAGCTGGAGCTGCCATCTGGCTAACTGGGGACCTGGTGGCACAGTGCAGGGCAGGGTGACAGCTCCAGCCTGGGCCCTCCTGCCCCTATGCTGTCCTGTGTAGCCTGGCGGGTTTCTGCTATGAGGCCCTGAAGGCCCCCCACCCATGCTTGTAAGGTAAGCAGAGGCTTCCCCCCCACTTTTTTTTCTGTTCTATTTTTGAGTAGTTGTTTTTTTTTAAGTGATGGTGCCTGGGGTTGTGGGGGTGCAAGTTGGGGGGTGAAGCTGGGTGGGGTAATCTTTGGGGGGTTGGGGGGAGCGGGGCCTGGGACTGGGTGGGGCAGCCATTGAGGGCATGCAGCTGGTGCGGGATGGGGCCAGGTGGGGCATGGCCTTGGGGGGGGTGGTAGCCCCATGTAGGGGCCATTTAACCCCTGTTGGGGGGCTGAACCCCCGGTGTGGGAAAAAAACCCTTTGTGTGGGGTCTGAACCCCTGTTGGGGGGCTGTAGTCCTTGTGTGGGGGCTGAATCCCCTGTTGAGAGGATGAACCCCTTGTGTGGGTGCCATTGCCCTGTGGGGCGGGCAGCAAAATATGCATTCATGAATTCATGAAAGATGTATTTAGAGTTAACTTTATTATTATGATAAGAGACTTACTTTAACACTGTAAGATATATCAATAAAACATTGTCCAACTGATCGCTGCCTCTGTCTCACTCTCTCTCTCTTTGTAGTCGTCTTTTGTTTTACTTGTGGGAGAACATGGATTTGGGGGTATTTTACAGAGTGACTTTGGGATTTTTTTTTATCAGGGATTTTTCAGTTTTCCAATAGGGAACACCAGAATTCCTGCTTGGGAGGCCAGTGGCAGGACCCTGCCTACTCAGAGCTAGCACCTTGGACCCAGCTGGCTGTGGCTGACTTGCTTGCCAAATGTAGTCAGGAGGACATGCTTTGATAGTTCAAAGCAGGCCACCATACCCAGAACATGTCCCAGGTGATAACTGCCCAGATGGCTGGCTAGGGGGCAAACATGGCATTAGTGCCACACAGAGGCCAACCCTGCAACCGCAGTCCACTAGCAGCTTGCCCAGAGGGGCAGATTCCTCTGCTGGCTGTGGAGTCCCCATCTGGGTCTGGCAGGTGGGCAGCAGGTCACAGTCAGGCAGCAGCCCCCACTGCCAGACTGCTGCAGTGGGTAGAGGGTGCAGGGAACAGGGGTAGTGTCCCCAGGTACCAATTGGCTGGGCCCCAGAAGCTCCTGAGAGCTGGTAGCCTTGAGCTACTTGCCAGGGCAGCTTTTTATACTGCTGAGGCCAGGACAGGGCAGTTTTTAATACAGGTGCTGGCCCCAGGCTTTAGCTCCCCCTGGCTGCAGATCTGGGAGGAGCCAGGCAGGGTTATTTTGCCCCAAGTGGCACAATTTGCTCCACACCCAAGTGCATGTCTGAGCACATGAGCTGAATCAAAAATCCCTGGCTCAAATTTGCATTGCTTCTATTTGAGCTGCTGCAAGTGCAAGTGCTTGCATGTGTGGATGCATCCTATGTGGGTATATCACTGCTGCACCATGAGTCCACTTGGACCCTTATCCTCACCACTGCACCACACCTATTCCCCATCACCACTGCACCATGTGCCCACACAATGCCAGGCTCACTTTTTGCTTCTTGAACCACAGTGCATGCCCTACCCTGCTGCCCAGTGGGAGCAGAAAGCGGAAGCTGGAAGAGGGAAGGAAAAGCCAGAGATGATGGGTGGAGCTGCAGCCAGGAGGGAAACACAACTTAACCACAATTTAACCCTGACTTAGGTCATATTGGCACAATATTATCAGTGCTCCAGTCTTACAGAGTTTTGGTAATGTTTCAAGATTCATTAAAATAAACATGACTAAGCCAGATATCTATTCAACTAACTCTTTTAGCAGATCTATTCAGTGAACTCTGAGATTCTTGTATTCAAGTTATCAGTTCTTGCTGGTTAAAAAATGCTTATTCCTGATGCTACAGCTGCCAGGGACACTTCTCCCACTCTCACTGCTAAAGGTTTGCCACTAAGTAACAGAAAACAAAGAATTTTTATTTGTGGTTATTTGGCTGGTCACTTCAACTGACAGAGGAGATAAATGCCAGGGAGCCCAAATAAAAAACTCTCCTAAGAATATACATCTTTATATATACATTCTTCCTTGAACCATGCAATTGTAGGCTAATTTCTGTAGTTAAATCTTATTCCTTTTTCTTTAATACTACTATTTCAATCTATTTTTCATATTCCTTGTCTTGTCACTTTGAAAAGGAAAGAGAGATGGTCGTGTTAATCTGAAGCCAGGTAGAAGGCAGGTGCTAATCTACCCTGCCTTTTGTCATTTCAAAATCACTCCGAAAGCTCTTGATAGTGGAGATATAGAGAGTAGTTACAGTCAGTCTCAACCACTTAACACTTTGACACCTTCCAGTCCTTACAGGATATCAAGCATATCCTTGTTACATAGGATAAGCTTTTAGCCAAAGTTGTTTTCTACCCTTTATTGTAGAAGCGCAATTTGGGGCACTCTAATAGACCTGTCAAACCTCAATCATAACTTCCAGTTATTCTTTCTCAACTCATTTCACTGACCGTTTCTGTTAGTTTTGGAAAACGTGCCCTTTTGAAGCATTATGTATGGACTGTCTTCAATTTTGCCTCTAGTGAAAGTAATCAGGCCATCACCACTGGTACCATTACCTTTGAGTCCTATGACTGAGGCAGCTTTCATCAATCATATTGATCTCTTATGTATTGTGTAAATACATTTTGTAATGGAAAGTTATCACAGATAGTGTTTATAAACTTTACTGAAATTATACTACTGATTGCAAAAGACCTTCCACGTGTCCACCATATGGTGGAGCACGCTCAACTAGCAGCAATAAGATGCTTCCTTCCCATTTTGGTTGCTTTTAATTTTCAATTTTGGCTTCAGAACACTTGTTGACATCTCAGTTTATATTGTTTTTTATATATTTAAAAAAGCTTTACTTGTACTTGTTGATTCATTTCCTTCATTTATTCCTCAGTAGCATCAGATATTTTAATAATGTGGCTGAAAGCATTACCATGTTCTCAAAAAAGAAAAGAAAAATACCACGTTCTTGATATGATAGAACAAGATTTGGAAATAAAGCTACATTACAAACATATGTACGCATGTACTCAAAATATATACTTCAGAGCAGTTTCTTATTCTCATTTATGTATCTTGCATATCTCTAGACCAATGTTTCTAAACATTTCCACTAACCTTAGGTGCTTCATATCTGAGGTGTTCAGGCTAACGAAACTAGAGCCTGCTTTTGAAAATGCTAAAACACTTCATTTTGACTTGCAAATATGCAGTCCTTCTGATTATTAGGCCCAGGGTGCCTTAAGAGGAAAATTCATAATCCAATGGTACCACTGAGTATTTTGTCATAGTGGAATCGGACAGAATGAGTCATTGTAGAGTGGATTCCTTGTTGTCTTGGTATCATTAGTCTGCTTTTTCTCTTAAAGGCTTTTTTTTCTGAGTTTTCTTCTTATCTTGTATGGCTGAAAAGATGTTGGTGATCTACTAATTTATGCCTTGCATTTGTTAAGAATGTCATTGGTTGCCAAAAATTGCTCTTGTAGCCAAATGAGAATTTTTTGGGGATCTCTCTTAAGGACTCTGCATATGTGCTTTTGAAAAAAAATGGGATTTTATGAGTTTTCTTGAAATAAAAGAAAAAACAAACCTCCCACAGAAACACCCCAGAACTGTTAAATTTACCATGATTTACAGACAGACTTATGAATGGGAAGAAAGAGAAGGAAAACAGAGACCAAGAGAAGGTGACTAGGTTTGAGAGCAAAGCAAATGGAACAAGAGCCAGTTAGTTCTTTTCTTACAGTCCTGAGGAAAAGCAGAAGTGCTAACAAGGTATTTCCCAGGTTTTACCAAATTAAAAAGGGCAACAGTCTTGGCAGGGGCTGATCAGATAATTGATGTCATCTGGGATTCCCTTTAGCCTTAATGTTCCGAACTTACTATTACAGATGGAATTAGCACTGTCAGTTTCATTTAGACGTCTCAGTCAAAAGAAAAATTTCATTAGTCTAGTCCGAGACAAAATGTAATATGAAAAGGGTTAAAAGTGATGATTAGTCCACAAAAATACATTACATAACATAAGATATTTTGTAGGAGCTTTTATATGAAATGCATAAAGTAGCATGGCTGTACTGATACATGTCAGAAATTACTACATTCATCATGAATGAGTTATATATGTAAGGGCTGTCTACCTGGAGGTTCATAGGTGGCATCCAGTTCCAAGAAGTTAAACTGCAGCCCCCGGTCTCAGTCCAGGTTTTGCTCCCACTCCAAATTGTGACACTGGAGTTCCCAAGCCCCTTTCCCTCCTCCTGCTTCTGCTGTCTGACCTCAACCGCAGGTGTGAGGAGGGGATGGGCAGGATAGCTCAGAGCACGGGGTTCAGACCAGAGGGCTCAGAAGGAATCCAGAGACTCCACACAGTATTGCAGTGAGGGCCTGGGATGCAGTATAGCAGGGAGGGGGCATATGGCTCAATGTGGGAGCACCAGCCCTGTGCAGCTAGGTGCTGCAGGGAAGGGAGTGCACATTGCACAGCACGGTGCAGCAGAGAGATGTGGTGGGGCTCTGTGCATTGTAGGAAGGAGAACATGTGCCTTGGCTCATGACTAGGTGTGGCAGGGTTCAGTTTTTATCAGTAGACATTGATTTCACCTGACACTCACAGACTGATGGAAAAATATTTCCATCATTATCATCAAAATGTACATAGAGGAAGTTGGAGGGGCAGGGCTTGTAGCAGCAGGGAGTTCAGTGTCACTGACCAGTCACTCTGCTCAGGAACCAGCAGGAGCAGGGGCCAAACTCCCATAGAGACTAGTCTCTACGGGAGTTTGGCTCCTGCCCTGATCACAGTGGCCAGGCGAGGCTGGGCTGCATGGGAGTCTGCCTCCCTGACCCAATCAGGCAGGGTCTAGGCTGGGTCAGACCAGACTCTGCAGGAGTTTGGCTCCTTGCATGTTTGGGCCAGGGACCAGACTCCCATGGTGGTCAGGCTGGGCCAGGTCAGGCTTCGTAGGTGTTTGACCCCTGTCCCATCTGGGATCTGAGCAGATCAGGGGTTGAAGGGCCGGCAGCACTGGAGTCCCAGACACTACCATCCCTGTCCCTCTAACCCTTCATCCTGGCACAGACTTATCAACATACCCCCCAGCTCTTGCAGCAGCTTCTGTGCATGTGGTGTTCATGCCGTGTCTTCAAGGCTTTTCTTTTTGCTGAATCAGTTGTTTCTGCCTTGGGCCCTGCCATGGAAGGGGTCTTCTATCCCTTTTTCTTTGTCCCCCTGGGACAACTGCTTTTTTTTTTAAAAAAAAAAATCAATATGTATTTTTGCATCTCTTTGTAACTAATATCAAATTTTGGGAAGAATGGATCTTTACAAAACAAGAAAATTACCATTACTAGATTGTTTTATTCTTTCAGTGATGTAGCAAAGGACCAGCTTTTTTTTTTTATTTAAATGAAGAATTCTCCTAAGAACATACATCTTTACATATACTTTCTTCCCTGAGCCATCCAATTGTAGGCTAACATCTGTAGTTAAATCTTATTCCTTTTTCTTGAATATTACCATTTCAATCCATTTTTTACATTCTTATGTCACTTTGAGAGAGAGAGAGAATGAATATTCTGAAAATGAGTAATCATGAAACAGACATCTCTGTGTGTGCAAATCGGAAGGTGCAAAGTGAAATATTGAAAAATGGTGGATGTGATAACTAGGGCTCTGCAAAATAGCACCATTTCATTTTAACTTTGGTTTCAGTGGGGCAGTGTTTTGTTTCAAGTTTTGTTTAGTTTCGAAAGCACTGTTCCGTTTCGTTTCATTGAAACTGTTCTGCTGTTTCAATATTTTGCCCATAGGCTATAATGGAGAAGCACAAAACTGCCTATTATCTTTGCATTTCTTGGTTGATTCTGACAAAATTTGCAGGGATGGTAGCCACTGTTGAGACCAAGAAGCCTACCAAGTTTCAAGGAGATAGGTTTAGGGGTTTCTGGGAAACTTCACCTCAGGCTACTGACAAGCAAAATTTATGATGTATGAATGTGTGTGCGCTTTCCATCCCTCCTCCAGAGCACTGGGATTGGAAGAGACCTCAGGGAAGGATCACAGTCACTGGCCAGCTACACACAGTCAATATGAGAGCAGCCTTTTCCTCTTCCCTCTCCTTATTTTCTGTTTCCCTGCAGGCAAGCCCAACTTCAGCTTCAAAAGTTGAACCATTTTGAAACTTTCAAAACATTTTTGACTGCTTTCTTTTCAGGCTGTTTCAAAGCCTTTTGTTTCAATTTGATTTCACTGTTTCAAGCTCTAAACAAGTTGAAACAGCATCAAAATGAAACAGCCAGCAAAATTTCACACAGCCCTAGTGATAACTTAAGTTGAAAAAAGATATGAGGAGCAAGAACTCATTGAGTTTCTTCCTCTGCTTGAGTGCAAGGTTTTTCCTAGGACTCCACAAGTTTTATTGCCACTTTTCTCCCTCCAATCCTAAAAGCAAAGTGCTACTTGTACAGAAGCAGCATTGTCTTTCTGTTGTAAGAGTAGCAACTTCCTCCTTGTGCAAAATATGTCTTCAGTATATGAACAAATTCATGACATGAGACTGATATGGTCAACATTATTTTACGTAATGGGAGGTGTACTGGTTTGTGAGCTATTGGTATTCTAGATTTGTTCTCTGTGTCACCACCACCATTTTGTTGATCTGTAAAGGAAAGTAGCATCATACTACATCCAAATGATTTGAACCTTGTTAGACTGTTAGTTATTTTCTTGGATGATTTGTTTAAAATGATTTTTCCTTTAAAAAAATCACTTCCTTTTTCACCCACACATAAAGTGAATTTATGTTTCTGTTCAAGCTATTTGTAATTATTACTTTACCTTCTTTTTTGCTAGATAATAATATTCCAAACAATCTGAATTCCTTGTTTTCCAGCCTTTTGTAGGCACAATCACAGGAACAAAACCTTAAAACTCACTCATCAAATAACAAGATATGTTCTTTCCTCCTAAATCACTCATTCAGTTACAACAAGTTTGAAGGAATGGAAAGTAGAAGACTTGAAGCCCTCAGACACTTCTTCCTGAACAGAAAGATAGGATTGAAAAATTAAGTGACTCTACAGATGCTTCAGCAGCTGGCATGAATTTAAAGTCTTTCCTGGGCTGTGAAACATACACTTGCCTTGTGCAGTTATTGACTCATTATGACTAAAAGTTTGCAGAGGAACCATATTCATGGTTCTTCACATTAAGCATTCTGCAGCTTCTAAGTCAGGACTGTGGACAGACTAGACTTTCTCATTCCTTATTAAATAGAAAGCATACCAAAGTTGTGAGATCTCATAGCAACCAACTTCAGTCTGAGTAGACAGAATTCAAAGGGGAATTATGAAAAATTAATGGACACCAGTTCCAGTCAGGAGCCAACGTCTAATCTTTCTTGTGGGCTTTATTTAAGTGAGTTGATGGTGCCAACAACAATAACCACTATTAAGGATTAAATGACCATGGAAGGTATATTATCATCCTAATTCTATTGATGGCTAATTGAAAACAGGAACTTTGAATAATTAAAAAAATGGCCACTAATATTTTTTTCTCACAAGACCTATTACCTAGAAATCTCCTCTCTACAAAGATTCCTCCTTCCCTGGCAATCATTTCCTGTATATACTAACAGATATCAGACTCAGATGTAAACCCATGCTGCGAAGGAGTAGATAGGCATCATCAGCCCCCTGAGCCTTCACTGTGCTGTTATTACATTATGTACTACAATATGGGTGTGTCTACATCACTGTATGGCAACATTGCTACAGTGCTGTGCTTTAGCATGGTGCAATATGGGTGGTTACTGCATCGTGCATGTGGCACACAGTTAAATTTCACCATTATGTCACTGTAGCGGTACACTATACCCAGGGAGCGTGCCACTATGGCACTATACACTGTTGATCACGTGTAGCGATCACATGTGTCTACATTGCCATAGCATCCTGTACAGCGACATGGTGCATTGCTATGTTGCCATAGGACAGTATATAGATGCACCTTATCTGTCTTAATTTTTTGCTTATAACCATCGGTTGGTTCAAGCTATGGTACTGTAACTCTTTGGAAAATAGCTGCATGATTATAAGGTAGAATTATCACAAGATCCATGTGAAATAACCATCCATTTTCCAGGTTTTAAAAAGCTCAGACATGACCAGGAAACTAATATAAACATATGAGTGTTAGAAATTCCAGAGACACCTCGATTTAAGGAAAGCTTGTCTCGGTAGGAAAATTCTGATTTTGACATAGCATATTCTGTTTCTCACTTATTATAATGCTGCTTTAAAACTCTTGTGCTTCACTCTACAGCAAATCATAAGCATTCCTTTTATAACGGTTGTTAGTAAATATATGGTTAACAAAATCTTGTGTATGGTTTCACAAAATATTGATGGCTTTCTGTTTAAAAATATAGTTTGTGGAAACCAAAATGTATAATGGGACTTTGTCAACTATGACAAAATTTCAATCAAGGAAAGGTTAAATTATTTTTGAGTTTTAATTTTTAAGTGCTGTCAAAATATTTTTATAACACTGAAATAATGTTTTTTATGTTATCTTTTATGCTTAGTTATAGAAGAAGAATGATTCAATGGGTGTGTCTACATATGGATTTTACTGCTGAGTAGACTATTTTGCTGCATAGTAGTGTTGCTGTCTAAGTGCATTGGCAATTAGGCCAGTTTAGATTAATTTACTACACTGTTGGATAGTACCATTAGACACAAATACTAACTGATAGTGGAGTAAATTACTGTGCTTAATCACATGTGTAGACAGTGATATCCAAATTAGTTTACTCTAGCTCAAACTGCACCAGAGTTTATTCAGTCAGTCATTGCATGTGTAGACACATGAAACATAATAAAAAAATGCTTTATTAGCTATGAATTAATTATTTTTACAACTTCTGTTTCTTGGGAAATTTCAAAAATTTGAAATTTTCCACCTGCTGGAAATACTTTTTTCCAGATCACTTTTATTCAATTTATAAATTTGGCAGCATCACCAAATTGAAGCAGAAATATCTCATTCTTATTAATCTTGAGAAGGGTATCATCCTAAAGATCCAAACAGTTTTTTACTGTATAAACAGGCTGATAATGAGATGTGTAACATACTCCTGCCAACATGGTGCCAATACTATCAGGGACACTACGTCCCTGACTAAGAAGACAGAAGTAGGCCTTGGCCTTGTTCAGTGTGCCCAACAAAACTTGGAACAGCTGCTTTATGCAGTCTTGGAGCAACCAGTAAATAAGCAACTAAAGTTGGGAAACTCATTTAGACAGGAGGCATGGGTACTCTTGCAGCAGTTTAGAGGCAAAAGCAGTGCCTTATGGGCACTTGAACAAGACAACAAAAAGTGGGATAAGACTGATTCTCATCTCAAGTGCTTCATAAGCAACCCAACACCCTATCTACCTAGGTATGAACTCCCACACAATTTATGGATTAAACCAAACAAGATTTGCTCTGGAGCTGGACACTTATCAATATCACTTTCAAAGCCTGGGAAATTTACAAGAATCTTTCAGAAATGTAACTCATTTCCCTGCCTCTTTCCCCCAGCTGTTGGACTGGAGAGGTAGAGTGGCAAGGCTCTTAGCTTCTTTGCTTCCTTTTCCAACTATGATCTGGAGAGGTTATCTCACTTCAATGTTTTTAAAGGAGGAGGGAGGTTGAGTGTCGAGGACCAGTGACTCCCTTGCAGCCAGCGTTTGGAGTAAGAACCAGAGGTTGAGTTGAGCAGCCAGGCTAAACTTTGTTGGTTTCACTTTCTGCCATATGCCAAGAGAATTCCTGGAAGACTGAAAAACAAACAAAGAAAAACAAAACAAAAGATCATATTCTCACAATTGAACTTGCCTATATTTTTTTTAACCTAGAACCCGTGCACATTTAAATTCAGATGTTTGGTTTCTTTCTTTTCTTGGCTGAAATAATATTATTATCAAGTGCTGGAAGGGTTGAAGACTGCTCTGATTTCCACTTTGGCTGCTAAAAGCTTCTAAATATAATGGCCAAAAGCCACCATGCTCCAATCTGATGTTATTAAAGAACTCAGGCAGAGTGTAAGAAATCAATGCATTAAAACTTCCTAATTTCTGGTAGAAAAAGTGTATTTTATGGTTATCCAACCACAGATTTATTCTGGTTTGCATTATACTGACTCTTTCCCCTCTGCCTTTAAGAATGAATATATCTTTGGATCCAGGTATCAGTGTCTAAACTATTCTACATGCAACAATCCATCTTGTCAACTCCTTTACAGTGTAAATCACAGAATGGACTAATGATAGGAAACTACTATTGGGTTTCCCCAACTATGGACAAACATCATTGGATAGTTCTCAGCAAACTGCATAAACAAAAACAGTGCATTGACTATATCCCTTCCTGACCAGTACATGAATAGAGAAAGTACAGAGAGAGGAGACAAGCTCAGGGATGAAAAAGTGCTTCAGCTTATTTCTTATCTCTTTTTCTAATTCCAGAATCCATAGACTTTTCAGTGAAGAGAAGGTAAGGAAAGGGGAAGTGGAAGGGGATTGAATGTGACATAACATGATATGTGTCATTCCAGTGTGTATCATCAGTAACCATGATCTCTAGCAACAATAAAGACTCAGTGGAACCATGGGCACATGTCCCCAGCACCATGTGAAGAAACAATCTGGCTGTTCCCTGAATAAATAAAACACAGTACTCATGGAAAAAAAACAAGGGAAACTGGTACTTCAGATGGCCCTCTGAAAGTTGCAGTTTCTCAATGCTGAGCAATCTTTTGTTGAGTAGCAGCCACTACTTAATTTAGACTGGTATATTTTTCTTTTCCACATAAAAAGTTAATTCAATGAAAGCTAGACTTCACTGGTTAATTTTCCATTGCAGAGGAAGATGAGGCTGATTGATATGGTAGCATTCAAAAAATGGTGCTCAAATAATCTATCCTAAAATTAGGCTCTGTAACCCTTATGCTATTAGTCTAAGAATGATAGTTATGGTTTATGTGTAATCTGATCATATGGAAATCTCAGAAAACCAAGAGACGTCATCTGGGAGGACTCCCCCTTACCTCAAAAATTAGTGGAGCCTGGGCTACATGCTGTGCCACTTTGGTTCCCAGCCAGACTGCACCTGCCCTGCTCCACCCCTGCATTTCTGGGAAGCCCATTATAATTCTCAACAGCCAGCTGGAACCAGCTTCAAAATCCTACACTAGTCCAGCTAAGCCACGACACATGGTCACCCTACTTACTTGGTGTCTTTCAGTTTAAAAACACAAGCCTTCAAGCAAATCTATTTGAACAATGTCTTTGAAAAATCAGAATATTTTATGCTTAAAAAGATAGATTATTTTTTTCAAAATTTCATCTTTACAAACTTAAACTGGACATTCAGAATAGGTTATTATAAATTGCATAATTAGATGTAATGAAAATTCAGGGTGGAACTTTGGGGCAGATCAAGATTGGTTCCGCATGTGCCTAAGCGGGACAAAAGCAGAATTTAAACCTTAGATTTTGAAGTGATCCAGACTGAAAATGCTTCATCAAGCACATTGAGTACATAAACTCTTCAGCACCTCCTCTTTTGCACTGAAAATTCCCTAGCTCCCTACAACTGAATTTCTTTGTATGCCTGGAAGCAATTCAGTTTGATCACCTACTGGGCATTTAATTCCTGCCTAAGGTCCAGTGTGATTCAAATTGTTGCTGGGGAAGGGTGTGAGTTGCCAAAGGGCCTTAAAGCCACACCAAAGCCACACCTGCAGCACTGAATTAAGTGCAAAACTGTGTGCAATTCTGGCAGGTGATAGGTCAGGAGCCAGGAGCAGGGAGGAGAGGAGGGATCCAGGCACACGTGTGTCCCGCACTCACGTGTGCCCCCTTACCTGACCTGAAGTGGAGGCGGATGCAGCAGCAGTGGAGCCAGCAGCAGGGGCAGCAGCAGAGCTCTTAGCGGAGTTGGTAGGGAGCCACGGTCCCGAGCTGCACAAACAGAGCGCGCAAACAGGCACGTTCTGTGAGAGCGTGCTGGCATTTGCATCGGCGTTCGCGCTGGCGGGCAACCAGGAAGGGCCAGGAGGCAGACTCCTGCTAGGGCAGGGTGAAGGCACCACACTAAGCCATAAACAAGCAGCAACTCCTACAATGGTGTCAACATGGAGTGCTGCCAGGGCCTCTGCCTGGGGAGCACAGCCTACCTGGGGTTTGTCTGATGCCTCCACACATGGCGGGGCTGGAGTTCCCCCACCCCCTGGCCTGTGGGAGTTGCCCAGCAAGGCCTGGGGGGGCAGGGATGGCTGACCCCCACACCTGTCTGGCAGGGGCCCACTTTAGAGCCCTGGAGGTGCAGGTGAGGGAGCTCCAGAAGAAGGTTAGCAGGCTGAGGGGAATCAGGGAGGCGAGGGATGAAATTGGTGGCTATTCCCTTTCCCTGAAGGGCCACACACCCAAGGAAGAAGCAACTTGGGAAGTGCCCTCCACTGCAGAGTGGCAGACAGTCACCTCCAGAACCAGGGCTGCTCATAACACAGTAGTACCAGTTCCTCCAGTCCAGCTGGAGAACAGGTACGAGGTACTGGCAACTCTGGAGGAGAAGGAAGGAGAGGAGGCAACTGGAGAGGAGGCAACACTACACTCTCCATGATCTGATCAAGCCAAAGGAGCCAAGCAGTCCAGGAGGAAAAAGCGTTGAGTGATCATCATAGGCGACTCCATCCTGAGAGGTCCAGAGGGCCCCATCTGTTGCCAGGACCCCTCGACACATGAGGTCTACTGCCTACCCAGAGCAAAGATTCAGGATATGAAGGGGATGATTCAGGCCATGATCCAGCCCACCGATTGCTACCCCATGGTCCTAATCAACCACCTGGGTGACAGCAATCATCACCTGCTGGAATTCACCATCCAGCGCAAGGTGGCAAAGGCCTACAGCAAGGCAGCAGCCCTAGATTTCAGGAGGTGGACTTCAATGAGCTAAGGAGAATAGTCAGGGAAGTACTGAGGTCCTGGAGGGGAGGGGAGCCAGGTGTCCAAGAAGAGTGGTTGCTTCTTAAGGAGACGATCCTCCAAGCCCAAAGGGAAGTAATCCTAACATGGATCAAAGGGAGCAGGAGAG